>NW_026652297.1:20028353-20098202 GCF_009828535.3 Hylobates moloch | reverse complement strand
GAGATGCAGAAAAGGCCTTTGACAAAATTCAACAACCCTTCATGCTAAAAACTCTCAATAAATTAGGTATTGATGGGACGTATCTCAAAATAATAAGAGCTATCTATGACAAACCCACAGCCAATATCATACTGAATGGGCAAAAACTGGAAGCATTCTCTCTGAAAACTGGCACAAGACAGGGATGCCCTCTCTCACCGCTCCTATTCAACATAGTGCTGGAAGTTCTGGCCAGAGCAATCAGGCAGGAGAAGGAAATAAAGGGTATTCAATTAGGAAAAGAGGAAGTCAAACTGTCCCTGTTTGCAGATGACATGATTGTATATCCTTTCTAATTTATTTTTGGGTTTCGGTTCCTCACACACAGCTTATGACAGCAGCACTTCCCGTAACTATCCATTTCTGTGTTTGTCCTCCTTCTCTTCCCCACCACCATGAAGCAAGAAATAGGTAGCACACGAGGGCAGGATTGACAACTTATCTCTCTCTCCTTTGTGCCAAGAACAGTGCCTGACAATGAGCTGGTGTTCTATTTCTTAATGAATTAATACTTGAGGATCTTACAGATAAGGAAATAGGATCACTGTCTATTCTCTTTCCTTCACCATTTTGTTACAGTATGAGGCTCACAATAAATATTCAATAAATGCTTGTGAACTGATATATAGTGATACTCAGTGAGAAGAATGATAACCTTAGAATGAGACACTATTAGTACATGTTCATATTTTGTGTTCGACCAGGAAGAAGAGGGAATGCCCTCGGTGGTGCAGTAATGCAGTGCAGTGGACTGCATTCTGCTGTGTTGAGCCCTGCATCTGCCATGTTGTCCCATCCTGGACTTTTAGAGGTTAGGAGCAAAGACTTCGGAGTCAGGAAGGTCTGAGTTCAAACCCTGGCTTGGCCACTTAGGACATGGAGTCCCTTACTTAACCCTGAGCATCAGTTTCCTTACCTGTAAAGTGAGGATAATAGTGTCTACCATAAAATATGAGTGAGGTGACTTGTATGCATTTGGCACAGTGTTTACTATTATTAATAGTAACAACTATTTGCAAATAAATACTAACCTGAGAAGGTCATTCTTGGAGTTTGTTTTAGCTAACTGTGGGGTTTCAGAGTAGATTGGTAGATTTATGAGAATTATTTTTAATTCCATAAATATTTTTGAGCTTTCACCAGGCACCAGGTACTGGAGGGATAGTGATAAGTAAGACATGCTTTCTGCCTTCTAAGAACTCACAGATGGGTAGTTCTTGGCAAGGTTGAGCTTATCTATTGGCTATGCTTTCCACAGCTGCAGTTCATCCACCTGTGCTTGGAGTCTATGTTTTATGTGAATATGGTGTACTTTCCCTTAGATTCCAAATTTGTGTAACCAACTGCTTAACTGGCATCTCCTCTTCAATACTCAGTAGTTTCTCAAACTTACCGTGTCTGAAACAGAACACAAATCCCCCCTGTAACTTGTTTTTCCCACTATCTTCCCTATCTTGAAAAAAGACACCACCACCATTCATTCAGTTGTTCAGGCCAAAAACCCAGGAGTTTTCACCACTTCCTCTTTTGTTGTCAATACTCACATCCAATTTATCCAGCTTTCTGTTCTACCTCTAAGTCACGTATCAAAACTATCCTTGTCATTCCATCTTAGCAGCTGTAATACTTGTCCAAGAATCATTATCTCTTTCCTGGACTAGGGCCGTTGTTTCTTAATTATTATCCCTGAATTCATTATTTCCTCTCAGCAACTGGAGTGATATTTAAAATATTTAAATAAGATCATGTGACTCCCAGAAGATCTGGGCCCTGCTTCCCTCTGGCTTCATCCGTCAATGTTTCCCCTCACTCATGGGCTCCAACTACTCTGGACTTCTTGCTTGTTCCCACCTCTTGCTGTTCTATATGCTGGAATTCCTCTTCCTTCAGAACTCCACGTGGCTGAATTCCTCTCTTCAGTCATTTCTCAACCCATATGTGATCCTCTAAGAGACACCTTCCCTGATTTCTTCATGTCTTAGGTAAGTTAACCCTCCCTTAATCACAGTGTAGTCACTCAGTCAAGTCACCTGTTTTATCTCCTTGCTAGCACTTATTACTGTGTGAAATAATACAATCTAGTTATCTGCCCTCCCCAGAGAATGTGAACTCGCTGTAGTAAGAGATATTTCTGCTAACTCATCCCTGCATCCCAGTTCTTGAGAATGGTGGTGGCAGTGGTAAAGGTAGCGGTGATGGTGGACGTGGTGGTTCCTTCACTTCACTAGTAGTGAAGGTAGTGGTGGCGATGGTGGTGGTGGTGGTGGAGGTGGAAGTGATGGCAGTGGTGGTGGTGATCATACCAGTGGTGATGGTGTTCATGGAGATAATAATGGTGGTGGTCATGGGATGTGGTAGGGAAATTGGTCAGAAGCATTCTTCAGACAGAGGGAACAGCATATGGAAAGCTTTTGAAGTCAATGACCTTGTTTAGAATTTTGATCTTTTGTTCACTAAAAGAAAACGATGCTATCTACATCCATCATGACTACCTCTATCCTAACTAATGTGCTTGACAATGTAAAAAGTACCTTGCTCTCTCTGGGCCAGTGGTTTATACTAATCTTCACACATTTTCTCTCTCCATAGTTCCCTTCCCCATATCCTGTCAGAAAGATTCACTTGCTGACCTCGTGTTCCTGGTGGATGAGTCACTTGGGACCAGAGGAAATTTAAGGCATCTTCAGACCTTCCTTGAGAACATTACCACCTCCATGGATGTGAAGGAAAATTGCATGCGACTTGGACTGATGAGTTACAGCAATAGTGCCGAGACTATTTCATTTCTTAAATCAAGCACAACCCAATCTGAATTTCAGCAGCAAATCAAGAATATTTCCATCCAAGTTGGGAAATCCAATACAGGGGCTGCCATTGATCAGATGAGAAGAGACGGCTTCTCAGAGTCATATGGCAGCAGAAGAGCACAAGGAGTGCCTCAGATTGCAGTCCTGGTCACCCACAGACCATCAGATGATGAAGTGCATGATGCTGCGCTGAACCTTCGGCTGGAGGATGTAACCGTGTTTGCCTTGAGCATCCAAGGGGCTAACAATACCCAGTTAGAAGAAATAGTGTCGTACCCTCCAGAACAGACAATTTCCATGCTGAAGTCCTATGCAGACTTAGAAACTTATAGTACAAAGTTTCTGAAAAAGCTCCAGAATGAAATATGGTCCCAAATTTCTACTTATGCTGAACAAAGGAATCTTGATAAAACTGGTATGTTTTTAAAAATACTTTTCTAATTATAAAAGTAATATAAGTGGTTACCTAGGACTAGGGTGGGAGTGAGGATCAACTGTAATTGGATAAAGGAACTTTCAGGAGTTGTGGGAGTGTTCTAAAGCTGGATTTTGGTGATGCCCGTACAACTTCAAACATTTGCCAAAAATCATTGAACAATACACTTACAAGAGGTCAATTTTATAACATGTAAATCACGCCTCAATAAAATGTAAAATATATGTTAATTATAAAATATTGTAATAGTATGGCTTGACATACAGAAGAAAATAGAATCACCTGTAATTCTATCTTCAGATGAAGCCATTAATACTTTTTCTGTTGTCTTTAGTCTCTTCTGTCCCTCTCTCTTTCTCTCCCTCCCTTCTCCCATCCTTCACCCCTCTCTGCCTCTCTGTCTTCCTTTCATTCATGCACATACAGACAAATACAGAGTTTTTAAAAATGATATCACATTGTATATATCAGTGCTGTCCAACAGCCCTTTCTATGATGCTGGAAATGTTCTTTATCTGCACTGTCCACTAGGTCAGCCACCAGCCACATGTGGCTACTGAGCACTTGAAATGTGGCTAGTGTGATGGAGGAACTGAATTTTAAATGTCATGTAGTTTTAATTCATTTTAATAGCCAGGTGTGTCTAGTGGCTGTCATATTGAACAGTATAGGCATAGACAATTGGGTAACTTTTATTAGTTACAACTATATTTGGGTGTGACCAACAGAAGAAACCAAAATTACAGTGATTGAAACAGGGTAAGATTATTTTTTCTGTTTCACAGATAAGTCCAGAGGTAGGTAGACTGAGCTAGTCTGATACACCACAGTGTCAGAGACCCTGTCTTTTTCCACATTATTTTTTGCTGTTCGTGGTCTTAATTCCTAGGATCGTTGTCCAAAATAATGGCTCCAGGCATCACCCTTACATCCAGAAAGCAAGAAAGACAAAAGGGAAGAAAAAGGGCCAGGCTTCTTCACCTTTTCTTCAAGGATGCTCCCAAAAGTTACATGTGCCATTTCTGCTTACATCCCATTGGCTAGCACTTGGTCACATGCCACACCTAAGTTATAAAAATGGGAGCTGGGAAATGTGACCTTTATTTGGGGAAGCCAAGCACCTAGGTTAAAACTGGTGGTTCAGTTGGTGTAGAAGAAGGAGAAAATGGATATTGGAGATAACTAGTAATATCTGCCTTATCCACTTTTCCATCAACTTGATATTATGATCTTTTGTCTGTTTCCTTAAATATTCTTTTGAAACATTCCTTTAGGTTGAGAAAAATATTCCATATAATGGATATACCATATTTTTTAAAACATATCTTAAGTTGTTGGATATATAGGCCAATGTTTTGTTTTTATAAAAGTCTTGCAGGGACATCCTTTTACCTGTATTTTTATGCACAATCATGGTTATTTTCTGACATTTTGATCCTGTCTATTTTTTTCTTCTATCATTCCAGTGAAGGATCTCCTAGTTAAGATTTTTGTGAATCTGCTGTAGTTTTACTGAGCTCTTTTCAAAGGTACATGCCAAGAGATACTTAATATGACTTTGAGCTTATCTAATTCTGAGATATCTGCTGTCTTCACATGTTTTCTCTGTGGAGAAAATGCTTCCAGGCAATTGAAACTGGAATTTGGCAGCACACAACATGGAAAGGAATTTTAATGTTCCAATGATATTAAAGGCTAATTTTAAACTCAGACCAGCTTCAATCTAATACTGTTATTAGGGCATAGGAGGGATATGTGGCATAGTCTCTTTCAGGAGTTTGCAATGATGCCACAAAAAATTATTATTGTCATTATAGAAATTGTAAATGGGAAGATATGGGACCAAAGCTAGGGCACAAGGCCTCACTATGTAACTCCTTAGTAATCCAGTTGTTTTAAAATGTTGGTACCTAAGTTGGGCTCCTCAGAAGCAGATGCCTGGCAAAAATTCACATGAAATTGGTATATTAGGAAGTGTAACCAGAAAAAAAAGCGGAGATTGGTAGGAAAATGAGGAAATGGGAACAGGAAGGAAAGGACAATAAGAAAAGTCCTATGGATAGTAATGTTGGCTCAATTCCATGGTGTCATTCTAGAGATAGTGTATATCAAACATCGAGTTGTCCCAGGCAAGGAAAACAAACAAACAAACAACAACAACAAAAAACACAAAAAAACGTAACTAGACAATTTACATTTAAGCACATGCAGGGAATGTAAATTTCTGGACACTCCTGGTTCAAGTGCCAGGCCAAGAAGTTTCCAGAAACTCAGGGGCAGCTCACCTACAGATAGAGCATTTGCTATTGGGAGTGAAAGCAAAGCACTAGCAGCCAGTTTGCATAAAAATTGTAAGAGATTTGAGAAAATACAGGCGAAAACACCAATAGTGTCTGTTGTAAACTTAATTAGAGTCTTTTGAGGAGCTTGTTAATAATTCAGTTTCCCAAGCATCACTCTAAAACTACTGAATTGGTCTCTGAGGGTAGGGCCTGGGCCCATGCATTTTAGTGAGCTCCCTAATGAATTCAGGCTAGCAACATTTAAGACCTACTACCTTAGTGAAGTTTCTGTGGTCTAGAGTGTGGTGGCCAGCTTCGCGATTTCAGAATGATCAACGCTCAGAGAAACAATCTATATCTGGCTTAGTCCCTGCTATATCTACTACATCTGGCACATAGTAAGTGTTCAGTTTTTATTCCATAAAACTTCATTAAATCAAGGCAAAATTCACATTAACCAAACTCAAGCGACTGATGTATAGAAAAAGAATGACAATTATCTATCTAAAAATGAGAGCTGTCAATGCCCAGGGGCTTGGACATTCACATCTTCCAAGTGGTACATTCTGTCCCTATAGACATGCCAAATTAGAAGCTAAATTGTAATCAAAACTCTGCTTGGGGTTGTGGAATCAGAACAAGAGAGTTACTGTAGTTTTATAATTGAAATGTTTAGTAGCATCCAATTGGGCAGATGTTTCTACTTTAAAATCAAATACATACATCTATATTTATATATGTATCTGTATATATGAATGCACAGGTGAGGCCTTGAGCCAAGGGACACATTCTTTGGCACTGTTTAATTGAAATTTTGTAATAATAGAAATATTCTGTATCTATGCTAATAGGGTAGCTGCTAGTTATATGGAACTGTTAAGCACTTGAAATGTAGCTAGTGTACTCAAGGAGATGACTTTTAATTTTATTTAATGTTGGATAGTTTAGATTTACATTTTAATAGCAACATGTGACTAGTGGCTAGTGTATTGGATAGCACAGCCCTAGGCAGGGATGAATGGGCATTGCTACAGTTACCTACTCACCTTTTTCTCTCTCTCATTGCTGATCACCACTACCTTTCTTTTGCTGAACATTTAATTCTTCTTTATTAGATATATAAATTAATGCATTCTAGTTACTTTCAAGTTTTGTTGGCCTGGGGTCAACCCTGTCTTTTGCAGATAACCACTTATCTTTGCCCTAATGCTTTCTGTATTGATTTTATAGTTCATTTCTCAGGGTCAGACTTCTTTTCAGTATATCTGATTTCCTAAGGAGCAACTGCCGTGGGCTGAAGTAGTGTCAGTAGCTATAAATTACCTAGAGCTGTCAAGAAAACCAGATAATGACACACACAACCCAAAATTTTGAAAATACGTTCTTTCTCTTACCCAGTTTCTGTGAATGTCTACATAAAGTAGTAAATAGACTACTAAGAAAGCAAAAGTAGTTTTTCCTAGATTCAGCTTAACAAAGGAAGGAACATTGAGAAGTCTTTTATTAAAAAAAACAAATTGAACTCCTATGATGTGCCAGGCCTACTGGGCAGAAGCAGAAAAATAAACAAAGTCTTCATCCTCATGGATTACATTCTGTGGTAAGAAACAGGCCATGCTCATGAACAAATGAAGAAGGTAACTTCAGAAAGTAACATAAAGAAAATAAACACTGTAAGAAGATAGACAATAACAGGTGTGCTTTAGATAAGGGAAAGAGAAGACCTTTTTTAAGAGATGACTTGATGACATCCATGATGAGAAGGAAGCAGCCATGTGGATATTTGGGGGAAAGAATATTTCAAGAAGAGAGGAGGGCACATGCAAAGACCCAGGGACACGTTCTAAAAACAGAATGAAGCCCAATGTGGTTGGAATTCAGTGAGGGAGACAAAGAATTGCTGGAAATAGGGTCAGAGAGAAAAGCAGGAGACAAGATAAGGCCAAGTTTTAGTTTTTAAGTTCCAAATGCAATGATAGATCATTTAAGAGGAAGAATAATGTGATCTAAGTTTATATTTAAATATCTTGTTCTAGTTGCTCTGGGAAGGAGAGATTATTGGTGAAGTAAGAATAGAAGGTCGTCAATCCCATGCCTTTATTCAAGAAATGAGAGGACATAAACTGTCCAAGAAGGCAGGTGTCAATGCTAGAATAACTATTTAACTTGGAGCCTGGAGTCTCGGGAATTTGGTCTTTACTCTTTAATTTACTAGTTGTATGACCTTAGACAAACCACTACATTTTGCCCTGTTTCAATTTTCTCACAAGGTTGTTGTAAATTTCAAAGGAGAAAATGGGCATGACTGTGCTTAATGAAGTGTGCAGGCTCTATGCAAAAACGAAGTCTTCATTCTTTAGAAATGCCTCAGCTTCATGTTCCTTCACAAACCCTCTTGCAAAGTTCTCTCTGGGTTCTCTCATTTACAGAGAATGCACTTTCTCTTTCAGGCTGTGTGGATACAAAAGAGGCTGATATCCATTTCCTCATTGATGGCTCAAGCAGCATCCAGGAGAAACAGTTTGAGCAAATCAAGAGATTTATGTTGGAAGTGACAGAAATGTTTAGCATTGGCCCAGACAAAGTCCGAGTTGGAGTTGTGCAGTATTCAGATGACACAGAAATGGAATTTTATATCACTGACTATTCTAATGACATTGACTTAAGAAAGGCTATTTTGAACATTAAGCAACTAACTGGTGGAACTTATACTGGGAAAGCTCTGGATTACATACTGCAAATAATAAAAAATGGAATGAAGGATAGAATGAGCAAGGTTCCCTGTTACCTCATCGTGTTGACTGATGGGATGTCCACAGACAGAGTCGTGGAACCTGCTAAGAGACTAAGGGCTGAGCAAATCACCGTTCACGCAGTTGGCATTGGGGCAGCTAATAAAATAGAACTGCAAGAAATTGCTGGGAAAGAAGAAAGGGTTAGCTTTGGGCAGAACTTTGATGCTTTGAAAAGCATAAAAAATGAAGTCGTTCGTGAAATCTGCACTGAAAAAGGTAAGCAACACAAAAAAAGGCTTTATTCTCCACATTTCATCAATTGCTTTAGGCAGATTAATGGCCAGGCTGAGACAAGGCCTGATGTGACCAGTTGTCCAGATAACATTTTGCTAGCTTCCTTTATTAACATGGAGGGATTCAGCCCCTCACTTTTAAACCAAATGCCAAGACTGGAGAATCTCTCTATAAACAGTTGCCCCAAGACCATCTTGGAAGTCATAAGTGGGAAGGTTGCTAAGAATGTTGGGGCCTTGACAAAGCCCACTGTTCTGGAGTGAGAAAGATTCTATTCTGCATGTGAGGTGTGTGTGTGTGTGTGTGTGTATGTATGTGCATACACAGGTAAGTACAGGGGAAGTACAGTGTTTGTGTGTGTACAGGTGGGTACAGTGGAAGGAAAATGGACTTTGGCTCTAGATAGCTTAGGGTTTGACTCACATACTTCCACTTGAGCCTGGAACATTGTCATTTATAAAATGAGGATAATACCTACATCAGAGAATTCTTATAAGTTGAGCACCATAAATGCCAACCATTATTTTTATATTAAATGCATATCAAGTATATATGTAATAATTGTTCATTTTTATTTACAACAAAAACACATACTTGCATTTTTGTTCTAATTAGAGATTAAGTACCAAAAGTTAGGAGAAACAATTTGCAAATTTCTGTATCTGGTTGTTTTTTTATTTCTATTATTAGTAATGGCCACTTACACCACTTACTAGTTCAAGATGGCATGTGTTGATTGCCAGTATTAGCACATGAAAATATTGCCTGCTGAGAAGCACATTAGTTTACTGGTAAAGAGGAAAGATGCTAGAGTCAGAGTCAAGGTTCACACCCTAGCTTTACCATTGATTAGCCATGACCTTGAATAAGTTACTGTCTACTTGCCTTGGTTTCCTTGTTTGTAGGCTTATTGTGAAGCTTAGTGGTGAAAACACACGTGGAGCAGTTAGAGGAGTGCCTGGAACATAGGAAGAGCTACATAAAAGTTAGCTGTTGCAGTAGGTGGTTAAGGTGTTCACCAATGAGGAAAGGAAGAGAATTCTCACTTATTTGAACTTACTAAAGTGCAAACATGTTTGAATTTTCTCTGAGCCACTAAAAAACAAAAATAAAAAATAAGTAAGCAAATAAATGGCATTAACAACAAAATCCTAAGTAAGTAACAATTTTGTTCATTTTTCTCCCTGTTATGGACAGTAACAGAGTTGGGTCTTTAGGGCATCTTAGAAAGAGTGCAAGAATAAAAGATTCCCCAATGTTTCCTGGAGTTGATGCTAAGAAAAGTAAAAGGATTCCAGGAAGCATAAAGTAGGTTGTATCTCAGATCCTTTCAAGGAAGAAGGTCCTGGACGAATCTAGGGAGGTACAGTACATCCCTTGCACTTCAGGTAGTTGCAGTTGAAGTAGTCAGCCTGAGCACTGGCATGCCTGGAGGAAGAGACAAGTTGTGGACAAGGAAATGAGTCATAAAATGGCTAACAGAGAAGCAGGAAAACAAAGGAGTCAAAGCTTGCGGAGCTAGAAAAACACTAAGGAGTCTCAGAGCAGATGCAGATGGAGTGAGGCACAGTGTATTAGTAGGGTGCAGGTTAAGCTGCAATAGCAAAAAGACCCCAGACTACACAGTACAGAATATTATTTTTCTCTTACATAATAGTTTAGGGTGAATAGTCCAGGTCTAGTAGAGAGGCTGTTCCATCCTCAGCACATAGCTTCCATCTTTAAGTCAAAACTGAAGATCCAGTTCTTATCACCTTCCATCCATAGAAAGGGAGAAAGGACCAAGGGGGCCTACCACACTCAACTGTTTTAATGGTAAGACCCAGAAGTGGCCAGATCACTTTTGCTCATATCTTTTGGTTAAAACTTAGACACAAGGCCACAGCTGGCTTCAAGGAAGGCTGGGAAATACAATCTTTAGATGGGCAATCATCTGCCTATCTAAAATTTTATTAACATAGAAGGATGGGAAGATAGATATTCAGGGACATTAAGTAGTTTCTGTCACAAATAGATACCAGGAGGTAGATCCTGTGAATACTAAACTGTATGTAAAAGCCCATTTCTTTTAGATGTGTTACATGGAAGAGAATCTTTCACACTTCACTACAGTGGTCAAGGCCACTCTGTCAAGGCCACAAACATCTTCAGCAATTTCTCCTGTCATGACTTTCAAGATGGTTCCACGGCAGCTTGAATCTTAAAATGGTGGTGTAGTCCTCCTAATGGATCAGAATGTGACCCTACGCATTTATTAAGTAATAGTTAACATCTTTTCATTTTTTAAATATATGGCTGATGCTGTGTTTATTTTCAAGAAGTATGGGATAGACTTCAGAGTGTTGAGGGAGAAACTGTAAGAGGATGGCAGAGATTACAGATAGACAAAAGGGATTAAGACTAAAAAGATACATGCTAAAGACAATATATTTGCATATTATATATATACACAACATATGTATCATGAATTAATAATATTGTTTTTAATAGATTATAGAAATTGGTTTTATATATGTACATATGTCTATATTATACATAGAATAATGAACATACATATGTGTGTATATATGTGTGTATATATATATGTATGTATGTAGGTTCATTTCCAATCAGTAGGCTGTCTACAAATGTTATATATAAAGGAACAGTCCATGTCGAATGAGTATGTGCTTACTGAAGCACTTATCTCTAGTAAAAACTTTTTCTCCAATTTCTAATATTGATTTATAATGTTTATGAAATCACTTAGAATTATCCCAGAAAATAATGCTATTTAGAAATTATTTGAAATTGTGTTTCTCCAGAATATACATAAAACCCTGGAGTGTTAGTACTATGAGTGCAAGGAATCGATTGCTTTGGCTCTGGTTCCTTTTTTGTATCACTACTGCATTCTTAACACATGGCCGGATGCTTGGCATTTTATACAACTCAAAATTATGATTGGATGAATGAATGAAAGAAATATGAATAAATGAGTTATGCATTCATGCATGCATGAATAAATACACATTTTGGAAGTTGCATTTCTGATTCAGGGTTCTAGTCAACCAGCTTCTACTAAAGAAGCAAATACAATTTTCAAACATAACAACAGTTGCTTGAGTTAATTTTCAATGTTTTCTCATTAATGCATTTGTTTCTGCCTTAATGTTACTTCATGAGAACCTTTCCAACCTGGTTATTTCTGGTCTTTTATTTTTATAACATGCAGGATGTGAAGACATGAAGGCTGACATCATGTTTCTGGTGGACAGTTCTTGGAGTATAGGAAATGAAAATTTTAGGAAAATGAAAATCTTCATGAAAAACCTGTTAACTAAGATTCAAATTGGTGCAGACAAAACTCAGATTGGTGTTGTTCAGTTCAGCGATAAAACTAAGGAAGAGTTCCAGCTTAATAGATACTTTACACAGCAAGAAATTTCTGATGCAATAGATAGAATGTCTCTCATCAATGAAGGCACTTTAACTGGAAAAGCACTAAATTTTGTAGGTCAATACTTCACCCACTCCAAGGGGGCCCGTTTGGGGGCCAAAAAATTTCTCATCCTCATCACAGATGGAGTAGCGCAGGATGATGTGAGAGATCCTGCTAGAATTCTTCGGGGCAAAGATGTGACCATCTTCTCTGTAGGAGTATACAATGCCAATAGATCTCAGCTAGAAGAGATCAGTGGGGATGGCAGCCTAGTTTTTCATGTTGAGAACTTCGATCATCTAAAGGCATTAGAAAGGAAACTTGTCTTTCGTGTGTGTGCTCTCCATGGTAAGTGCCCCTGTTACCTGTCAGGACTAAAGGATGTGAGCTGTTGACTTTATAATGAAAAACAGTGAATGGCACTCTGGCCCTGGCCTCCACCTGGACTTCAGTGTTAAGTTTTGGTCTTCTTTATGTAATATTAAAATGCCTGTGACCTCCAGGAATGTTTCAGACTAACAATTTTGGCATATAGTTTGGCACAAGTTAGTATGGCATTGGTGACTTCAAATATATTCCAAAAAGATCCCAGAATTTTACTATTTTACTTTAAACTTCCAAATCTTTAATACCCACATACCTGGATTTTCCAGAGCCAGTTTTTAATCCCAAATGATTTTCTAGAATTGTTTCTTGGCTATCTATAGCCATTGTTAAGCAGAAAATAACTAGAAATACAAATTCATCTTTCTTTTAGTTAAATTATATCTAGTATCCTAAGCACCACCCACCAAGAAAACCCTGGGTATTTTAAAGATAGTTTATTTTCATTACTTCACATTATTATTCTTAACCTCTATCAACTGGGTATTTTATATTTGCCTGTTCATGTATCCATCCCTTTGAAAAATTGTAATTTGTCACTTTTCTGATTACTTGGGGGTCATCATTTTATTCTTACAAATTGTAGTGCTTTTAAAATTGTTATTGTGCAACCTTCAGTTTGAGCCTATCAATTTTAATGTCTTTTGAATGAGAGCTTTCTCTCAATCCACACATAGACTAAAACACCTATGTTTTTAAATCTATCATGTGCTGTTTTCTGTGTTTTGGATACAACTAAGAGAACAAACCAAAGTAAGCTTGTTTTATGTTATTCCTCTGGCAACATAGAGATTTTCATTGGACTTTATTCATCAAAATTATGCATGTGGAATTTTCAGAAACTTAACATAATATCTTATAAACGCTTAAGTGTTAGGTGATAATTCTAAAGTTTCCTTGGTAACAGCTTAATTGGAATTTTTTTCTTCCCCCGAAGGTGGCAGTGATTCCAAAACTCTTGGTAATGTTGAGAGGTGTACCTAAAGGCTATAGCTTCGACTTTGAAACCTGCAAGGCTCTTCTTGGCATTTCTTCATTTTGATTAATGTAAATGTGGAGGCCCTGTCTACAGCATAACCTGAAATTCAGCTGACTCATGCATTAGATTGTCTCCTAAGTATCAGGTCATGATTAGTCACCAGTTCTCAGTGGGTCATTGACCAAGGTTTTTAACAGATACAGCCTGGGGACATTCACAGTGTCAGAAAATTAAAAATTTGAGACTTTATTATTAGAAATAAGAGTTGACAATTAGCTAGGCAGGTGGAAAGTGGAGAAAGCAAATCTTTGGAATACATGTGCATAAGTTATTGAGGGAAGGAAAAGAGTGGGGAAAGAGTCCACACTTTGGAAAGCCAGCCAGAACAGTCACTTGTCTTATAATGCGGAGGAGGGTTTGGGGTCAGGGAAAAGGTGATAGGAGTTTTTGCTCCCCTCCTACCTGGGGCTACTCCTTTCTGATTTCTAATTCAAAAGGTCAGGAGAAAAAGCATAAATAACTGCAGAGAGACATGATAAACAGGGATGGTTTGCATACCCGAGGGTCCAAAGATACCTGGAGCCAGAGGGAGTAGGGTAAAACCACCAACTTATACAGTGAGCTCCCGAGCTTTTTAAAATAGCAGGTCAGTTTGGCAAACATCAGTATGTCTCGCCATTACATTGGCATTGAACTAGCTTCTAACATTGCCTTTCAGTTGAAAGCCTGCTTAGCAAAAGACATTATATGTCCTAATGAGATCTAGCAAAATAGAGTGTTGTGGCATAAGGACCACCAATCCTGGAGTGATATAGATAGGGTACAAATGTCCTTGGAGTCATGATGTAGGCAAGTTGCACTTCTCTGAGCCTTCACTTTTTTTTTTTTTCTATAAAATGGCAGCAGCCACCTCTAAGAACTAAGTGAGATATAGTGTCTGACACATAGTAGGCTCATGGCAAATGCTAGTTCTCTTCCCTTCTCAGCACTCTGCGTAGAATGCACTGCAGAAATTTTTTGACTCCTGTTTTCATCTTCTTTCAGATTGTAAAAGGATTACACTACTAGACGTTGTGTTTGTGCTGGATCATTCAGGTAGCATTAAAAAACAATATCAAGATCACATGATTAACCTAACTATCCATTTGGTGAAGAAAGCAGATGTTGGCAGGGACCGAGTTCAGTTTGGAGCCCTCAAATACTCTGACCAACCTAACATCCTTTTCTACCTTAATACGTATTCGAACAGATCAGCAATAATTGAGAATCTGAGGATGCGCAGGGACACTGGAGGGAACACCTACACTGCCAAAGCTCTCAAGCATGCAAATGCCCTGTTTACAGAGGAACATGGCAGCCGCATCAACCAAAATGTGAAGCAGATGCTTATTGTCATCACCGATGGGAAATCCCATGACCATGATCAGCTCAATGACACAGCATCGGAACTGAGAGACAAAGGCATCACCATCTTTGCAGTGGGTGTAGGAAAGGCCAACCAAAAGGAACTTGAGGGTATGGCAGGGAATAAAAACAATGCTATCTATGTAGATAATTTTGACAAACTGAAAGATGTTTTCACACTTGTTCAAGAAAGTATGTGTACTGAAGCACCAGAAGGTAAGTTGTTACCTTTAAAGTTTCTATGGGGGTAGCAATAAAAGTTTAAACAAAAAGTAAATCATAAGTCTCAGGTCTCCGATTACCTGGATGTTATGGACTGAACATTTGTCTGCTCACGCTATCAGTTTTCTCATCTCTAAAAGAAATGGGTTGATTGAACAAGATCCCAAAGTTTCCTTCCCACCACAGCATGCACTGAATAGATTATACGGGAAAGTTCCAGATGCATTCCCTGGCATTTTACTACTCTGTTGCCTTTTTCTGGCAGAAAGGAATTCTTCTTAGGGTCATATTCACCTTACCCCAAGTAATGGCTGCTCATGGTACTCCATTTGGTTAATGGTCTCAATGCAGCCACTGGACATCAGTTTCAGGTCAAACTCAAACGGAAAGTTTCATGGTTTAAATGGATAGACTTTTACCTTCAAAGATCCAGGGCCCTCTAAATGAGATCATAGGCATTCTAGAGAGACATCAAAATTCAAGTGGCCTGATGTGCTTTTCTGGGTAAGTGCCACCAGTGCAGAGGGCAGGATATGAGAGTTGAATGTGGGGTAATGGAAGCTGGCTGAGAGAAACAGGGAGGGAAGGGAACTGAGATGATTACCGGCTACCTTTGGGGTTGGTAGGCTGGAGACATCACATTTGAGTGAGGACAGGGTGAGATTTGCCACTTGTGGTCTCAAAAGCAGTAGAGACTGGTAAGTCACCTAGGAAGGGCTGCTGTGCCTACTTGGAAGGTCCGAATTCTTGTGGTTTGTGTATTGGCCCAGTCCTCCCAATCTGGCAAATGAAACAATCAACTCTCAAATTTCCTTTCTTCTTCGCTTCCTTCCTCCCTCCTTCCCCTTTTTCTTTCCTCCTTTATTCCTTCCTTTCTACCAATAGGAAGCTCACTTTTGTAACTAGTATAAATCATGTTTCTAAGACTGACATTAACCCACTTCCATGTCTGTAACTTGTCCAACTCCAAACAAAACCTCCCCTCAAATCCTGTGTCAGATCAGCATTTGCTTGGCTAAATAAAACTATGCCTGACCACCATAGCTTTACCTTACTTAAGTAAGCAATTGATTCATCTTCTTGGTTTCAGATATTGAATGATGGTATCATCTTTATCCAGGGAAAATTATGGTTTTTCCCAAGGCAGCAGGACCACCCCAGTTCTTCTGCCTGTTCCATCCTCTCCCTGGACTCTCACTCTGAAGCGTGGGCTCCCCTCCCTCAGTCCTGACACACCTGCCAGTCCACTTAACACTGAATGTTCTTTGTCCTACACACTGGATGTGGTCACTCTTCTGCTTAGTGTTTTGTGTGTGTGTGTGTGTGTGTGTGTGTGTGTGTGTGTGTGTGTTTTGGAGGCCTCCCTGTGTCCTTGGGGCAATTTCCAAACTCCTGAGCTCTATCTAGCCCCTGCCCACCTCGCCAACCTCATTGATCACCTCTCCCCTCTTCACAATCTACCCTGTCCTTCTGAAATTCCTCCACATCTTTGTGCACACTATCCTGCCCACCATGAACACTCCAGCCCACCACTGCGCCTGCCTACATCTCACTTTTCTGTCAAATTTCAGTCTTTGTTTGCTAGTTTCCTGGCCCAAAACCTGACCCCATGTCCCCACTGTGTCCCCCAACTCTCACTCCTTCTATTTTCCAGGTGGTAGCACTTGACACATATTTGCTGTTTTCCTATCTGTATGTTTCACAAGACTACAAGCTCCGCAGGCAGGCTTAATCTCGTTTGTTTGGGGTGTCCTCCAAAACTAGTGCATTACTAAGACTACAATATTTTCCTATGAATGTGGAGGCTGTTTTATTCTCATTTCCCATGCCTACATTTTTGAGGTAGTGCTGAGATGGAGTTTGGGATGCAAGATGTTTATTAGGGATCCACACCTATAAAATAAATGGGGAAAGCAAGATGGACCAAATAACTCCAATAGTGACATAGGCTAAACAAACTCCAAACCTAGCAGAGAGCTCTGAAGCAAATATCGCCCATGAGAGCTGTCCAGCATCAGCCTGAAATGGCTGGGACTAAGGGAGAACTCCCTTCCCACTTCGTTCCTGGATGTGGTGGCCCTAGGAAGGGCATGACCTTTGGCAAGTCATCTCTCTATAGTGAGACAGACCCTGAAAGTGCTGACAGCTAGAAGCTGTCTACTGCCTCCCCATACTCCCATAGCTGGGGAGTAAGTTCTTCTTTACAGATCTATCCGGGCAGCCCATCTTTGTGTCTGCCACGCCACCCTTACAAGGAATTGTGTGACCATGGGTAACCTACTGTCTCAATTAACTTTAGTAATCACCGTAGTGCTGCTGCTACCACAGCCATTGAGTTTGGTTGGAAATGAGTATAGAAAGTCACCCTTCGATTTTGGGACATTTCAGATTGGACTTCAGGGAGCTGACCTTATGCTCTATTTACTAGCCATTCACACTTCTTCTGAGAAGTTCTAAGTTGAGTCATGATAATTTTAAAAAGCATTGCAGCAGAAAAAAAGTGTTAAATTTAAGAGTAAAAAGGATCTAGAGGTCCAGATACCAGCTCCACTCCATAGTAACTGTGTGCTCTTAGGCGAGTCACTTAACCTCTGAATTCTATTTCTATATTTGTAAAATTAGAATAATTAGTCATAAGGAGGTTGTGAATATTAATGTTGTTATTGTATGCCAAAAGCATTTTTAAAATGCTACTCCTCAATATGAATGTAAAGTGATAACATGAATAGTAATAGGAGTACTAATAATAGTACAGTAAGTAAGTGCTATTATCTTGATGGGGTAAATGTCCCAATCTTGGTGTTTTGAAGGGACGTCTACCCTTTGTAATCACCTTTTAATGAGTACGTGAAATTTATTCAAACTTCTTACTTTCTTTCTCTGATTAGCTTTCAGTGTCTTTTCAAATGGATTGTATAAATAATTAAACTTTGAAAAAACTCTATTATCTTTCCTCCTCTTGCTATTTTTTCTTCTTTTTGAGGATCAATCAGTGATTCTCTTGTTAACTTATCTCAATTTGCTAATGTAAAGCAATTGAAGTATTTAGTAAAGCAATTTAAGTATATGAGGAAAGGAAAAATTTAGAATAATTCACGAGGAAAATAATTTATTCTTTTTTCTATTGCAGTCTGTAATCTTCAGGAAGCTGATGTGATTTTCCTTTGCGATGGCTCTGACAGGGTATCTAATTCGGATTTTGTAACCATGACAACTTTCTTGTCAGACTTAATTGATAATTTTGACATTCAGTCTCAAAGAGTGAAAATTGGTATGGCTCAATTTGGAAGCAACCACCAGAGTATTATTGAGTTGAAAAACTCTCTGACTAAAACCCAGTGGAAGACTCAAATTCAGAATGTCTCCAAGAGTGGTGGATTTCCGAGAATTGACTTTGCCCTTAAAAAAGTGAACAATATGTTTAATCTACATGCTGGTGGGAGAAGAAATGCTGGTATCCCCCAAACTTTGGTTGTTATCACATCTGGAGATCCTCGCTATAATGTGGCAGATGCAGTAAAAACCCTGAAGGACCTTGGAATTTGTGTCCTGGTTTTGGGCATAGGAGATGTTTATAAGGAACAGCTTCTGCCAATAACAGGCAATTCTGAAAAAATAATCACTTTTCAAGACTTTGATAAATTAAAGAATGTGGATGTGAAAAAAAGAATTGTCCGTGAAATCTGCCAGAGCTGTGGGAAAACCAGTAAGTGCTCCTTGTTTGGTTTTCTTCCATGGAAACTTCTCATTTCTTCATTTCCCAAGAGTGTGTTATGGGCTAGCTCTAGCAAAGCATATACTTAGAACATATATTTAGTGAGAATATCTCACTTATTGTTCAGTGAGAAGAGATTTCTCTGCTTCCAGGAAGTTTGGATAACTCAGCCTCCCTCAAAGACAAGGAAAGGGTGCAGAGGCTAGAGGGGACCCCGGGTTGTGTCCTCTGGTCAGCCCTGTTCCCTCATGGCAATCCAGTGTTTATTCTCCTTTTAACACCTGGATCTCTCTCTCCTATTTCTGTCCTCCTAGTAAATGCCCTGCATCCAGTAGAAAATAAGTAAAAATAAACATTTGCTGATTGGAAGTTTTACTATTGTACCTTTGTTAAGCCATCTTGTAAGGGACTCGTGTGTGTGTGTGTGTGTTTGTGTGTGTGTGTGTATGTGTGTGTGTACAGTGTATTTTTCTTCTTTTAATGATTACATTCATATAATCATAGCCTACTAAAGATCTGAATTGTCCTTAGAGGTTATTTAATCCAGAGGTCACAAAAGCACATGGCTGCAAAGGCCAGGTGGATAGTGGAGATGAGTCAAGTGAGCAGAGTATGAGGACAGTGAACTGAAAAACAATGATGCATCTCACAGGAATGCCACTATTCAGCTCCAGCTGAGAGTGGCCACCAGGGACTCCGCTTCTGTAAATTTGAGGCTAGGAGTTGGGAGGACAGCATGTAAGGAAGCAATAGCGAATGATAACGGTTTGTGGAATTTGCACAACATGCAGAAATTCCTTAGAGTTCTTAATGTTTCTAGAGTTGTTATGATTGAAATCACTTCTTTCACAAAATATGATAGTCTTTCCAAACTCTCCACATCTTATATGTCCCATTTGCAGTGCTCAAGTGGAGGCAGATTACAGTGGTGGAAAGAGCCATGGGCCTGGACTCAGAAAGCTAGAGTTCTAACTCTGGTTCAGCAGCAACAACCTCCACACATGACTGTTTCCTCATCTGTAAAATAAGCAACCTGGGCAGGATCAGAGTAACCAAATGGCAGCTTGCAGTTGCAGTTGGTTTGTCACATCCAGCATTGATGAGTTGCTAAATTAGTTGACAGCATTCACACTGAAGGTTCTACATTAAAAATGTTGACATCAGGCTCCTCTTTGAAAAATCAGAAGATCTGACAAGACTAGGCCACATTTTCCACATAGCTACTCTCAGCTGGAACTGAACAGTGAACAGACCCAGAAATGGGTCATTGTTCTCCAGTTCATTTTCCTCACACCCTGCCCACTTGAATCATTTATCTTATCTACCTGCCTTTGCAGCCATTTGTGTTTGTGACCTCTAAAACTTAAATAATCTGAAAAGACAGCACAAAACTTTATTTATTTATTATTTTTTATTTTTTTGAGATGGAATCTCGCTCTGTCGCCCAGGCTGGAGTGCAGTGACGGGATCTCGGCTCACTGCAAGCTCTGCCTCCCGGGTTCACGCCATTCTCCTGCCTCAGTCTCCCGAATAGCTGGGACTGCAGGAGCCCGCCACCACATCTGGCTAATTTTATTTTTGTATTTTTTAGTAGAGACGGGGCTTCACTGTGTTAGCTAGGATGGTCTTGATCTCCTGACCTCATGATCCACCTGCCTTGGCCTCCCAAAGTGCTGGGATTACAGGCGTAAGCCACCACGCCTCAAAACTTTAAAGGCCTCAAAACTTTAATGTATTCTGACTATATGAATCAAAATATGTCACCATTAAAATGCATGCCCACATGCATGCACACACACACACAACAGAGTCACTGAGAATGAGACTAAATTATGGTTTGAACTTCAAATAGCTATTGGAAGTTTTAATATTTTAAAGGGGACAGAGAAAACCCCTGTGATATATGTTGGTATCACATATATACATGATATACATATACACACACACACACACACATATATATATATAATGATAAAGCAGCCAGTATCTTCCTTCTTGAACACTATTTGGGGACTAGAGACCCTCTAGCTCTGGGGCATGACAGTGCTCCTTTTTTCTGCCCTGTCTCTCCTTCCTTACTCCTGTCTACTCATTAATCTTGACTCTGTTCCCTTGGTTTCCAGATTGCTTTATGGACATAGTGGTCGGGTTTCACATCTCCACTCATGTGCAGGGACAGCCTTTGTTCCAGGGCCACCCCCAGCTGGAATCCTACCTCCCAGGCATCTTAGAAGACATCAGCTCTATCAGGGGGGTGAGCTGTGGGGCTGGCACAGAGGCACAGGTGAGCTTGGCATTTAAGGTGAACAATGACCAAGAATTCCCTGCCAAGTTCCAAATCTATCAGAAAGCAGTGTTTGACAGATTGCTGCAAGTCAACGTCAGTGGGCCAACTCATCTGAACGCACAGTTCTTGCAGTCTCTTTGGGACACATTTAAGGATAAATCTGCATCCCGGGGCCAGGTATCCATATTACATTCTATCTCCCATCTCCACATTCTTCCATTTGTTCTTCATTCCCCAATTATATATTTAGCTTTTACACCATACCATTTTCTTATTTCTCCAGGTGCTGCTTATTTTTTCAGATGATCTCCAGAGTGAAAACAACATAATGCTTGAAAATCAATCAGACAGGCTCAGAGAAGCAGGTATTGAGTTGATTTTTTTTTTTTTTTTTTTTGAGATGGAGTGTCAGTCTGTCGCCCAGGCTGGAGTGCAGTGGTGCAATCTCAGCTCACTGCAAGCTTCACCTTCTGGGTTCACGCCATTCTCCTGCCTCAACCTCCTGAGTAGCTGGGACTACAGGCGCCCGCCACCACGCCCAGCTAATTTTTTGTATTTTTAGTAGAGATGGGGTTTCACTGTGTTAGCCAGGGTGGTCTTGATCTCCTGACCTTGTGATTCACCCGACTCGGCCTCCCAAAGTGCTAGGATTACAGGCGTAAGTCACCACGCCCAGCCGAGTTGAAAATTTAAACAGTGAAGCATGGAATATGCTTAACAAGTCTCTACCTTTACTCAGATGCTGTAGATCTTGAGATCTGCCTGGCTACTTGTAGCAGAGGCTGTTGATACCTCGTCTAATCCCCCTCGACCAGCCCTCACACTCCTCCCCAAAATGCTACAAATGCTGGGGCCAAGTGCTTAGACTTATGACCTTCTATATAGACGTGTGCACTTGACTGACCTGAGCCATGTACCTGGGCGTGCTTGGAATGGGTGTGGGGTTACCATGCCTCACGTTGGTGGTGGAGCGGGGGGCAACTATGATATAGGGATACAAAAGCCTGGCACTCTTGCTTAAATGGGTCAACTGTAGTACAGTTTGCACTCCAGAATCCCTCATGAATCAGGCAAAGGCTAAGACTTTACTGAGATGTATCCCTGGTTACAACATCTCCTTCCTTTTCCTGGTCTCTCTCTCAATATAGACACCACATACATACAAAATCCTCTTTCAGATTCCAGTTCTGGGGAACCTGACCCAAGACAGCTCCTACTGTTTCTTATTTTCCATATGAAAGATAGCAACGTGGATTTGGAAAAGCACTTCTCGCTATGTATTTTCTGTCCATGTCATAGCTTCAAACTGAGCCAGAAGTTAAATGCAGAAGTTGAGAGTAGGATGCAGCAATGGAAGACTCCACTAATTGTCAAATGAGATGCATTGTTTAAGAGTTCGTTGGTGTAGCCCAGACTGGCTTCTAGGGTTCATCTTCCACAGGCAACCTCCCTAAAGACCACAGTATGTCCTGTTTTATTGCTCGGTTGTGTCTCTTTCTCTGCACAGATCCCTTCAATACCTTCTCATTGTTCTTGGGATATAGATCAAATTCCTTAACATGACCTGGGAGCTTTGCAGAACCCGGCCTCTGCTTCCCATTTCAGCCTTAACTCATTTCTTTCTTTCTTTCTTTCTTTTTTTTTTTTTTTTTTTTTTTTGAGACTGAGTCTCGCTATGTCACCCAGGCTGGAGTGCAGTGGCCCGATTTCGGCTCACTGCAAGCTCCGCCTCCCAGATTCACACCATTCTCCTGCTTCAGCCTCCCGAGTATCTGGGACTACAGGCTTCCGCTACCACACTTGGCTAATTTTTTGTATTTTTAGTAGAGATGGAGTTTCACTGTGTTAGCCAGGGTGGCCTCGATCTCCTGACCTCATGATCCGCCCACTTCAGCCTCCCAAAGTGCTGGGATTACAGGCGTGAGCCACTGTGCCCGGCCAACTCATTTATTATATTCGGTGTTCCAGGCATATGAAACTATTTTTTCCCATTCTTCCTCTAATGTTATATATATATATATGTAATTTTTTAGATGGATTTTTGCTCTTGTTGCCTAGGCTGGAGTGCAGTGACACAATCTCAGCTTGCTGCAACCTCTGCCTCCCGGGTTCAAGCGATTCTCCTGCCTCAGCTTCCCAAGTAGCTGGGATTACAGGTGCCCACCACCATGCCTGGCTAAATTTTTTTTGTATTTTTAGTAGAGATGGCATTTCTCCATGTTGTTGACCAGTTCGCTGGTCTCAAATACCTGACCTCAGGTGATCCACACACCTTGGCCTCCCAAAATGCTGGGATTACAGGTGTGAACCACTGCGCCTGGCCCCCATGTACTTTACAGCCTCACTTCTCTCTGTCCTTGCCTAGAGCTTCCTCTATCTCCTTTCCTCCCCGGATACTCTCTCCATCTTCCATCTCTGGTTCTTTCCATTGGCCAACTTACATTTATCCTTTAGAATCAGCTTCAACATCAATTTTTCCAAGAAACCTTCCATGACTCTCCAAGAATGGGTTAGGAGCTTCTCCTCTAGGCTTTCGTGGAACCCTGATGTTTCTCAGAGCAACTATCTGATTCTTGACCCTCTGTTCCATTAGACCATTAACTCTGGGAAGGAAAGAAGTAAGCCTGACTTATTCATTGTATCTCTGCTATTATACAATGATTAATACATAATAGGCTCCTATTAATAATTTAAAAATTTGTTTAGTGAAAAGATGAATAAAGTCAATGAACTAGTAAATGAAATAATGAGTGAACAGATGAATTAATGAATGAACTGGATGTGGTCAGGAGTTCAGCTGAGACAATTGCTCTGGGCTTTCCTCATGTTCTCAGGGCTTGGCCTCCCAGGGGTGTTTGGAATTGGGAATAACTTGAGAATTATCATTAATTTACATTCAGGAAAATTCAGAAAAGCTCTCTGAAGATGAATAATGCCCTTTCTTAAAAATCACTTTCCAGTGCCCAGGAATTGCATCAAAATTGGTGGTAAGACGTGGAACACGGTTTTCTAGTAGTGTTTTTCTATAGATTTGTAAATCGTTTCTCTTGAATACTTTTTATCAGGGGATTTCATGGTCAGGGACCAGAGCTGGTGCATATTCAGAAAATGCAGGCAAATTCTCTGTTAGTTTATTCATATATCAGGAGTACTCCTTCCTCTTATGTTTGTTTTTTCACCTTTTCAATTCTTTAAATCATGTTCACTGAGTAGAATTATTATGGCCTCTTCGTTTTCATGTACAACCCCTTTGCTTTATTTATATTGTGGTTTTTACCACATAGGACTTGATGCTCTGCTGGTAGTGTCCCTTAACACAACTGCTCATCATGAGTTTTCTAGCTTTGAATTTGGAAAAAGACTCGATTACAGGACTCATCTGACTATCGGAATGAGAGAGCTGGGCAAAAAACTATCACAGTACCTGGTGAGTTGTTGAACAAAATCCCCAGTTGTTCAAAATGCCATGGGAACTAAATTGGAATCTTGGTGAGAACTTTCAAAGAGTGCCTTTGTTTACCCCCACTAAATTAAGTGCATTGTCCTTAGTATATAAAAAAGTGTGGAAGACCATAGCATAGTATTTTGTTTTTGCATGTTCTTTCATTCTTTGTCATCTCACTAAATGAATGCATAAGGAACTAAAAAACCAACCAACTCATAATTGAATTAAAAAGCCCCCAACTGTTTGTGCTGCAGAAATTCCAGGAAACAGAAGACTGTCAACTAGAAACCAACAAGTCTTAGGCAAAGTTGGGCCATGGACATCCACATACTGGATGCCCTGTCTATAGTCATTTCCTTTGGAGAGGCGATGTTGCCAGTGCAGTGCCTGGTACCCTCTCTGCAGTGTTAAATTCAGAAAGCACCTCTTATTCTCTGCAGCCCCTCATCCAAAGGGTGAAGATGGGCGTGTAGGTGGTGGATTATGATTTGTATGAGTACAATTCTTATGGAATAAAGTTTCTGACAATTGTTATTCACTCAGCTTTATTTTTTTTTCCCCCAGGGAAACATTGCAGAGAGGACTTGCTGCTGTACATTCTGCAAATGTCCAGGAATTCCAGGACCTCATGGGACCCGAGGTCTACAAGCCATGAAGGTGCCACTCACCTGTGATACTATTTTATCTAATGTGCCTTGATTTGGTAAGGGTGGGACTGAGACTGAGTGGTTGAATTTACAACCTTCACTCCATGCTAATGGAATTGCTTTGGACATTTCATGTGACTTTTTTGGAATAAAATCCAGGTCAGGAGAGCTCACTTTTGATACTGCTAGCAAGAGTAACTCCCTTTTCTCTTATATACGCTTGGCAATGTTGCTTCTTGGTTTTGCAATTTATACTTTTGTACCTGCTTTAGAAAGTTTGAAAGGTAGTAAGAAGTAAAAATAGTGGAGATGAAGCTGGGTGTAGGAGCTTGCACCTGTAATCTCAGATACTTGGGAGGCTGAGGTGGGAAGATCACTTGATTGTTCAAGACCAGCCAGGGCAACATAACAAGACCCCATCTCCTTAAAAATAAATAAATAAATAAATAAGAGTTGTGCTTCATCAGTAATGGAATGAGATTGAAGTACAAAAAGATCATAGCATTGCAGATTAATAGCCCTTTAAAACATAAATTATAAAATATTATACAACAATAGGATGAATAAATATGTCATGATATTTTCAATAAAATATGTCAATGAAAATGAATGTAAAAAAATAAAAAAAATAAAAAATAAAAAATAAAAATAAATAAAAAATAAAAAAAATTTAAAAAATAAAAAAATAAAAAAATAAAAATAAATAAAAAGAAAGAGAATGAATGAACTACAGCTACACACAACAACATGAATAACTTTTACTAACATGGTAATGACCAAAAAAAGCAAAACACAGAAGAATACATGTGGTAAAATTCCATTTATTAAAAGTTATAGTATCTAGGGAGGAATACTTAATGGTGAAGTATTTTTAAAAGGCAAGAACATATTATCAGAAGTCAGGAGTGCCCTCGTGGAGAGAGGCTGGGGGTGAATTGTGATTGGGGACAGGCACTGTGCCTGGGACCAATAATGCTCTATTTCTTGACCTGCATGGTGGCTACATAGACCTTATATATAAAAATTATAATATTGCTCTACAAAGTTACTTTATAATAATTAAACTATACATTTATATTTTATACACTTTTATGTGTATAGAATATTTTATGTACTTTTCAAATGGTTTTAGGTATCACAATAACAATGAAGTTTTTCTTTAAAACAAAAGAGATCAACTATACTTGCTCATGAGTTCTGCACTGTCCATCCTTATGGAAGGACAATTTTTATTGAACTTTTTACTGCCCTGTGATGTTTTGTTTAGCACAATTTTCTCTCGATACTTTGCTCAGGTCAATATTAGAATTATGTTCCAGAAGCACAACCCCCGGTATACTGATCAGCCAGCTGGGCCTGTGTTAGAGGGTGGGGAAAGCAAACTCAGATGAAATGTTTGCCACAAGTAAGCCACGACGCAGTTAAACCACACGTGGCTAAGGGAGAGATGACCGCAATTAAAATATATGCAATCTTGTTGTTGGAAGTTGTTATTCTTCCTTGAGCTCTCAAAATAGCAGGACAAAATAAAATAATACCTTTGGAAATGTTATTGGTTTGTCTGCTAAAAGGCTTGTGGCTGGCACAGCTGTCCTCCCTGCAAATCGCTCAGGTGCAGGCGTGGCTCTGTGGGCCTCATCTGCTGGTGGGTTCCAAAGGTCAGCCTCCCGCAAGCATTAGGAAGGTCGCCTTCTGCAGAGGGGCTTCAGAGCTGAGTGCAAGGAAAAAAGCTAGCTCCACATGTTGTCAGATTCTCCCCAAACTCACAGCCACATCTGCAAAAACTGCAACCGAGTTGGAGGAAGGGACTTGCTTAGAATGCCTAATGATTTCACAAGTTTGACTTTGTAGGGGGGGTGACTAAAATTTATTGTTCTCTCTTTCTTCCCAGGGTTCTCAAGGTCTGAAAGGCAGCAGAGGACACAGGGGAGAGGATGGAGACCCTGTAAGTTTTTGTGATTCCCCCTCACCCTGCTGCCGCACACACACTGTACACACACACACAAACACACGCTTATTTTCTTTTTCATAAAAAAAGCTTATTTTCATACAAAAGGGGTAGATGGGGTTTTGTTTATATGTTTATTTTTATATGCTGAAATGTTTATTTTGTTTATGTGTTTATTTTTGTGCTTTTTTGTGGGAAGAAGGGTTGCCTTTCTTTTCATTTTTCCTTGTCTGAATTATGAGGCAGTTACTAAGTCTAAGTTTGGGGTAAGGAGGGAACAGGCTTACATGTGTAGCCTGGCATGTTTTTATCAGTGGCAGATACCTGGGCACCCTCCTCTCTACCCCCAAGCAGGGCACAGCAGATTATCTGCCAGGGAGCTCTCTTTAGACCTAAAACCCAGTGCATAGTATATGGCTTTGGGCCAAGGCTGGAGTATAGACCCTTCCATGGAAAGGGAAGTCGGCAAAGCATCCCTCAAGATGAGAGGCATGGCTTCACGGTCAAATGCTACACAGAGGTTTGCGAATCTCCATGTTTAAAACCAGAACTCTCACTTTCTCATCAATCAAATTATGAGAAAGAATTTGAAGAAACTGAAACCACTTAGGTGGCTCTGTTTGGGATGGAAAAAGTTCAGAAAGCATCCAGACTGGATTTCTATCACCTTAGATCAAGTCCAGTTCGTCATCTGGGCAGCAAGTTATAAGGATTGAAAGCAAAGACTCTAGAGTCAGACTGCCAAGAGTTGGCCTAGATGTGGGTCCTTGAACAAGATACCTAGCCTCTTGACCCTCAGTTTTCTCATCTGTAAGCAATTATAAGTTCCTCTACAATCTAATGGCTGACCAAGGGGGGTGCTCTGAATCACCTACTCTGTACGCTCCGAGGGTTCTTGGAGACTATCAAACTAGCATGGGAGTGCTTTCAGTGTGGGGAATAGTGTCACCCACCTGCCTGGCTGAGCCCACCACTGGCAGAAAGTCCAGGCAATGGGAAGCCATAGGGCTAAGGTACCTCTCAGCAACCTGTGGCCATGGGCAAGGCCTCCTCCTTTTATAGGGAATGATCCTCAGGATAAAGAAAGCAAAGCAGTACAAAGGAAAATCCTTTCTCCCTCTCTTGCTGGCAAGGCAAGAATTAAGCTCATTACTAGTTAATTATTCATGCAGCAAAATGTAAGCACCTGTTATGCACCTAGACATGAGCCAGTCACAAGGGACATGATGGTGAAAGACACAGTTGGGGTTCCTGCCCTCAAAAAGCACAAAATTGTTCCTTTCTTAAGATCCATTTTACTTTAGCATTTACCTGTAATTTAAATATTTCCTTGCAGAAGCAGGGTTGGTGGGAGACACACAAATCATTGACCTTCAGTGCTCACCCCTGCACGGACAGTCTGACTTTGGGGGTCTTTAACCTGGTGATTCCTCCTGTGAGGACTGGCTTTTCTCACCTTTGCTTTCTCATTCTCCTAGTAGTGTCACTTCCCAGCAACTGTTTCTACTCAGCAGCAGTACCCTAGCACCAACTTGTGGGTCTACTGTCAGGAATGCTGACTCTCCCAGTATAGCATTAGGGCCCTAGATGGATTACTGGAGTCGTGGAATGTGGCTACAAAGTGAAGCCACTGTGCTGTTTGATCAGGTAGTGAAGTGGCTGAGCTCTTCTTGTACCTTTTTGTGTTCTTGGGTCCATAAAAAGCCCTGAAGATTGACAGGAAACGTGTTTGAATATAGAGGGGAAAAACAGACGTAAATGAGTGAGGATTCACTTTTGAATCCTTTTTGAAGAGGATTCACTTTTTCTAAAGCTCATAGTGCCCATGTGCTTTGTCTTAACTCTGTGAAAATAAGCCACTGGCAGCTTCTGGCAAAAACATCACTTTGGGTACCTGTCTATGCTCCTTTTCTTAGGGAGTACGAGGAGACACAGGACCCCAAGGAGATAAAGGGATTGCAGGATGTCCAGGGGCGCGGGGTCAGAAGGTAAGGCTCTTCTGTAAATGTTATTTCCAATTTTCTATAACATTCTCTCCCTCTCTTTCCCCATTCCTTTCCTCCCTCGTTTTCTCTCTTCCATCACTCCTCTCTCTTTTCCTTTCTCCAGTTATATCGATGAGTTTTCCTGTCTGCAGATTAATTCTGCTTTTTAATAATATCAAGGAATCTTTAGCATTAATAAATTGCATCTCTAACCTCTTTGTAGATGTATAGCCCGAAGCAACTAAAGAAATACATGCTCACTCACTTTAGAGAGGCAGTCTTTGAATCCACACTCTGTCTTTGATATGTTAGTGAGAGATATTTCATCTTTTGCAGGGACTCAAAGGATTTTCTGGACCTAAGGTACTGGAGTTTTTTCTTAGTTTACTTTGATTTCCAAATGGGATTAGTTTCCCAATAAGCATGTGGCAGAGACCTGCTTTTACCTCACACCTGTCTATTGTCATCTCTCAGGGAGGACATGGAGACGATGGGATTGATGGACTTGATGGGGAAGAGGTAAGCCATATTTCTTCATGTATCATAAAACTGTCATGAGGTTGCTAAAATTTTTTTAACGGAAAATTTTGTTTTTCTTGTCTTCTTTTAGGGCTCTCATGGATTTCCTGGAATAAAAGGAGAAAAAGGTGATCCAGGATCTCAGGTAACACTTTTCAATACAACAAATAAGGAGAATTTGGTGACAGAGACAGTCTTAACTGCTGTGTGTCAGTGGTTATAGGGGATAAAATTTACAACTGACTTAACCACATAATGAAGGCCTATTGCTACTGAATATATGCTGCATATCTGATTGAAGCAAGGGGGTAATTATGTAATTTTCAAGACTTTCCACCTAGAAAAATTTAGCACACACAAGCTTATTCTATGGGCATGTTTCTCATGTCTAAAAATGAATGCTTTCACCTGTCAGTGGTTTCTTATGTTCATTTGTTTTTTACCACAACGTTTCCATCAACATCAGTAATTTCTGTGTTGTCTTTATTATGTCAGAAAAAAAAGCAAGAGAAAAAGACAAAATTATTTTGGTGGCTTTGGTAGCAAATCACTGTGAAACATTTTTTAACTTTACATTTATTTCAACACTCATTAGTGTGTGCCTACTTGATTTCAAGCAGCTCTACTTTTATGTTCTGATCCATTGATTTATGAAATATTTTTGAGCACCTGTCATTTGTCAGGCTTGTCATGTGCCGGGCATCTGTCATTGGCCAGGCATATATTCTTATATAATAAGAATCAGAGGTGAACCACACAGCCCTTGTCATCAAAGATCCCACAGTATAGTTGGGGAGACAGACATATCAATAGAATTACATAAAATGTGATTGAGGCCATGTTGCAGATATCTACATGGGAGCCCAGAGAAGGGCATGTAACTCAGCCTGGGGGCAGGGGTTGTCCAGAAAGTCTTCCTGGAGGAAATGACTTCTGAGCTGAAGAGGAACAGGAATTCAGCAAGGCAAAGATGTGGAGGAAGGGCATTCCAGACAGAGGGAGTAGCATAAGCAAAAACATGAGGGTTCAGGGCACTGCCAAGTTTTTCTTCCTGGAGGGAGCATTAGAATACAGGTACTGGGAGGTGAGGTTCAAGAGGTGGTGGGAAGTGATCAAGAGATTGGGAGGGCACTAGTGAGCCATGTGGAAGAGCTTGGTTTTTAACCGTAAGGCAATGGGGAGCCTTTGAAAGATTTTAAGCAGAAGAATCACAGTCAGATTTACATTTTAGAAATATTACTTGCAGTAATGTAGACGATATTTTGCAGATGACATAGATGCAAGGCAAAGATGAGAGGCAGATCTGTAGAAATCAGGTGAGAAGTGATGAAGTAAAGCAATGATAGTGAGAACAGACACAAAATGTGCTAAGGGTATAGCAGGGCTTGGACTGAAGTGAGGCTAGCAGGGCACCTAAGGTGCAAAAGGGGCAGAGTTATGTGGAGTAAATACCTACCTCCATTCTGTACCCTAGGTGCCTCTCTCATCTCACACTAGTCATGGTTCTGGGACCTGAAATCTCCAGATATAGGTGACTAGAGGAACAGGAAATAGAGAGTCAGTCAATATGCCTGCAAGGATCCTGGCTTGGGCAAGTTTAATTGGAAATAATTAGGTTTGAGGTGACAATGGAACATGTTGCAGGAAGTCAGGGAACCCGAACAGAGGCTGAAGCCACAGCAGAAGAACATAAATTGTGAAGATTTCATGGACATTTATCATTTCCCCAATGGATACTCTTATAATTTCCTATGCCTGTCTTTAATCTCTTAATCCCATCATCTTTGTAAGATGAGGATACATGTCTCCTCAGGACCCTGTGATGATTGCGTTATCTGCACAAATTCTTTGTAAAGCATGTGTGTTTGAACAATAGGAAATCTGAGCACCTTGAAAAAGACAGGATAATAGCGATTTTCAGGGAACAAGGGAGATAACCACATAGTCTGACTGCCTGCAGGGCTGCACACAACAGAGTCATATTTCTCTTCTTTCAGAAAGTGAATAGGAGAAATATCACCGAATTATTTTCTCAGCAAGGAATCACCCTGGGAAAAGGATTGCATTCCCAGTGGTGGTGGTGGGGGTCTCTAAAATGGCCGCTCTGGGACTGTCTGTCTTATGTAGTTGTAGATAAGGGATGAAATACGCCCCGGTCTCCTGCAAAGCCCCCAGGCTGGCTAGGATTAGGAAATTCCAGCCTGGCGAATTCTAGTCAGACTGGTTGTCTGCTCGTGAACCCTGTTTCCTGTTAAGATGTTTATCAATGACAATGTGTACCCAGCAGGACGTGGACCTTCATCAGTAATTCTAGTTTCGCCCTGGCCTTGTGATCTCACTCTGTCTCTCTGCCCTTATGATATTTTATTGCCTTTGAAGCATACTATGTCTGTGATCCACTCCCTATTCGTACACCCCTCCGCTTTGAAACCCCTAATAAAAACTTGCTGGTTTTGTGGCTCAAGGGGCATCACAGAAACTGCCAACATGTGATGTCACCCCCAGAGACCCAGCTGTAAAATTTCTCTCTTTTGTACTCTTTCCCGTTATTTCTCAGACCAGCGACACTTAGGGAAAATAGAAAAGAACCTACATTGAAATACTGGGGGCTGGTTCCCCCGATAGAACATCCCTGTGGAAGTTTCCAGTGGGCAATTTAATTATAGATGTTAGAAGCTGCTAGACTGGCTAGGATGTCCAGTACCATAGCCACTAACCACATGTGATTATTTAAAGTTAAATTTTAATTAATTAAGAAATTCTGCTCTTTAGTGGCATTGATTACATTTTATGTGCTTAATAGCCACATATGGCTAATGGCTACCATATTGATGAATGCAGATATCAAACATTTCCATCACTGCAGAAACTCCTGTTGGACAGTGCTATGTTAGAGCATGGGAAGTTTTCCAGTTTCTGAGCCTCACTACAAATAATCCTGACCATAGGCTTAAAACTGGACTTAGCACTGCTTGAGAAGTCTAAGGAAATCTGACTGTGATAGGACAAAGAGCATTTTATCTGATTAACCCCCCTACATACAAAACTTCACACTTAACACTATTATACAAGCCTCCTATAAGCTAACTCAGAAATTTATTTCATTTTTTTTCAGGGCAGCCCAGGTTCCAGAGGTGCCCCTGGGCAGTATGGAGAGAAGGGCTTCCCAGGGGATCTGGTAAGTTTCTAGGGCCCAGTTGGCTCTGCATTTTATACTTGCTCCACAGTTCCTATCTCCTTTCCCTTTGTGTTTCCTGCCTACCCTGTAGGCAAATGCTTGTCTTAGGAGTAGGGGTGATAGGTGTTGGCTGAGGCTTTGGGAAAAGTCTGTTTGTGTCTTATCTGGGTTAGGCCCATCTTCTGAATCCTTATGGTACGTTGAGACTTTCTGGTTCCTCTGGGAGAACATTTCCATAGCTTTATTTATTGGACTTCTAATCTTGCAGACCTACAGATTCACTATTTGCAGACTCAGTGATAGGGGAATCTTTTTACACCCTTGAAGGAATAGCCTAAGAATGTTTGAACCAGTGCATCAGTGAAGCTGCCATCATAGAAAAGGGAAAATCACCATGTAGCAGGCACTCTTTTAATTCTTTATTTATTGCCAAATCTTCTTCAAACTTGAGAAAGTGCTGCTTTTATTTTTTCCAAAATCCTGTGAGTTTCAAATATGAAAAATGTTCCCACACCTCTTATACCTTGACCCAAATTAGCTTAGTACTTGAACATCATACCGTTTTGGGGAAAAAGCTGATATTTCTGAATTCTAAACTACTTTTAAAAATCTTTCTCTAGGGTAATCCAGGACAAAACAATAACATCAAAGGACAAAAGGGCTCCAAAGGAGAACAAGGAAGACAAGTAATTTGATCTATTTTATCTATGAGTTGATTAATTCTGTTATTGATCCAAGTAAATTTAGTAAGATATGTAACCCTTCTGTAATTGAACAAATGCTCTTAAGCCCACATTGAAAAGACCTTTATTTTTTGATGATGCATATTTGTAGTAGGGTACACTTTTATGAGCAAAATTATTAAGTTTCTGGCAAGTGATATTATTTGGGAAAATGTAGTAGCAGTGCATGTTGCTATGCTTTTTTCTTCTTTAAAGGACATATAACTGACTGTTAATATGCAGAATGATCACAGCATGACATGTTTATTCTGCCATTTTAATAGTGCTTGAGGTTTTGATGCTGATGCCTTTATGATTTATTCAGAATTTTTGCCTTTTGATCTTGAGGAAATTATTATGTTTTTAGGGTAGACCTGGACAGAAAGGGGTGCAAGGCAGTCCTAGTTCCAGAGGAAGCAGGGTAAGTATTTCTGTGGACATTTGTTTCCCCTCCTTACCACTTGAAGATGACAGAGGCATTCAGAATATTTGTTGCGCAGCGTTGGCTGATTCAGGGCTGAAATATTTTTCAGGGCTTATGCATCTTGACACTACTGAAATTTGGGGCCAGATAATTATTTCTTGTGAATGGCTATGCTATGCATTGCCAGATGTTTTGCAGCATTCCTGGTCTCGACCCACTAGTATCAGCAGCACCACCCCTCCTCACTGCCCACTTGTGACATTCAAAAGTGTCTCTAAATATTGTCAGATGTCTGTGGTGGGTGTGGTAGTGGTGGGTTTGAGAGGCAAAATCACCCGTGGTTGAAACCACTGTAACATAGTTGGCCTTTCCCTTTCCACCTTCCAGGTGTTTTGGGATGTCTTTGAAGAGAGCCAATGATTTTGACACAAAAGCTCTCCTTTGGTAGCTTACATAAGAATATTATGAACTAGGTAAATATACTTTCGCTTTACATGTTGCCAATGAGAAAGAGGACTCCCAAATAAATTCTTCCTGAATGGGCCAAAGCACTGGCAATTAGGGTCAAGTGGCAACCTTGAGGTGCTGGCATAACTTTACAGCATCCCATGTTATATCAAGCCTATCACAGCAAAAAACAGGGACATTGGACTTCTCTATCTTTTTAAAAGGAACAACCAAGAAATCGCCTTTTCTTCTGTGGACTACTGAAGCTAGAAGTGATATTTATAATGTATTAAAAACTCCTCTCTCATGCGCTCAGCATGGACATCATTAAAAAAGAATAATGGACAAAGTCCTAGATTTGGCTCTGAGTTTTGTTCAAGAAGGAATTGAAAATGCTTGGATTTCTTTTCTAGTACAAATTTGGAATCTTCTCATTATTTTGAAGGCTGTGGCTGATTACCCTTCTCTCTGGGATAGATGGTGAAGAAATGTGTTTTTATACCACTTGCCTTTGTTTATCTTGAACCACAGTTCTTAAAGGGAAAAGAGTTGGAGTTGGAAGGGGCTAGGCTTCCCAGTGCTTCTGGTAAAATTCTTTGGGACTTTGCCCTCTTCTTCACACAGGAGAATTAAAATGTAATAAGAGGAAGCAGTAGAGCAGCAAGATAAGCTAAATGCTATAAATTTTAAAGATAAGTATGTATTTTTGTTGGTTTAAGAGGAAATACTTTGTTTAAAATAGCTTTATAACTGACACATCAATCAGGTACTTTAAAAAAAGAGATGCCAGGTGTGGTGTAGGCAATAAATCGTGGACAAACCAGCCAATTATAGGACATGAGGCTCTCGGCCTCCTCCTCATCTTCTACCCATTTCCCTGCTGACCTCCTCCTTTGTAATTTCTTTTCTCCTGAGTTAAACAAGGTACATTGTTATAAAACAACATCAGGTTTTCTCCCCTCTCCCCCAACTTTCCGACGCAGAATAGAATTCTCTGTGAGGGTGGGAGCATCTTAAGTGGATGATAAATTTTAAACAACGTAAGCCAATCCAAGACATTGCCTTCTATGTGACAGAATTTCAACTTATGTAAATTAATTGTTTTACCTATTGTTGCCAAAACAATGGATCCCCACACTGAAAACCACACTGGAATCCATATTCCAGGCCTCATGCTTTTTGCCTGCCATACACAAAGAATACTTCTATAGCATCTATTTTGCACCAGGTCTTGCTCAAATCACTTTCAAATATTAATTCATTTAATCCTCATAACATACCTGTGAGATAGATACTATTATTATTATTATTTTTTTTTAGATAGCAAGCATTTATTTATTTATTTTTTTTTTTATTTTTATTTTTATTTTTTCCATAATTTTTTTTTTATTATACTTTAGGGTTTTAGGGTACATGTGCACAATGTGCAGGTTTGTCACATATGTATCCATGTGCCATGTTGATTTCCTGCACCCATTAACTCATCATTTAGCATTAGGTGTATCTCCTAATGCTGTCCCTCCCCCCACCCCCCACCCCACAACAGTCCCCGGAGTGTGATGTTCACCTTCCTGTGTCCATGAGTTCTCATTGTTCAATTCCTACCTATGAGTGAGAACATGCGGTGTTTGGTTTTTTGTCCTTGCGATAGTTTACTGAGAATGATGTTTTCCAGTTTCATCCATGTCCCTACAAAGGACACAAACTCATCATTTTTTATGGCTGCATAGTATTCCATGGTGTATATGTGCCACATTTTCTTAATCCAGTCTATCGTTGTTGGACATTTGGGTTGGTTCCAACTCTTTGCTATTGTGAATAGTGCTGCGATAAACATACGTGTGCATGTGTCTTTATAGCAGCATGATTTATAGTCCTTTGGGTATATACCCAGTAATGGGATGGCTGGGTCAAATGGTATTTCTAGTTCGAGATCCCTGAGGAACCGCCACACTGACTTCCACAATGGTTGAACTAGTTTACAGTCCCACCAACAGTGTAAAAGTGTTCCTATTTCTCCACATCCTCTCCAGCACCTGTTGTTTCCTGATTTTTTAATGATGGCCATTCTAACTGGTGTGAGATGGTATCTCACTGTGGTTTTGATTTGCATTTCTCTGATGTCCAGTGATGATGAGCATTTCTTCATGTGTTTTTTGGCTGCATAAATGTCTTCTTTTGAGAAGTGTCTGTTCATGTCCTCTGCCCACTTTTTGATGGGGTTGTTTGTTTTTTTCTTGTAAATTTGTTTGAGTTCATTGTAGATTCTGGATATTAGCCCTTTGTCAGATGAGTAGGTTGCAAAAATTTTCTCCCATTCTGTAGGTTGCCTGTTCACTCTGATGATAGTTTCTTTTGCTGTGCAGAAGCTCTTTAGTTTAATGAGATCCCATTTGTCGATTTTTGCTTTTGTTGCCATTGCTTTTGGTGTTTTAGACATGAAGTCCTTGCCCACGCCTATGTCCTGAATGGTATTGCCTAGGTTTTCTTGTAGGATTTTAATGGTTTTAGGTCTAACATATAAGTCTTTAATCCATCTTGAATTAATTTTTGTATAAGGTGTAAGGAAGGGATCCAGTTGCAGCTTTCTACATATGGCTAGCCAGTTTTCCCAGCACCATTTATTAAATAGGGAATCCTTTCCCCATTTCTTGTTTTTGTCAGGTTTGTCAAAGATCAGATAGTTGTAGCTATGCGGCGTCATTTCTGAGGTCTCTGTTCTGTTCCATTGATCTATGTCTCTGTTGTGGTACCAGTACCATGCTGTTTTGGTTACTGTAGCCTTGTAGTATAGTTTAAAGTCAGGTAGCGTGATGCCTCCAGCTTTGTTCTTTTGGCTTAGGATTGACTTGGCGATGCGGGCTCTTTTTTGGTTCCATATGAACTTTAAAGTAGTTTTTTCCAATTCTGTGAAGAAAGTCATTGGTAGCTTGATGGGGATGGCATTGAATCTATAAATTACGTTGGGCAGTATGGCCATTTTCACGATATTGATTCTTCCAACCCATGAGCATGGAATGTTCTTCCATTTGTTTGTATCCTCTTTTATTTCATTGAGCAGTGGTTTGTAGTTCTCCTTGAAGAGGTCCTTCACATCCCTTGTAAGTTGGATTCCTAGGTATTTTATTCTCTTTGAAGCAATTGTGAATGGGAGTTCACTCATGATTTGGCTCTCTGTTTGTCTGTTATTGGTGTACAAGAATGCTTGTGATTTTTGTATATTGATTTTGTATCCTGAGACTTTGCTGAAGTTGCTAATCAGCTTAAGGAGATTTTGGGCTGAGACAATGGGGTTTTCTAGATATACAATCATGTCATCTGCAAACAGGGACAATTTGACTTCCTCTTTTCCTAGTTGAATACCCTTTATTTCCTTCTCCTGCCTGATTGCTCTGGCCAGAACTTCCAGCACTATGTTGAATAGGAGCGGTGAGAGAGGGCATCCCTGTCTTGTGCCAGTTTTCAGAGGGAATGCTTCCAGTTTTTGCCCATTCAGTATGATATTGGCTGTGGGTTTGTCATAGATAGCGCTTATTATTTTGAGATACGTCCCATCAATACCTAATTTATTGAGAGTTTTTAGCATGAAGGGTTGTTGAATTTTGTCAAAGGCCTTTTCTGCATCTATTGAGATAATCATGTGGTTTTTGTCTTTGGTTCTGTTTATATGCTGGATTACATTTATTGATTTGCGTATGTTGAACCAGCCTTGCATCCCAGGGATGAAGCCCACTTGATCATGGTGGATAAGCTTTTTGATGTGCTGCTGGATTCGGTTTGCCAGTATTTTATTGAGGATTTTTGCATCAATGTTCATCAAGGATATTGGTCTGAAATTCTCTTTTTTGGTTATGTCTCTGCCAGGTTTTGGTATCAGGACGATGCTGGCTTCATAAAATGTGTTAGGGAGGATTCCCTCTTTTTCTATCGATTGGAATAGTTTCAGAAGGAATGGTACCAGTTCCTCCTTGTACCTCTGGTAGAATTCAGCTGTGAATCCGTCAGGTCCTGGACTCTTTTTGGTTGGTAAGCTATTGATTATTGCCACAATTTCAGAACCTGTTATTGGTCTATTCAGAGATTCAACTTCTTCCTGGTTTAGTCTTGGGAGGGTGTATTTGTCAAGGAATTTATCCATTTCTTCTAGATTTTCTAGTTTATTTGCATAGAGGTGTTTGTAGTATTCTCTGATGGTAGATTGTATTTCTGTGGGATCGGTGGTGATATCCCCTTTTTCGTTTTTTATTGCATCTATTTGATTCTTCTCTCTTTTCTTCTTTATTAGTCTTGCTAGCGGTCCATCGATTTTGTTGATCTTTTCAAAAAACCAGCTCCTGGATTCATTAATTTTTTGAAGGGTTTTTTGTGTCTCTATTTCCTTCAGTTCTGCTCTGATTTTAGTTATTTCTAGCCTTCTGCTAGCTTTTGAATGTGTTTGTTCTTGCTTTTCTAGTTCTTTTAATTGTGATGTTAGGGTGTCAGTTTTGGATCTTTCCTGCTTTCTCTTGTGGGCATTTAGTGCTATAAATTTCCCTCTACACACTGCTTTGAATGTGTCCCAGAGATTCTGGTATGTTGTGTCTTTGTTCTCGTTGCTTTCAAAGAACATCTTTATTTCTGCCTTCATTTCATTATGTACCCAATAGTCATTCAGGAGCAGGTTGTTCAGTTTCCATGTAGTTGAGCGGTTTTGAGTGAGTTTCTTAATCCTGAGTTCTAGTTTGATTGCACTGTGGTCTGAGAGACAGTTTGTTATAATTTCTGTTCTTTTACATTTGCTGAGGAGAGCTTTACTTCCAACTATGTGGTCAATTTTGGAATAGGTGTGGTGTGGTGCTGAAAAAAATGTATATGCTGTTGACTTGGGGTGGAGAGTTCTGTAGATGTCTATTAGGTCCACTTTATGTAGAGCTGAGTTCAATTCCTGGATATCCTTGTTAACTTTCTGTCTCGTTGATCTGTCTAATGCTGACAGTGGGGTGTTAAAATCTCCCATTATTATTGTGTGGGAGTTTAAGTCCCTTTGTAGGTCACTGAGGACTTGCTTTATGAATCTGGGTGCTCCTGTGTTGGGTGCATATATATTTAGGATAGTTAGCTCTTCTTGTTGAATTGATCCCTTTACCATTATGTAATGGCCTTCTTTGTCTCTTTTGATCTTTGTTGGTTTAAAGTCTATTTTATCAGAGACTAGGATTGCAACCCCTGCCTTTTTTTGTTTTCCAGTTGCTTGATAGATCTTCCTCCATCCCTTTATTTTGAGTCTATGTGTGTCTCTGCACGTGAGATGGGTTTCCTGAATACAGCACACTGATGGGTCCTGACTCCTTATCCAGTTTGCCAGTCTGTGTCTTTTGATTGGAGCATTTAGCCCATTTACATTTAACGTTAATATTGTTATGTGTGAATCTGATCCTGTCATTATGATGTTAGTTGGTTATTTTGCTCGTTAGTTGCTATTGTTTCTTCCTAGCCTCGATGGTCTTTACAATTTGGCTTGTTTTTGCAGTGGCTGGTACCGGTTGTTCCTTTCCATGTTTAGTGCTTCCTTCAGGAGCTCTTTTAGGGCAGGCCTGGTGGTGACAAAATCACTCAGCGTTTGCTTGTCTGTAAAGTATTTTATTTCTCCTTCACTTATGAAGCTTAGTTTGGCGGGATAGCAAATTCTGGGTTGAAAATTCTTTTCTTTAAGAATGTTGAATATCGGCCCCCACTCTCTTCTGGCTTGTAGAGTTTCTGCTGAGAGATCAGCTGTTAGTCTGATGGGCTTCCCTTTGTGGGTAACCCGACCTTTCTCTCTGGCTGCCCTTAACATTTTTTCCTTCATTTCAACTTTGGTGAATCTGACAATTATGTGTCTTGGAGTTGCCCTTCTCGAGGAGTATCTTTGTGGCGTTCTCTGTATTTCCTGAATCTGAATGCTGGCCTGCCTTGCTAGATTGGGGAAGTTCTCCTGGATAATATCTTGCAGAGTGTTTTCCAACTTGGTTCCATTCTCCCCATCATTTTCAGGTACACCAATCAGACGTAGGTTTGGTCTTTTCACATAGTCCCAAATTTCTTGGAGGCTTTGTTCATTTCTTTTTATTCTTTTTTCTCTAAACTTCCCTTCTCTCTTCATTTCATTCATTTCATCTTCCATCAGCGATACCCTTTCTTCCAGTTGATCGCATCTGCTACTGAGGCTTCTGCAATCTTCGCGTAGTTCTCGAAACTTGGCTTTCAGCTCCATCAGCTCCTTTAAGCCCTTCTCTCCATTGGTTATTCTAGTTATCCATTCTTCTAATATTTTTTCAAAGTTTTTAACTTCTTTGCTATTGTTTTGAATTTCCTCTCGTAGCTCAGAGTAGTTTGATCGTCTGAAGCCTTCTTCTCTCAACTCATCAAAGTCATCCTCCATCCAGCTTTGTTCCGTTGCTGGTGAGGAACTGCGTTCCTTTGGAGGAGGAGAGGTGCTCTGTTTTTTAGAATTTCCAGTTTTTCTGCTCTGTTTTTTCCCCATCTTTGCGGTTTTATCTACTTTTGGTCTTTGATGATGGTGATGTACAGATGAGTTTTTGGTGTGGATGTCCTTTCTGTTTGTTAGTTTTCCTTCCACCAGACAGGACCCTCAGCTGCAGGTCTGTTGGAGTTTACTAGGGGTCCACTCCAGACCCCGTTTCGCTGGGTGTCAGCAGTGGTGGCTGCAGAACAGCGGATTTTCGTGAGACCACAAATTCAGCTGTCTGATAGTTCGTCTGAAAGTTTTGTCTCAGAGGAGTACCCGGTTGAATGATGTGTCAGTCTGTCCCTACTGGGGGGGTGCCTCCCAGTTAGGCTGCTCAGGGGTGAGGGACCCACTTTAGGAGGCAGTCTGTCCGTTCTCAGATCTCCAGCTGCGTGCTGGGAGAACTACTACTCTCTTCAAAGCTGTCAGTCAGACAGGGACCTTTAAGTCTGTGGAGGTTCTTGCTGAGTTTTTGTTTGTCTGTGCCCTGCCCCCAGAGGTGGAGCCTACAGAGGCAAGCAGGCCTCCTTGAGCTGTGGTGGGCTCCACCCAGTTCGAGCTTCCTGGATGCTTTGTTTACCTAAGCAAGCCTGGGCAATGGCGGGCGCCCCTCCCCCAGCCTCCCTGCCGCCTTGCAGCTTGATCTCAGACTGCTGTGCTAGCAATCAGCGAGACTCCGTGGGCACAGGACCCTCCGAGCCAGGTGCGGGACACAATCTCCTAGTGTGCCGTTTTCCAGGCCCATTGGAAAAGCGCAGTATTGGGGTGGGACTGACCCGATATTCCAGGTGCCGTCTGTTTCCCCTTTCTTTGACTAGGAAAGGGAACTCCCTGACCCCTTGCGCTTCCTGAGTGAGGCAATGCCTCGCCCTGCTTCGGCTGGCGCACAGTGCGCTTCACCGACTGTCCTGCACCCACTGTTAGGCACTCCCTAGTGAGATGAAACCGGTACCTCAAGCAGAAATGCAGAAATCACCCGTCTTCTGTGTCGCTGGGGCTGGGAGCTGGAGACCGGAGCTGTTCCTATTCGGCCATCTTGGCTCCACCCCCGATAGATACTATTATTACATCCATTTTTTACAGATGGAAAAAATCAAGAAACCTTGGGCAGCTTGCCCAAGGTCACAAGAACTAGTAAGTGGCACAGCTGGGATTTGAACTCAGCCTGTCTCCCTCCAGAGTCTGGGCTGCTAACCACACTGGGTGAGGTTTATTGGGCAATTGCCCTGTGCCACACAGGCTTTAAAGAACAAAACTGAGCTCAAGTCTGCCTGACTTTCAAGGACATATCTCTAACCATTGTGCATATAGTCTGTTACACAGAATACACATTATTTTATCCTTGCTTTTTAATGAAGACAGAATTGTGATGTTATAGGAACCGAGGCCTCAATCTTTGTTTACTGTTTCTTCTCTGCTTTTTTATGTGAAGAGCTTTGGAGATTGATTCTGGGTACAAACAGCTGAAAAGTTTCAATGGGTAACTTCTTTTAAAGAGTATTTGCGTCTTAAAAGCAAAAAGTACCTTGAATCAAGGGGCAGACCCTCAGTGGAAACTGTAAGCAATAGCCAACCTGGTGGAGCTGATACTTGATTTGATAGTTTATTCTAAGGACCTTCAGAAGGTGGGCAGTTGAAAGAAAACAGCAGTTCTGAAATAATTTCCATGGCTACCTTTCTGAATAAATGAATGAAGAAATAGAATTAAAAAAAATACTTGCTTTTTTACCTAAAGTAATCATAGTTGTTTATCACAACACTAAGTGAATTGGTGGTTGAGATGTTCCACAGCTCTCTCAAAGAGGCAAAGAAAGGGTTTGAGGGGGTGATAAGAGGGTGCAAATCTTATTCTTGCTGTTTAGGGATAAGGAAGTTAGGATCTGGGGCCTGAATCCTGTTCCCATTTGGCTACCCTCTGGAAAGGAGACTGTGTGACAACCACTAGGTAGAGGGCCTGAGCTGGCAATGTGAACTCGCTTCTGGATAGGCACAGACCGAGATTTGGGCTTCAGGGATCAGCCAAGCTTTTTTGTCCTCTGTTGAACCTAGTGGTAGCCATTTGGACATTTGGATCACCATAGTTGAGCAGACCCCGTCAGCCATTTATTTCTTGTAGAATTCTATAGGGACAAGCCCCAGTGGGCCCATATGAGACAGTATATCTAGAAATTTTTTACCTTCTCCCAAGATACAATCAGGGGCCCAGGACAGAAAGAAATGGATGTGCCACAGCTCTTCTCCCATGGGAAGGCTCTGATTAGCAGACAGTGCTTTTTGGGATTTGCTGGAGAGGGAAATACAGAAGACAGGGTCTTCAGGATGATTTGATTCTCTAAACAGCCTCCTGGATAATTGTTAGAAGCTGTCAGACTGGAGCTAGGTCTGTAATGACTTTTAGATTAGTTTGCAATCAATCCCCCAAATGTTAGTCTGTAATTAAATGCCCAGTGTGAAAGCTTGTCTATGGAAAACGCCTCAGGGAAACTGTTTCTGTGAGCTGCTCATTACTTGTGTCAATCAGAGAATGAAAGAGGCTGATTTGCCCCAAGGAACCCCTCCATTCAGACATCCACATACTAACATTTTGCCTTTTCTGTCCCAGGGAAGAGAAGGTCAAAGGGGACTCCGAGGTGTTTCAGTAAGTAACCTTGACTTCCTGTTCTCTGTGGTTGATGGGACCAAGGAGGTTTCTCCCATGTAGGTGGTGCTGGGAATCAAATCAGTGAGCATTTGACAAGAGTATAGGAAGTGCCCAGTACTGGACGTGATCCCCACTGACCCAATGATCACTGCAGCTCCCGGGAACAGAACAGACCTAAGGAAAAGCCTCCCTGATAGATACCTTGCAGACAGGCAGAACCTGTGCAATTCCAAATATTGTACATTTGACTGCTCTTCATGTGCTTTGGGAATCAACTTCAAGAGACAGAAATCGCTTATTGGAATAAGAAACAAGTTTATATTCATTCCTTAGACAGTCTAGAACAGTAAAATCCTAGGCAAAGTAGAGGGTGAGCCACGAGTCAGACAAAATAGTACCTATTTCTGATGTAAATACTATAAAGAGAAAATCTATATGGAAACAACATGTAGAAAAGCTTGACACTGGAAACTCTTGTTCATCAGGGAGAACCAGGAAATCCTGGACCTACAGGCACATTGGGAGCTGAAGGATTACAAGGTCCACAGGTGTGTTGGAATATTTTGTAAATATTGATAAATGCTGTAAAGTTATTCTGATGGGAAGAAGTCAGGTATTTCTGTATAAAAATAAATAACTGAGAATCTGTCCCCTGCCCTATTTTGCATTCCCCATCATGGGATGGGGGGTGATTTTGTTCCATCAAACTTGCTTCATTATTTGCAGGTCACTAATAAGCCTTTGTAGAGGAAAGATGTGCTCTTGTGCTCACCTGGTATTGTGTCTTCATATTAGTAATAGTGAATGATTAATACCTTCGTATTACATTAGTAATTAACACCAGGATCAACAAATTGGTTTTCCATAGCTGGGGTCCTGTATACACAGGCTCCCACAAAGGAAAATTAGTTGAAAGTTGGAAATTGCTACTCGACTTGCCTAAAGCTAACTCTACAGGGGTATCGGTATTTCTGGACTATGACTGATAGGGCGTTCTGTGAGCCATTTGCATCTTTCATGGTCATATCATTAGTAATATGAGCATCGGAAGTCAGAGCATCATTGTCTTGCTTCCCTCCATGCCGGAAGGGGAAGCTGTGGTCATTGTGGAGAGTAGCTTTGTAATACATGGTTGTTTAGTCATCTTATGAAGCCCACTTTACATGAAGCCTAACTTAAGCCTGGACTTGTATGGAAGGGCCTGTGTAGCTGTGCCTATTCTAAGGTCTTCCTGGGAATTCATTTTTTTCTAGAAAATTCAGATATTAGGACCAAACTGGAATTTGGGATTCTCTTGAGTGGTTCTGGGGTCCCTGTACCATACTACGAGCTAGCAGTTTCTCTAGATTGGGTAGGGAAGGGACCAGCTTAGATCCATTCCCAGGCTTTGGGGTGATGTGGGGGTGGCAATGACAGTTACTTCAGATATCTCAGACACCCAAGGGTCCCTTTGACACTGAGACAGTGAATCAAAGCTCACCTGGTGGCTCCTGGGCAGCCCAGGGCCATTTCACAGCTGGTACTTCAATAGGAAGAAACGTTACTGCCACCTCTAGTTTTTGCTTCTATATGAGATAACCACATGAGAACCATGTGTTTGATGGCAAATATGGCAGAAAAATAGACTTTGATTCTTCTGATAGGGGTCTGCTGTTAAGATGCCCTTTTGTGCTAATTTGAAACAACTTTACTCTCTATTTTACACATTAATAAGGGCTTTGGCTCAGGTAACCCGTCCATTGAAAGGAATTCATCTGACTGTTGTTTGTGTCTTAATTCCTTTTCTTATAGGTTTCATTTCCTGCTTTGCCCTATTTTTATGTCCTCTGTAGGAGAGGGATGAAGGTCTTATATCCAGGCCGGAAATTCCTTAAAAAGATCTGGACCACTGAGTCCACTAGGCCTGTCCTCAATTACTCTTAATACATGCTTAATCTCAGGGTTAAAAGGCTGCGGGAAGGGTTGGATCATTGCTTTTCTGCAGGGTGTTTCAAAAGAAACACTGAGAAGTAAGCTTTCATTGACATAATTGCATTGTATTTCCTTTGTTACCACTAAAGGGGACACAGGGAAATCTTGGCAGAAAAGGAGAAAAAGGAAGCCAGGGGCACAAAGGACCTCAGGTGAGTGACTCAGAGACATTAGGCTCAATGACTCTTAACAATTATTTTCCTCTTAGTGCAAAAAAATCTTCACATATAATTTTTTTGTATTATTTACATCTACATTATTTCATTTTTGGATTATCTGGGGCAAAATTTTAGTGCAGCTCAGATTCCTCATACATAGCTAAAGCACTCCTCTTTCTCCTTCACTGGGGTTTTACAGTGAAAGCACAAATCCATTTCATCGGCCTAAAGAAAGCATTTGGAAGAATACAAATATTGCCCAATCATAACATTTCCTCCAAAAACTGATACATTATTATGATTTTTCTAACTTTTAAAATTTATACATGCCATGCACATATGTCTCCATTGACTATAGATATTTAAAATTGACTGTACAAAGATCCCTTGCTACTCAAACCTACTTGATTCCTACGTTCACCTCTTGAATTCACCATCTGAATCTGTTTGTTTCCTGAGAAATAATAGTTTGGATTGTGAAGGATTTGTAGGAAAAATGTTCTAAATCTATTCAGTTCTGCTCAGATAGTGAGAGTTCACAAGGCAAGGGATACCCATATTTCTATATTCCTAGCATGTGTGGTCAGTTATCTTTCTGATAATATGTGTGTGAAAGACACTTCTGCCCATTTTTTTATTGGGAAGCTGAAACATATCCTGCATGCCGTTATGTATGTGCATATGGTACGGTGCACAAAGATGGCAGCAAAGTGTCTTGTTCTAAAAAAATCAGTGCATTATGACAGTTTTCCCACATTTGGAAATAGTATGTGTTGACTCAAGGGTGCCTTTTCTTTTTCTCACTAAGCCCCATATGGACTAGTGATGTCCCTGCAGATTAAAACATGTGGTCCTCTAACTGGGACTGGAACCTGAGTCATCTGGTTCAGCTCTGCCATCTGTCTCTCTCCTCCTGGGTGGCTGTTTCTCTTGTTAAGGCTGCATCAAGGAGTTGTTGGGAATAACATGAAGGAAAGTGAAATGTTTCTAATGGGCTTTCTAAGAATTACTATGGTGCCAACTTTTTTGGTCTCTAATTTTTTTTTCAGGGTTCTCCTGGGCTAATGGGAGCTAAAGGGAGCACTGGAAGACCTGGACTTTTGGGGAAAAAAGTAAATATTATTTCTGTTTTTTAATTCTTTTAAAAACATATTTTATATTTAATGGATAATTAATAATTGCATATATTTATGAGGTACAATGTGATATTTTCTTTTTTTAAATTATCCTTTAAGTTCTGGGATACATGTGCAAAACATGCAGATTTGTTACATAGGTATACATGTTCCATGGTGGTTTGCTGCCCCCATCAACCCGTCATCTAGGTTTTAAGCCCCGCATGCATTAGGTATTTGTCCTAATGCCCTCCCTCTCCTTGGCCCCCACCCCCTGACAGACCCTAGTGTGTGATGTTCCCCTCCCTGTGTCTATGTGTTCTCATTGTTGAACTCCCACTTATGAGTGAGAACATGCAGTGTTTGGTTTTCTGTTCCTGTGTTAGTTTGCTGAGAATGATGGTTTCCAGCTTCATCCGTGTCCCTGCAGAGGACATGAACTCCTTCTTGAAAAAAGTAAATGTTATTTCTTATGGATTTCAAATACAAAAGTACCTCCATTTTCTTCCTGATTTTCACGTTAATTCCTCATGTGATTGAATCCAAGCACCATCAGCAAGTCACCAGCATTCCGCTAATATGTTCTCTTCCTTCCATTGAGCAAAGAGTTTCTAACTGCTGACCTCTCCATGAAGCTGCCCCGTTTCCCTAGGACAGAGTGATCTCACCCATCAGAAACAACTCTAAAAGATCTCTTTCACCCCCTGATTTCCTGAATCCAAGAATGCACGTGGTTGCTGAGTTGAGTGGAGGATGGGTGGCGTCAGAACTCAAATCCGTTGGTGCATGCGGTTCTCGAACCACAACTATCTCTGAGATGGCTCTGTTGGGGATCGTCAGAGAGCAAACGATTAACCTCATCAGAATCTGACTCCCCTGTTTAAAACCTTTCAATGGCCCCCTCTCTAGGGTCCTGTGACCTGTGCAGCCACACAGGTGGCCTTGCTGAGAAGAACACCGTGATGAGTTTAATGCTCTGCTGTCATGGTCCTGAATCTCATTTTTTAAGCAAGGGGCCTGAGTTTTCCTTTTACACTGAGCCCAGCAAATTGTATCATGGGTCTTGGCTTTCTCATGGCCTCCAGGAAATATTCAAACTTTAAGGTAGTTACAAGATAAATAAGTTCTGGGGAGCTAATGTATAGCATAGTGACTATGGTTAACAATACAGTATTGTTTACTCGAAATTTTGCTGAGAGAGTAGATCTTAAATGCTCTCAACTTAAAGCAAAAATAAAAAAGGAAAAGTGGTAATAGATACATTACCTAACTTAACTGTGGCAATCATTTTACAACATATATGTATATCAAATCATGTTGTACACCTTAAACATATGCAATTATTTGTTAATAAGGTAGGGGATCATTTATAAGGCCCTTTGCTATTTGCCCCATTTCATTCTAAGGTTTCACTGCTTACCTCCCGCCTGCGTGCCTGCCTCAGGCCTCTCACTAATGCCTTCCCTCTTCCTGGATCACTCTCACCCCTTTCTTTCCCAGTCCCCTGACATACAACTCATCCTTCAGTCCTCAGCTTCCCTGCTCCTTTCCTTTCGGCAGCCTCCTCAGGCTCACCAAATCTGACTTAGACTCCCCTTCTGTTTACTTCCATAGCACCCTGAACCTTATCTCACAATATTATAATTGCCTGTCTAATAATTTCTTTTTCCAGCCAGGTGAAGGCAGGACCACCCCAATGTGTTTATTTTGCAGTTCAATAAATAATTGTTGGATAGGCAAATGCATCAGCAAATGAGTCAACTTTCCCTGGAGTCAATTTTCTACTTTTTGCCTTCTCCTTCAGTCCTTTTATAATACTGGAAAAGCAGCACACCAGTCCAACTCTGGGCTGTGCTAGACATCTTCTGCTAGCTATGAAAAAACCATAATTTGTGCCCTACTCTCATCCCCTTAGTGAGCACTGACCCCTCACTGAGAACCTTGAGTCTCCTCATCGAGTGGACAGAACTTTCCGTGGTAGGAACCAGGTTTGATTTTACTGATCTGAAGCTCTTCTTGTCCCACTTACTAGGGAGAGCCTGGACTTCCTGGAGATCTAGGGCCAGTGGGGCAAACTGGGCAGCGAGGAAGACAGGTATGAAGTTTTGAAGTCCCTACCCTCCCCAGATCTGAGTATTCAGTTCCAAAGTAAAGAGAAGGGGTTGACACCATCAGCCCAAGTATGGGGGGCATGAAAGGTATTTCAGCATCTAGGAAAATGTGAGAACATTTCTCCCAACCCCTAAAGCTCTCATTCCATAGATAGTCTGTCAACGTGAAGGAAAACAGCAAGCAGGAGAAGAGGGGTAGGCAGAGAGGATAATGGATGAGTTAGAACAGGGCATTTCAATACCTTAACAACCAGCATGGCCACATAGATGCGTATCTGTTGAAAAACAACACTGCCCATTTCTCTTCTCTTCTTGCAAAAGTCTAGGGTGACAATGAGAGATAGAGGAATAAGGCTAAGAAATGGGGCATCGCATTTTTAGGCCTGCACTGTGTCCTAACGGCTTTGGCTATAACAAGATCTCAGCTCATGGAGCAGCCAGTATAGGAACAATTATTTCATTTTAAAAAAATTAGTGTTTATTACAAACATTATACATAGATATCATAGAAAATTTACCAAGCACAAACATTAGTCACAATAGCCAAGAAAATACGGAATCAACCTAAGTATCCATCAATGGATGAATGGATAAAGAAAATGTGGTATGTATATGTAATGGAATACTATTCAGCCTTTAAAAAGAAGAAAATATGGTCATTTGTGACAACGTGGATGGATCCAGAGAACATTATGTGAAGTGAAATAAACCAGGCATGGAAAGTTAAATAGAAGAAGATCTCACTTATAGGTGAAATGTAAAAAAAAGTCAAAATCATAGAAACAGAGAATTAAAATGGTAGTTACCAGAGGTGGTAACAAGGGAGATATTGGTCAAAGTATACAAAATTTCAATTAGAAAGAAGGATTAATTTCAAGAGATCTATTGTATATCATGGTGACTACAGTTAATATATCGTATATTTGAAAATTGCAAAAAAAAAAAAGAAAAAAATGGTAAATAGACATAAGGAGCCAGAGGCTTACAGGAGAACAAATGATTAGGGCACAGCAAGTTTCTAACTTATGGCTACACCCACAATCCATTGCCTCTATAAAGACTTTCAATCTTCCTTCATTGCATTTTCTATCCATAAAATTAAATGCTTGTAGAATGGTCCAGCAAGTCTTAAAAAGTATCTTTTTATGTGATCTAATTTGAAAACATGAATCTAAAAGGAAAGGAAGAAAGAAGGAAGGAAGGAAGAGAGGAAAGAAAGGAGAGGGGAAGAGAGAGAAGGAAAGAAAATTTACCCAGAATAAAAGATAGGAAAGAGGGAAGAAAACTATTACTTGTAATCCACCATTTTGAGATATTTATCATTATCATCCTGGAAATTTTTAAAAAATTATTCTAAACAATGTATCGTGAGCATATTTTCATGTCATTACATTTTTCCTCAACATAATTTTTAGTAGCTTCAAAATATTCTACTAAATGCATATACATTCATTTATTTGACCAATATCTTGTTATTGGTTATTTAGCTTGCTTTTAGTTTTTCACTGTGATAAACAACACAGCAATGAACATTCATGCTGTGTTGTCCTAACTAAAATTTTGGACAAAACCGTAATGAATTTCTACATAGAGATTTCTAAAGTAGCATAGCTGGATCAAAGAATATGTACATGTTTCATAAAGGCTTTGAACTCCATTATGAAGTGCCCTTAGGAAAATTCAAACAGTATGTGGATCCACGTGTTATTCAGGAGAGTGTTTTAGGGCATCCACAACAACAGGTATTGTCATTTTTTTCCATCTTTACCATTGACAAAAATAGTATCTCATTGCAGGGTCAAATTTGCATTTTTTTGTTACCAGTGAGGACAAACATTTTTTTCTGTATGTCTATTGACTATTTGTAATCCTTCTTCAGAGAGTTTCTCACCTGTATTGTTTGGACCAGCTCCTAATTTTCTAGGCAAGAAACTGCCACTGACTCCACAAGTCCTGAATGACCACCCCTCTGCTTCCTGCAATGTTTACAGAATGGAGCTGGTCAAAGAAGTACAGGGAACATACCAGGGAGTGAGGAAAACACAGCAACACAATGTTCCTAGGGTTCGAGGTCACCAGTTAGGCACCTTCTGCATGGAAGTCCCCAGTGCTTCTCTTCTGGCACTGTAATCTCCCCAGTATAGATTAAAATTAATTTCCATTTTTGAGAAATTGAAATAAACTGGTGTGTTTACACAGGGAGATTCTGGCATTCCAGGCTACGGTCAGATGGGACGAAAAGGAGTAAAGGTAAATATGGAAAGCAATTATTTTTATTTATTGATGAATCAAACTAAATAATACAAGAAGAAATGATCATACTGCAGAAGTGATATGTTGATGTATTTATGTTCTGTGCTGAAAATTATAGGGCCCAAGAGGATTCCCTGGAGATGTGGGGCAGAAGGTATTGTATGCATGACCTTTTGAAATTACCATGATCTTAACCTTCTACTTGAGAACTGAGATAAACCTGTAGGTCTGAATGAAATGGGGGCAATAAGGAGAAACCCAAGACAGTTGTTTTCCTTGGGCTTCCTGAGGAAAGAATCATATTTAACCTCTATGAATCTTTACATTGGAAAAGATTGTTCTGTCCATCATTGCCTGATGCCTCTGCCTTGAAAGCCTACCTCCAGGTATCCTCTCAAGTTCAGTCTTCTGTTCTCTTCTTGATTTTCTGCCTTGGTGATTTCATTCAATACTCTTGGCTTGGGTTATTGCTATTTGTTCTTCATTATTGTGCCCTTTATTTTCTCTCACCTGAACGATTACAATATCCTTCTAATTGGGTTCCTACTTCCATCTTCCCCCTGATTCAGTTAATTCCAAACGCTACTGTCACTTGACTTTTTTTCCAAAGCATAGCCAAATTATGTCACTTTCCTACTCATACATCTTCAAGAATTCCTCATTGCCTGCCAGATTGAAATCCATCTTCATGCTGTAGGAACAGACATAGCTTTCATCTCAACCCAAGTAGCTCAAGTTATGTCTGTTTTATACATTGGAATTCTGTAGAAAGATCTCCCTTAGAAAAAAAAGTCCAGAACAATGTCTTCTATGTAAGTGATGCTTATATTAAAATACAAAATATGGGTTTAAAAAATAGAATATCTAATAATCAAATAAAGTCTAGGAAAACTGTCAACTGTGAATCCTCTTAAAACTATTTTTAAGGAATGAATTATCAAAAGAGATTCTTAAGTACAAAAGGGTGCAAAAGGGACAATATAAATAACCATTAGAAAGAAAGTCCTCATTGTAGAGGATCAATTTTCCAATTTACTGATAAAGGGAGAAAATTAGCATAATTCAACTTACAGATAAATGTGAAATAAGCATATTGATAAATAACTGTCAAAATTTTAAAAAATCAGAATAGATTATTTTCACCTTCAACTTTTTCATAAATGTTTTATGAATTTATAAAGTAATTCATTATTTATTTCATATAGTCAATACTCCAAATGTTTTTCTGGGTTTTCAAGCATTTTCTTTGGATATTTTTAGTAACTGGATGACCACTGAAGTGATATGTATATGTAAATATTTATATTATTAAAAAATTAAAAATAGTTTGAAGAATAAGTGTACCAACGACTTAGTTCCAAATGACAGGAAAAGATGACATTTAATGTTGTACTGGCCTTCATTAATGTATAATTGTCATAATATCAATCAAGTTTGAGTCCAGAGAGTTTTTTTTTTTAATTCTTTCATAGCAAATACTTTAACATCTTGACTTTTTATATCTGAATCTTCAGGGTGAGATTGGTGATCCTGGAATTCCTGGGGGACCTGGACCCAAAGGATTTAGGGGACTAGCAGTAAGTAGCCTATAATTCCAGAAATGATAAATATTTCTTTGGCAGACTTTGGCTTTTATGTTATAATAATAAATGTGGATTATTGATTCAACCCAAGGGCATCTGAAATGCCACTTGCTAGCTGTGACCTTCAACACATCTTTTCAGGGTCTCTATTTCTGTAACATAAGAATTGAACTTAGTGACATCTAAGGTCACATTCAGCTCTAAAAGTTTATGGTTCAATGAATCAGTACTATTTTAAAGATTTACAAATTGATAACTTGCTATTCCAAGAAATGTCAGTGCCTTCCAGTCTTTTCTAAGGCACATATTAAATCCTGGCATATTAACCCCATGAGTAGAAATGAAGGTGACAGTCGGAAGATGTCCTTCTCACTGTGTCCCTGAGGGTTTCTGACAATTCCACTGTCCATCACAAGGTCATATGGGCTATTTTGAGGAAGGCTATTGAGATCTTCTAATTAGCAAAGTGCAGCGTTGAATATTATGCTTACTTGCTTAGAAGCAAAATGCTGAGACAAGCATCCTTTCATTTTAAAGTTTGAGTGCCATATCAGTGGTCACCATCAGTGTGAAAAAAGATGCAACTCAATGGATACTTTCCATCTGGCTGGATAAATTTCATTAGTATCCGTATCCATCACTTCGGGGTATGGGAATGACATAGCCCACTTATGCCTCTTATGTGTATAGGGAATCATTTTTCTTATTTGATCTTTTACAGATGGGAGTTTCTCATTAGATCTCTGTGTGCCCTCATATATTTGCTTTTCCTATTAGCGCCAATCCCAATTTATGGCTAATTAAGATTGAAATGCACAGCCAGTGCCAGAACAAAGTATGTCACCATTAAAGAGGCTAGGAGGGAAATGGATGTTTACCTGTCATTAAGAATATATTGTTTATATCAGAAGTAAGCAGTTTACCTGACTTCAATTAATAGCTGCTATCTTTTTAAAAGTTTGTTTAAAATTAGAAAGTCTTATCGAAACTGAAGTAGTCCCCATAGATAGACAATGTTGAAACTAGTGTATTAATATATTCCTATCTGCAGCTCACTGTAGGCTTGAAAGGTGAAGAGGGATCTCGAGGACTCCCAGGCCCTCCTGGACAGACAGTAAGTGTATCCATAAGGACTAAGTAGGATATATTAGTTTCCAGTATGTTCCATGGAAAGGGCACAGAATTTAAAGTCAAATGCAATGGATTTAAGTCCAGATTCTGCTTTTTACTAGCTATATGACCCAGTCACTGGGTCTTTCAGTTTATTTCTAAAATGAGGGGATGACATATTCTATCCTAACTACCTCAAAAGGTATCTGTGAGGATCAGATAATCAAATGTGACTACTCTTTGTAAACTGTAAGGTTTACAAATAGTAATATTGCATTGCAAAATAATTAATAGTAAATAAAGTATATAATGTACAATGCAAATATTTAATATTGGTTAACGCCAGTGTTAACTCCGGGTTGATGGAGTTTACCAAAACCACTATTGTTGCCTTCCTATCCTCAAAATTTAGACTTTAGAGAGATTTGGAAATACAGGCGCAACTTCCCCTGTGATTGCATTACAAGAAAAGTGGCACCTCTGGAAGCGTTCTCAGGCAGAGTCAGGCATATCTCCTACTGACGAAATAGCCATTTCTCTATTTTAGTGCCTCCCAGGTTGTTCTAATGATTTAGTTACACGTCTGTCTCTCCTGACAAGCACAGTCAGGTGAGAATTAAATATTGCGAGCACCTGTGTTTTGTGGCGGAGGCCCAGGCAACATCGTGTAAGGAGTGGATAAGCTGCTTATCTTGTTTTGTGCATTGTATTTTCTGATTACTTGAAGAGGTTCTTGAACTTGGGACTTTATTATGAAAGCAAAAAACATGTATGGTTTTGTGGAAAACTGAATCCATATTAGAATGACAATCGGCTAACGGTAAGGATACTCTGATACAATATTTACTTTTTTGGCATTAAGGAAGGTGTGAATATTCCTAGTTATGTGAGTGAGAATGTAGTCTCTGGGCCAATCTGGTCTGCTCTGGATTTATCTCCTCAGATTCTGGGGCTCTCATCTGGGGACACCCACATCTTCCTGGTCTTGTGCTTGGCCCACCTAGTCTGGCCTGGAATTTGGCTTCTTTATCTCAAGCTCTTGATCCTCAGCCTCTGCTTAAGAACTTGTTCAAAGTTATTCAAGGGCTCGCTCTTTCAGGACATCCTCTCCATGGTTCTGATTCTCTGTAAAATGTGGACTGTCTACTCTGTGTATTAGCCAGAAACTGTTTATCTCTCTGTTTAAATTGTCACGTATTCTTTTCTGTTATCTGCCATAACTTGTAAAAGGAAGAATGACACTACATGTTTTCGTGGATGCATAATTTCCTGATTTGAGTTAGAAGGTTAATATGTCCCAATGGGTACAATTAGGGATGCCACAACAGTTCTGGTTAACTCCAGCAATCCAAAATAGGCCACATAGACATTCAGCAGACCTTTAACTGTTTATTGGATGGATGGACCGACGGAGAAGTGACCCCATTGTCATTTAGAACAGAGGTTCTTATGCCGACATCCCTGGTTGAACCTCTGACGGAGTCAATGAAATTGTACAAGTGTAAGCATGAAATCACATTTTTTTGAAGTGAGCATACAGGCATCCATTAGTTGCCCAAGGGAACCTATATATGCAAATATATTAAGAATCATAGCCAAGGAGAAGCCTGATCCTAATTAATGGAAGTAAGAAGCAGCAAAGAGAAAAGCTGAAGCTGCCGAGAAAGAAGGACTGAGTTCTTTCAGGAAGTCTTCCCTGATTCAACTCACCAAATTATTTGTTTTGCTTTGATCCGTAATCTCTTGGCATTTATGAGCTTATTGTAATGATTTAGTTACACTTCTGTAACTCTTTTTTTGTGTAATGTTTATTTTGCTGTGTAATTGTCTTTGGATCTTTCTCATATGTAGAGGCTGTTTCTTATTTCCTGTGTTTTATACTCTTGATGTGTAATATAACTGTTCCTCTGAATTCTCAATAAATTACTCTCCTTGGCACTGCCCTTTGAAAAGTCTGCTGTTTATAATTTTAAGCATTCTTATGAGAAATACCTTCCTCTAAGTATTACATCTTTAGTAAAAATATCTTTAAGAAATACCTTTGTTTCTTCTTATCACTGAAGAAAAATAATTTTGTTAACTTTGGTAGACATTAGCTTACCTGATCTAACACTGAAACAAAAAATTTACACCCTTGATGTGAGTAGGGAAAATATATGGCAATTAATCCACTGGGTTTGGGAATATTTTAACTATTCTCTACCAGCTGTGCTTTTAAGACAGAAAGTTTTTTGTTTTCTCTTGTTTCATTACTAAAGACTTCAATTGGCATACCACTAACTTGCTCTGTTTTTGTGTTTCCTAGGGCATTAAAGGCATGGCAGGGCAGCCTGTATATTCTGTATGTATCTATGTATCTCCTTATTCATGAAAGAAAACTCAACAAGTTCACTGGGAAATAAACACAGTTACTCAAAGGTCACTATACTCATGTTTCTTTTCTCTCTTCTTTTTCAACATTTACAGCAATGTGATCTGATCCGGTTTTTGCGGGAACATAGTCGTGAGTATCTGTTATCGAACAAGAGCATCCATCAATGGTTGGTGAGGCACTTAGGATTGTATGCAATGTGGATATGTGAGATCAGTAGGATGAGTTCACTTGTGGGAAGCCTCTGTAACAAGCTTGCCTGGAGTGCCTACTGTAGAACATCGCACATTAAAGGAGAGAGGAAAAGGGGTATAAGTAAAAGTGCCTTCGCTCATGAGGGGCAATGCAGACATCAAGAGAAAACATGCATATGGGAAAATTAGAGAAAAACTCAAAAGGTGAGTGAATTCACTCACATTAGTATAACAGTTATGAGCAAAAGGACTGGGAGGGCATGGTGTTAAAGGGATGATCGTGGGGGTTTGGGACTAGTTGGTTAGTTACTCAGTTAATAAAGGATGTTTGCATAGAGGTAACTGAATCCAGCTATGGGAAAGTGATGGGAGTGGCAAAAAATACTTTCATAAAAGGAATAAAGCAAGAGTCGACATAAAGAGGTTGTCTTTGGTTATAAAGAAGGAAAAATAAGGTAGAAAAGCCCAGCGATCTAATTTCTGAAAATTTGTCCCAAGGAAATACAGCAAAAGAAAGAAAAAATATAGGTAAATATGATTGTCAGAATATTATGTGCTAAAGCAAAATGATTATACAGACTGTTTACACTTATAGAATAATTAGGTTACAATACATCATCTTCTGAGAAAATATTAACCAAGTATAGTTTTTATGAAGACAAACTTTGAAAAATACAGGCATTAAATATTATAAAATGAAATTGAATCCTCATTATTTTTGCATGTAGATAAATACATAATAGAAACAAGTACTAGAGGCAAAAGTGGAAAAACAATGATTGACTGTGTTCAAGGAGGTGGAATTTTAGGAGATCTGTCTTCATTATGTTTCCGCTGTGGTTTTTAAATAATCATAATCAGAAGAATGTAAAAAGGGAAAATCAGAAGCTTTACTGAAGAAGACTAGATAAAAATGTTGTCATTGCAATTATGTGGCAAGGAAAGAACAGCAAGAAAGCAAGTTTAGAATAACTGTCAGGCTAGCAGGGGAGACGCTGAGTGTCAGCAAGGATGAGTAAGCAGAGGAGGAATTGTGAAGGGAAATCAATTTGTTGGAGAAAATGATGAGTTTACATATTTTAGGGGTAGAGGAATGTTGTGTAGACCCTGCATGAAACGATCGACCCCAATGAAATGGGGCTTTCGTAAAGGTGAGGGAAGGAGACTCAGATGTTGAAGTCCGTCAGTGCTGGTGGTCCTTCAAAACACATGATGGATGAGGTTTCTCAAAATGTAAAACTAGGGAGTCAGAAACAGCATCTCAAGGAGTTTCTGTTTCTTGGTAAAAAGAGTGGGGCCAAGATACAGAAAAATGGCATTTCAGAGATGGGAGAGTCCTGCCAAATGTGGGCAGCTTGAAAGGAGGCAAGAGGAAGGAGGCAATGGAGAGGAGGTTCAAAGGGAGGAGATAGTGGGAAAGGCCCTTCAGCACACAGGAGGAGAAGAGAACTAGGGACTGGGACCACAGGGAGAGAAAAAGGGAAGAACCATTGTAGGAGAAATGAATGTGGGATCAACCTTCCTCAAGATGTTGCCAGTCTTCTCAGTGAAATCAAATGATGTCTTCCCAAAGAAGACCAAAGGCAGGTGGAAGGGGCTGGGGAGGTGAGGACCAGCATTGGAGGGGTTTGGGATTTGAAGGGAGAAGTTTTCCGCATAGAATAAAAGGAATTAGCCCATAAATCAGGAGGTCAGAGAAGAGTAGGCAAGTTCTATAACCACACAGGGCACTGATTGGATAACATGGAACTCCAGGATGCAGACTGGAGATAAAGACGCAGGCAACAGGCCGTTAGAGCCGATCTAAATGGCCTCACTTAATAGCTGACATTTCCAAGGCTTCTCATCTAACATCATTTGCTCCTCAGTCCAGTAGCAGCTCTGTGACATATGGGGATGAGGTCCAGGCTGAGACTGTCTTTGGAGAATAAAAGAAGGTGTCTAGAAGGCTGGGGAAATTAAGAGAGAAAGGGGGTGGTTGAGAATAAAACAGAAGGGCCCAAGTGATTAGCATTTTGGAGGGAGATACATAAGTAAAGATTTTTAGGAAAAATCAGCTTTAAAGAAATTGCTCAAAAGAGTTTAAGTAATTTTCCTCTAAGTCACCCAGCTTTTCCAGACTCAAACCCAGCGAGGTTTCTGCTTCTACGGGCCTCTGCTTGTAGCCTTGCAGCTGTGTTTGAAGTTAACACAGGGAAGTACTCAGTCAGGAAAAAGGGATCTGTTTTGAGCCTCCAAATGCAAAGGAGGCTGTGGGTCATGTGTGCTGTCTGATGGCAGTTAGCATCCCAGTGGCCATGGGGTTAAGACAAACAAGAGGTGTTCAGAGGGTGGATGGCAGGGGACCACTGTTACACAACAGCAAGACAGAAGGCTGGTGTGTTGCCAGTGTTAATAATATCTTTTATTATATTGGGGTGACTCACTTGCTTCCTAGGAATCGAGTGAAATGAACATGGAAATTGTCAGGCCTGTGGTTTCTTAAAGATGTACCAATACTTTGCCTAATTCCTCTCAGTTGAGGGAACCAGATGCTGTTTTGCCCAGGAGAAACTCTTGGGGTTTTTTCTTCCTCCCTCTGGATGTGGAGATAACTCAAACAGAGGAGCTGTTTTTTATCAAAGACAAAATTCACTTGGAAATCCCCCCATGGTTGTATGGGAAAATAAAGGCTCCCAAGATATTCATCAGGGAAGAAAATAAGACCCCATATTTTAGCCTTGTGTTGCCGAATGACTCTCAGAAGGCTATAAGATGAGGCAAAACAAATTGAATTTCAGCTATCTTGCCGTTTAATCAGAGGCTTATCTATTTTTGCTTCTAAGACGAGTGATCAGTGTTTCAGTTTCAACTAAAATTCTGCTAAAATCTGCTGGCTGTGGCTCACCAATGGAAAAGGTTAGGAAGGCTCACAAATTAATAAAATTCTGTTGACATCTTCCTCAATACTATAACCTTGGCTTCCTGTCACTTAGGAATTAGCCTCATTTGCAGTTAGGCTCAAATAACATTTTCAGCTTTGTTAAAATGTTGTTTTTTTGAACTATTTTTAGTCTTGTTTCAAGAAGGTAACAAATTTTTCCCTCTCTCCTTTTCACAGCTTGCTGGAAAGGTGAGTATTCTTACCATGCTCTTCCCTGCTGAGATTATTACTGCTGCATTCCAACAAGACCAATCTGAAAGACGCCCTCAACCTCGTGGGAAACAGGACTTCTTCCTTCTATGCAGACAGTTCTTTCTTTTGATTATGACTATAATTGTCAGTGTCATGATTGACCTGTTTATGAAATGGTGACTGAATCCCAGCCCGTAGCCTGGGACCCATCACAGTTTACATACAAGTCAGTTTCTCCCCAGAGCCGGCCCTGTGCTGCTGGGGGATTCAGTAAACATGGCTCTCTGACTAATCCACATTCTGTTGCTGCTGACGCCCTTGACACTGGCTTCTTGGGTGTGAGATGTGCCCTTTCCTCCCTCTGGCCCACACTCATACCTGTCATCTCACTGAGTGCCCACTACTTGTAAACCTTTCCTGTCCATGGCTGTGGATGGTCTTCCCAGGGCCTAACCTGTAGTCGGGGCTGCACGTCACCTTAGAGCCCTTGCATGGCAAGGCCATTGGAGCCAGTGGCTATGTCAATTTCAAAACCTCCTGGTCTCCTGGAGGCCTGCTGATGTAGACCCTCAGGGTCTTTAAGCTTGGTGCAAGTTTGGAGCCATTCACCTTTATTCTGCAAAAATACACCTTGCACACAGTAAGTGCTCAATACAACTTCATGGATTTGGATTAAACATATCTTTCATTTTTCTTATTCTATTGTTCATTATCAGCTTTCATATTTTAAAATTACTGAAATTTCTTCATGGTAAAATTCTTCGATTCAAAACACTTCTCTAAATCAATACTTCCCTATTTTTATTACTAAGAACAGTGGTTGGGATATGGGATATTTTGAGTGTAATATGCTTTGGGAGTTAGCCAGATTGGGGATAGTAGAACAGCCTGAGCAGATGGAAGTGCTTATTAAAAGAAAAATCATTTTTCTCTTCCTGTGTTCAGACTTTAACAAGGACATTGAAAAGTGAGGTTTGATACATAGGGTAGATTTTCTATGAAATTCTAAAGTTCAGTCATCATAAGGCATGAGTATTGAGCTAGGAATGGCAGATAGTCCCATTTTTATAAGAGCTTATTGCAAACCTTTCTTGGTTCATGTTGCTTCCTTCCTCTTGCCACCCTGGCCTTCATTGAAAGCCAGCTTTCCTGAAGCCCCTGAGACAGCCCCTTTTTGGAAACAGCCTCTTTATCCTCTGAATCCTCATTAAGAATAATCTTTACTCTATACCTTATGGTATAATGACCCTTGCCAATACAAGTTCCTCGAAGGCAGTGCTGCACTTGATTCATCTTTGCATGTATTTCATAGTGATTGTTATACAGCATTTCACATGGTAGGTACTCAAATATTTGTTGCATAAGTAGATGGAAATCTTACAACTATCTTTATAATTAATAGATCATTTTGGAAGATTTTGGGGGAGAACAGATTTTCAAGATCCCCAACAAGCTATAATTTATTTTTATTCATTTTTAAATTTTACACACAGTAAAATTCATTTCTCTGTGTATGTGTTCAGTTTTACCAAATGCATAGATTCATATAACCACTACCCCGGTCAGGACACAGAAGAGTTCCATCAGCTCAAGAACTCCCACCAATTTCATTTTACACAGCTGACTGATTGATAGTGGGCTGTGAAGTCTGAGCATTACGTAGCCAAATATTCATGCTTTGCATTTATGTTAACAACTTCAAGTTTGCAGACCAGATTTCTTTCCTTTCTTTGCGTGTGGGTACCTTTAGTTCTAGAGCTGGATGAAGCACTTGCTTTGCCTCTGTATGAACCCACTTCATTGGAGTAAAGAGTTGGGGAAAGGATTTTGATCCAGTGAAATAACTTAATACTTCTGCTTTTCTTTTTTCTAGAAAAATGTCCGGCATATCCGACAGAGCTAGTATTTGCTCTGGACAATTCCTATGATGTCACAGAAGAGAGCTTTAATAAAACACGGGACATCATCACTTCCATTGTCAATGACCTTAACATCAGGGAAAATAACTGTCCTGTGGGAGCAAGAGTTGCCATGGTTTCCTATAACTCAGGCACCAGCTATCTCATCCGTTGGTCTGACTACAATAGGAAGAAGCAACTCCTCCAGCAGCTTTCGCAAATAAAATATCAAGAGACCACAGAGCCCCGAGATGTTGGTAATGCAATGAGGTTTGTGACCCGCAGCGTGTTCAAGCGGACGTATGCAGGAGCCAACGTGAGGAGAGTTGCTGTGTTTTTTAGCAATGGTCAAACAGCCAGTAGGTCATCCATCATCACGGCCACCATGGAGTTTAGTGCCTTGGATATCAGTCCAACAGTCTTTGCTTTTGATGACAGAGTTTTCCTTGAAGCTTTTGGGGTAAGAATTTCTCTTGGCAACTTCTTTATTTTTAAGATAGTGGTATTGTGATACGGCAGGATGGGAGTGGTAGAGAGTCAAGGAATATATGTGGCCTCTTGAAAACTCCTTTACAGTTTTCACAGCTATATTGTTGTCAGTGTCTGTGAAATCCAATCCTGAATAATAACAACAGTCAATGATAACAGCAACCACATTTGCTCAGCTCCTGCTGTTTGCCAGGCACTGTCCCTAGAGCTTTCCATACGTATTCATACATTTTCACAACCTTCGGAGGTCAATGCAGCTGTCATCTCCATGTTAAAAATGAGGAAACTGGGGCCGGGTACGGTGGCTCACGCCTGTAATCCCAGAACTTTGGGAGGCCAAGGCGGGCGAATCATGAGGTCAGGAGATGGAGACCATCCTGGCCAACATGGTGAAACCTTATCTCTACTAAAAATACAAAAATTAGCTGGGCGTGGTGGCGCATGCCTGTAATCCCAGCTACTCAGGAGGCTGACGCAGGAGACTCACTTGAACCAGGGAGCTGGAGGTTGTGGTGAGCCGAGATGGCGCCACTACACTCCAGCCTGGCAACAGAGAGAGACTCTGTCAAAAAAAAAAAAAAAAAAGGAAACTGAGGCCCAGAGGATTACTAGTGACTTAACTATATACCACTACTAAGTGGCTAAATTGGGATTTGAACTTAGGTCTATGTGATATTAAGGGCCATGAACGTGGTGCCCTACCAGCCCTCTGCCACTCTGGTTTCTCAGATTTGTTATCTGCTTGCTGTAGCTCACAGAACAGCTGGCCTTAACCAGTGATGGAAGAAGTTCACGGGATCTTTGAACCCCTATGGTCATGCAAAACATTTTATGTATATGAACATTTTTCCCAAAAGAGGTCCTGTCACTTTTGGATCCACAGATTCTCAAGGGATCAATGCTCCCCTTCCCTTCCTCCTAAGAAACTTAAAAACCTCTTCATCTGTTCTACAACTTTTCAATATATTCAGATTATCCATAAAATACATTCTTCTGGAACTTGTTAAAGCCATCATGTCCTTCAAGAGATTATAAAGGTCTATTTTTATAAAAAATGTACAATTTCTACCATATAAAGAAAAAGAATCTCTCTATAACATGGAGGGAATCAATCTGTTCCTAACACATCCAAGCATTTTTTGGAAATAGGAGCCACAGAGAGTTACAACAGATCCTGACAAAAAGGATTGCAGGAAGTCAAAGTCCTGTGGTTTTCAGTTTTTCTTTTTGAAATTTTTCTGCCTCCTTAATTTTTCTCTCTGGGAAAAATAAGTGACATTTCAGCTTTGAGAGTTGCATAAAATTCCAGAATACAAGAAATCTTAATAAGACATCAAATTTAATCCTTATCTTCAGATAGGACTGTGCCAAAGCCCTCAGAATCCCCAGTGAGAAACAGCCTCCAGTCACTCTTGTTAACAAATCATTTTAAATTTGCATCATATCTACAGAGAAGGTGACCCAGGAAGCTATCTGGTTCTCATCACTCTGCTCTTACCAGATAATAACCCCACACAGTCATTCTGACCGCATATCACGCCTTGAGCAGTACTCCCTTTAGTCATTCTTTATTCTTCCCTGCCTTGTGCTCTTCTCCACTCAGGACATCCTCCTCTCTGTCCCCCTCTCTCGATTCCCTCCTTCCAATCCTCTTCATCAAGTCTTCACTGCTTCAACTGTGAAGGCATAGAGCTGCTACCCTTGGTGTCTGAGAGTGTCTGTTTCCCCACATACTTACCCACACTGGATTTTACCTATTGAGCTTTTTAAGTGTTTGCCAATTGGGTAGGTAAATAAGAGTATCTCATTGTTTTGATTATATTCCTGTGTGAGGTTAAACATTTTTTCATATGTTTATTGCCTATTTTAATTTTTTTGTGAAACTCACCTCACATCCTTTGTATCCGTTGTTTTTGGCATTATTATTTCTTTTGGCAAGTCTGCTCTAAAATAGTTTGCCTTACTTTTTTTTTTTTTATTTCTTCTGAAAAAAACCAAACAAACAAAAAACAGGATACATGTGCAAAACATGCAGGTTTGTTACATAGGTATACATGTGCCATGGTGGTTTGCTCCACATATTGACCCATCTTCTAGGTTTCCTCCCCTCAACCCCCACCCCTCAACAGGCCCTGGTGTGTGTTGTTCCCCTCTCAGTGTCCATGTGATCTCAAAGTTCAACTGCCAATTATGAGTGAGAACATGTGGTGTTTGGTTTTCTGTTCCTGTGTTAGTTTGCTGGGGATGATGGCTTCCAGCTTCATCCATGTCCCTGCAGAGGACATGATCTCATTCCTTTTTATGGCTGCGTAGTATTCCATGTGTATATGTATCACATTTTCTTTATCCAGTCTATCATTGATGGGCATTTGGGTTGGTTCCACGTCTTTGCTATTGTAAATAGTGCTGCAATAAACATATGTGTGTATGACTCTTTCTAGTTAAATGATTTATATTCCTTTGGATATACACCCAGTAATGGGGTTGCTGGGTCAAATAGTATTTCTGATTCTATATCCTTGAGGAATTGCCATGCTGTCTTTCACAATGGTTGAATTCATTTACATTCCTACCAACAGTATAAAAGCATTCCTATTTCTCCACAGCCTTGCCAGCATCTGTTGTTCCCTGACTTTTTAATAACTGCCATTCTGACTGGCATGAGATGGTATCTCATTGTGGTTTTGATTTGCATTTCTCTAATGATTAGTGATGTTGAGCTTCTTTTCATATGTTTCTTAGCCACATAAATGTCTTCTTTTGAGAAGTGTCTCTTCATATCCTTTGCTCATTTTTTGATGGGGTTGTTTGTTTTTTTCTTGTAAATATGTTTAAGTTCCTTGTAGATTCTGGATATTAGACCTTTGTCAGATGGGTAGATTGCAAAAATTTTCTCCCATTCTGTAGGTTGCCTGTTCACTCTGATGATAGTTTCTTTTGCTGTGCAGATGCTATTTAGTTTAATTAGATTCCATTTGTCAATTTTGGCTTTCATTGCAATTGCTTTTGGTGTTTTAGTCTTGAAGTATTTGCCCATGCCTATGTCCTGAATGGTATTGCCTAGGTTTTCTTCTAGGGTTTTTATGGTTTTGGGTTTTACGTTTAAGTCTTTAATCCATCTTGAGTTAATTTTTGTATATGGTGTGATGAAGGGGTCCAGTTTCAGTTTTCTGCATATGGCTAGCCAGTTTTCCCAGCACCATTTACTGAATAGGAGATCCTTTCCCCATTGTTTGTTTTTGTCAGGTTTGTCGAAGATCAGATTGTTCTAGATGTGTGGTGTCACTTCTGACATCTCTGTTCTGCTCCATTGATCTATATGTCTGTTTTGGTACCAGTACCATGCTGTTTCAGTTACTGTATCCTTGTAGTATAGTTTGAAGTCAGGTATCATGATGCCTCCAGCTTCGTTCTTTTTGCTTAGGATTGTCTTGGCTATATTGGGTTTTCTTTGATTCCATATGAAATTCAAAATAGTTTTTTCTAATTCTGTGAAGAATGTCAGTGGTAGTTTAATGGGAATAGCATTGAATCTATAAATAACTTTGGGCAGTATGACCATTTTCATAATATTGATTCTTGCTATCCATGAGGATGGAATGTTTTCCATTTGTTTGTGTCCTCTCTTAATTCTTTCAGCAGTGGTTTGTAGTTCTCCTTGAAGACATCCTTCACATCCCTTGTTAGCTGTATTCCTAGGTATTGTATTCTCTTTGTGGTGATTGTGAATGGGAGTTCACTCATGATTTGGCTCTCTGCTTGCCTATTGTTGGTGTAAAGGGATGCTTGTGATTTTTGCACATCGATTTTGTATCCTGAGATTTTGCTGAAGTTGCTTATCAGTTCGAGAAGTTTATGGGCTGAGATGATGGGGTTTTCTAAATATACAATGATGTTGTCTGCAAACAGAGACAACTTGACTTCCTCTCTTCCTATTTGAATATCCTTTATTTCTTTCTCTTGCCTGATTGCCCTGGCCAGAACTTCCTATAATATATTGAATAGGAGTGGTGAGAGAGTTAGCCTTATCTTTTTATCCTGGATCCAGTCTCAAGTGGAATTTAAACTTGCAAAGCTGTACTGATGTTCTAGAAATTTCTAAATTTTTTAAAAAGTATTAGCAGGTTAAATCTCTATAAGTCTGATTTTTCTCTATAGAGTATATCTTTTGAAAAATTACCCATCGTCTTTCCTCTTGTGAAGTTAGATAAAATGGACAGTTATTAGTTACATTCCCCTATTTTGTTATTTTTATTAGTTTTATATATTATCATTTATTATATTATTTAGTATTAGTATTATTTATTAGTTTTATTGCTGGAAGAGACCCTCTGTCTACTATAGATTGATTTTTTCCCCTCTCTGCCACATTATTCCAATCAGGAGAGAGAAATAAAACAACTTTCTGACCTAGATTTTCAGTTACTGCTTCATTTCTTGGCTCCCATATAGCTATCTCCTAGGGAAAAAACATTGTCTATATTTGCTGTCTCCAGTGCCTCTCCTAGCATTCTTTCTTGAGATAATCCCAGTCACATTTGGATTCCTACTGCTCTCCTGATATTGCTCATGTCAAGGTCAACTGTGATCGTCATGTTTCTGCACCCAGTGGTTGATTCTGTTGATTCTGTCTGCAGCTCACAGGACTTACTTGCAGTATACAATATTGTTGATCCTGCCCTTCTCTGGGAAATATTTTCTTCTTTTGGCTGACTTTTAGTATACCTCATCTTCCTGGTTTTTCTCTTACCTCATTAATTGTCCCTTCTCAGTCTAGTTTTCTGATTCGGCTTCATCACCTTGGCCTCAGAATGTCGGTATTGCCCAAAGCCCATTCCTTAGCCCTCTTCTCTATCCTTATGCAATCTCTTGACACTGTCATCCAGAGTCAGGGTTTTAAATATCCTCAATTATATGTCTATCTCTTATCCAGACTGCATCCTTGAACTCTAGATTCATACACAGAGCAGCCTATTCAATACTGCCACTTGCATGTTAATGGATATTTCAAATTTAACCACATCTAAAATGAAGCTTCTAATTTTTTCCCAAAACTTGTACAACGTACAGCCCTCTCAATCACAGCTAATAAAAATCCCATTCTTCTACTTGCAGTTGTCTACGATTCCTCATCTCTTCTTATATCCAACATTCTTAACTTTAACGTGTGTGTATGTATGTGTGTTTGTGTGTGTCTGTGTATACAAAAGTGTATATATGTACATATATACACTAAAGTGTACATATGTGCAATAAAGTATATTAGTACTTATTAGTAAATATAGCATTCATTTAAGTACTAGTATTAAGTATTGATATAAGTACTAATCTTGGTATTATTTGTAAAAAATATATATCCAGAATTTGACCACTTCATAGTGTCTCTATCTTTGACACCTTGATCCAAACCACCATTATCTTCTGCCTAGACTGTGCAATCACCTTTCCTTAGTGGCCTTGCATTCATTCTTGCCCTGCTACAGTCTGTCTGAACACAGCAGCTAGAGTAATCTTATTAAACCCCCAGGTTATTCTTCTACCTGAAACTCTCCAATTTATCATTTCTCTCAGAGTTAAAGCTAAGGTCTTTACGATGGCTTGCAAGGCTCTAAATGATCTACCACCCAATCCCTCTTAGTAACTCTCTGATCTCACCTTCTCCTTGTCTTGTTCTCTCTCACTCCATCCCAGGCACACTGTCTTCCCTGCTGATCCTCACACAAGCTAGGCATTCCTCCTGCTTCCCCAGAGCTTTCACCTGGCTATTTCCTATGCCAGAAATTCTTTTCTCCATCTTCCCTCTCCTTTGAATTTTTGCTTAAATGTCATGTTATCAGTGGGCTCTACTTAAATGTTATCCCAGATTTTCTCATCCCTATTATCCTGCTTTGTTTTTTTTCTATAAAAAGTATTACCTCCCAACATACTAAATAATTTACTTTTTTATTATGTTGATGATAGAGCTTTCCCACTAGAATGTAAGATAGAGGGTTTTTTTGTTTTGTTTTGTTTTTGTGAGACAAAGTCTCGCTCTGTCACCCAGGTTGGAGTGCAGTGGCACGATCTTGGCTCACTGTAACCTCGGCCTCCTGGTTCCTTAGCCTCCTGAGTAGCTGGTATTACAGGCTCATGCCTCCACGCCCAGCTAATTTTTGTATGTTTAGTAGAGACGGGATTCCACTGTGTTGGTCAGGCTGGTCTTGAACTCCTGACCTCGTGATCCACATGCCTTGGCCTCCCAAAGTGCTGGGATTACAGGCGTGAGTCACCGCGCCAGGCCAAGATAGAGGTTTTATCTGTTTCATTTATTTTCGTATCCCCAGAACCTAGAACTACACCTATAACATTGTAGGCATTCAATAAATATTTGTTGAATGAATGAGTGAATGAATGAATGAATGAATGAAGAGCATGGGGTTTACTCCTATGAATAAACTTCCTTGGTTTACCAGGTCAACATCTAGTCTTTACATGTGGGACCAACAAGGTCAAATACAAAAGAACATCCAAAGCATCCAATTTAATAAAAATAGAGAGTAGGAATGTAGTAAATAGTTTCTAAACATATGGCTGGAATGATTATAAATATTTTTCTTTTTTTTTTTTTTCATTAAATTATATGTTTGGTTTGTGCCTCTCTTGTATCTTTATTTTACTTTACAATAAAAATGGAACAGCAATAAAAGTTTACAGTAACATGAATCATGTAAATATTATTTTGTGTAGAACATGCAGTTGGAAGGAAATGTAGTCATATACCACAGAACTGAACTACACAAAGTAAAATGTTCCAAGCATCAGGGTCAAATGAATTACCTTTTCTTTTCACTCTCAGTGGCTCAAAGTCATACTGCACTTTGGCTTCGTTCTGAATTTGGTTGTGGTTTCCTTATCTTTGTATGTTTCTCCCCAAATAGGGTTTCTATTTGTCTTTTTTTTTATTTTTACTGTGTACAAAAGAAGCACATAACTTCATATTATCACCAAGAGCATCCAGCTGCTTAATTTATTAATGTGATTTCACTTCTTGAAGACTTATTCTCTGAGTTCTCTGATTTATTGTTTTAATTTAGATTGCTTACTTCCTAAGTGCTGTACAACTGTTATCCCAGGCTTTAAAAAAAAATTTCTTTTCTTTTCTTTTTTTTTACATTGAGCTACTTGATTGGGTCCCCTGTGTATTAGAGTCCATGCTTTTCTTTTTTCTTGGATTCCACATTTTCTTTGACTTGCTGGATATTCATTACATTAGGTGTATCTAATCTGTCCCTCCCTCCCCCACCCCACAAATCCCTGGATGTGATGTTCCCTCCTGTGTCCATGACCTATGAGTGAGAACATGCGGTGTTTGGTTTTTTGTCCTTGAGATAGTTTACTGAGAATGATGTTTTCCAGTTTCATCCATGTCCCTACAAAGGACACGAACTCATCATTTTTTATGGCTGCATAGTATTCCATGGTGTATATGTGCCACATTTTCTTAATCCAGTCTATCGTTGTTGGACATTTGGGTTGGTTCCAACTCTTTGCTATTGTGAATAGTGCTGCAATAAACATACGTGTGCATGTGTCTTTATAGCAGCATGATTTATAGTCCTTTGGGTATATACCCAGTAATGGGATGGCTGGGTCAAATGGTATTTCTAGTTCGAGATCCCTGAGGAATCGCCACACTGACTTCCACAATGGTTGAACTAGTTTACAGTCCCACCAACAGTGTAAAAGTGTTCCTATTTCTCCACATCCTCTCCAGCACCTATTGTTTCCTGATTTTTTAATGATGGCCATTCTAACTGGTGTGCGATGGTGTCTCACTGTGGTTTTGATTTGCATTTCTCTGATGGCCAGTGATGATGAGCATTTCTTCATGTGTTTTTTGGCTGCATAAATGTCTTCTTTTGAAAAGTGTCTGTTCATGTCCTCTGCCCACTTTTTGATGGGGTTGTTTGTTTTTTTCTTGTAAATTTGTTTGAGTTCATTGTAGATTCTGGATATTAGCCCTTTGTCAGATGAGTAGGTTGCAAAAATTTTCT
>NW_026652297.1:19906876-20023353 GCF_009828535.3 Hylobates moloch | reverse complement strand
GGTGGCTGCAGAACAGCGGATTTTCGTGAGACCACAAATTCAGCTGTCTGATAGTTCGTCTGAAAGTTTTGTCTCAGAGGAGTACCCGGTTGAATGAGGTGTCAGTCTGTCCCTACTGGGGGGGTGCCTCCCAGTTAGGCTGCTCAGGGCTGAGGGACCCACTTTAGGAGGCAGTCTGTCCGTTCTCAGATCTCCAGCTGCGTGCTGGGAGAACCACTACTTTCTTCAAAGCTGTCAGTCAGACAGGGACCTTTAAGTCTGTGGAGGTTCTTGCTGAGTTTTTGTTTGTCTGTGCCCTGCCCCCAGAGGTGGAGCCTATAGAGGCAGGCAGGCCTCCTTGAGCTGTGGTGGGCTCCACCCAGTTCGAGCTTCCTGGCTGCTTTGTTTACCTAAGCAAGCCTGGGCAATGGCGGGCGCCCCTCCCCCAGCCTCGCTGCCGCCTTGCAGCTTGATCTCAGACTGCTGTGCTAGCAATCAGCGAGACTCCGTGGGCACAGGACCCTCCGAGCCAGGTGCGGGACACAATCTCCTAGTGTGCCGTTTTCCAGGCCCATTGGAAAAGCGCAGTATTGGGGTGGGACTGACCCGATATTCCAGGTGCCGTCTGTTTCCCCTTTCTTTGACTAGGAAAGGGAACTCCCTGACCCCTTGCACTTCCCGAGTGAGGTAATGCCTCGCCCTGCTTCGGCTCGCGCACAGTGCGCTTCACCGACTGTCCTGCACCCACTGTTAGGCACTCCCTAGTGAGATGAAACCAGTACCTCAAGCAGAAATGCAGAAATCATCCGTCTTCTGTGTCGCTGGGGCTGGGAGCTGGAGACCGGAGCTGTTCCTATTCGGCCATCTTGGCTCCACCCTCGATTATAAATATTTTTCAATGTTGATTCAGCACTTTACAGAAAAACAGAGGGTTTGGCTTTTATAGCCCTTTAATTTGCTCAGGGAGAAAGAGAAAAAGCATGAACCTCTTTGTTGATGGAGAGATAGCCTCCTCACCACCTGGGAATGATAGATTTCTTTCATAATAAAAGTATCCGTTTTGCATGGTGCCTCACATAGAGTAAATGCCCAATAAAGAGTTATTGACTCACTGAATGAATGAATGAGTGCTGTATATTTCCCATTACAGTGAGTATTAAAGTATTTTAAAAAGTAATCAGGAAATAAGAAATCAGACAGTGTACCACCAGGAATTTTGAATAAAATTCTGTCCATTGCTTTTTGAAATAGACTTTTAAGTGGAATTTGTGACTTAGAGGGTCCTCTTGACAACTGAGAGATATGCCTTCTAGATAGAGTGGACTGGAAATAGTTGGGATCACTACCCACGGAGGCCAAAGGAAGCTTGGGAACATACAATTTCTGCAGGGCCCAACTTCAAAAGCTGGCATGTGGTGTATAATCAGCTGGTGCATAATCAGAAGTGTGTACAAATTTAGTCCAGAATTGCAGGCTTGGAAGTAAGAGATTTTAATACTTGCCCCAGTGAGTGAATCTGGTCAGGTTATCTCATGGCAATTTTCTCATCATAACCTAGGGTTGATAATACTTGTTCTATAGATACTTTTTGTGTTATGTTTAGGATAAGCAGGGGATTGTGTGTGTGTGTGTGTGTGTGTTTGTGTGTGTGTGTGTGTGTGAACATGCACTGAACGGAGCAAAGAGCTATAATGCAAGGTAATAGTGATTAGTTGGGTGTTTTTTAAACTAATCCTTAAAGTGGCTGCACAATGGTTTCCTAATAGTAAAACAATGAGCAAACATGCATTCACTTCTTTTCCAATGCAGTTTGACAACACTGGAACATTTCAGGTGATTCCGGTTCCTCCAAATGGGGAAAATCAAACATTAGAGAGACTTCAGCGCTGTACACTTTGCTATGGTAAGACCAATGAAGAGAATTGACTGTGCTGAAGAGCTTAAATGCCTTCTAGATGAGTTATTGAATGTGATTTTATCCAGAGATTTCTATTTTTAATCATAGGTTCTATTTTCAGTTTTCTAGTTTTTCAATACCATTTGTCATGGTTTCAATCTCTGGAATGTTTGGAGTTTCCATAGAATGTGAAAATTGGTTTAGAAAATTATCCCAACCAATGTAGCATTTCTTGGGGACAATTGGGTAGTTTGTATCAGAAGTCTCTAAAATATCAAAAATATTTTCTAAATGAGCTTGGACATGACTTGTACACTGCAGGTATATGTGCTACCTACATCTGCTTTCAATGAAGCCCTTCCCTTATTGTCTGCTAGTGCCCAGAGAAGTACTGGGACATTGAAAATTTCTCATTAATTTAAATTATGTGAGATAAAAGAGATATTGATCAAATTATAATTCTTGGTAATTAGTCACTGAGTCACTTGAAGATCTCAAACAAGTGTCTTGTTGGGTCGGTGTTGAACCAATGATGTGTCTCTCTGTGTGTTTTCAGATAAATGTTTTCCAAATGCTTGCATTCAAGAGGCTTTCTTACCTGAAGATTCACACATGGATGTAGCCTTCCTCATAGACAATTCTCGGAATATAGCAAAGGATGAGTTTAAGGCTGTGAAAGCCTTGGTGAGCTCAGTGATTGACAACTTCAACATTGCTTCAGACCCTTTAATCTCAGACTCTGGTGATAGGATTGCCTTGTTGAGCTATTCTCCTTGGGAAAGTTCCAGGAGAAAGATGGGTACAGTAAAAACAGAGTTTGATTTCATCACTTATAACAACCAACTCCTAATGAAGAATCACATCCAGACTTCCTTCCAACAGCTAAGTGGAGAAGCCACAATTGGTCGTGCCCTACTGTGGATCACTGAAAATCTCTTTCCAAAAACACCCTATCTAAGAAAACACAAGGTCATCTTTGTGGTCTCAGCTGGAGAAAATTATGAGAGAAAAGAATTTGTAAAAACGATGGCTTTGAGGGCTAAGTGTCAAGGCTACGTCATATTTGTGATTTCTCTGGGCTCTACACATAAGGATGACCTGGAGGAGTTAGCCAGCTACCCACTTGATCAACACCTGATACAGCTTGGGAGAATGCATAAACCAGATCTGAATTATATTGTGAAGTTCTTAAAGCCATTTTTATACTCAGTCAGGCGTAAGTTATTATTTCATTGTTTTTCTTTGTTTTAATAAGCTAGTGTTTGTTAATATTATAGTATTGATAACCTATTTTTGTGTCTATAGCTAATCTAAATATAATTTATGAATTAGATGGTGAGATGGGGCAGGAATGCATCATTTGCTGGTTATACCCTGTTTATATCCTGGTCACAAAATGGCGAGGCCTGAGGCCTTTTTTTATGATACTGTGTCTCTTAGCCAAACTCTCAGCACTAGAAAGCCACAGAGTGGCTAGAGGTCTTATGAATCACATTTGCTCAAGAAGTTCTAGCAGCAGTTAGGTGATTTCAGAAGAACATTCAAGTAAAAGTTTTACTTGCTATACCTGTTTTATTTCCAACTTCGGCACACCCTGGAGACCTGTGTGAGGATGTGAAGATAGCAAAGTCCTGGGCACGCACATAACCTAGGAATCTTGTTAAAATGCAGGATGTTCTTACTGAGGATGTCTAGGGTGAAGCCTGAGATTCTACACTTCTAACAGGTACTGCAGTAATGTCAATGCTGCTGGTTCGTGGATCACACTTTGAATAGCATGGCTCTAGGCCAGTGCACTACAAAAGGTTGCTCATTGGATGAGTGCCAGGCTACAGATTGATGTGTGAAGAAATAAACACACAAATTGAGATTAAACATCTAGAAACTTTTAAGGCAATTTGACTTGATTGCTGCAGCGTACAGTTGCATGATCAGTGGACTCTGTCTCATTGAACAGGATATAGACCAAAAGTATAGTCTACAAAGAACTAGAAATAAGAATACCTTGTCCTCTATCACAGATGGTTTGGGAAAATGCTCTTCTAGAGTAATTGTTCTCAATATGGCACAATTTGCCCCGGGGGACATTTGGAAATGTCTGGAGGCATTATTTGGCAGTCACAACTTGGGGATGCTACGAGTATCAAGTAAACAGAGGTCAGGGATATTGCTAAACATCCTACAATTCACAGGACAGACCCCCCACCACAACAAAGAATAATACATCCCCAAAAGTCAATAGCACTGAGGTTGAGAAACACTTCTCCATAATATCCCACAGAATCAGAGCTAAACCTTTTCTTTCTGGAAATCTGACAGGTTTAGAAGTAAACTTGGCTGGAATTAATTCCACCACCCTACAATCCCAGTTTCCTTGCTTTTCAAAGGATCTCCCCACAACACCACGGTGTTAATGTCTTGAGCATTCACTCTTCATTGCAAGGAGAGCTCCACCTTTCTCCTGTGATTCATATTCAATTAAAGAATGCAATAACTGCCCTCTTGGGAACGCTGTTATTTCTTTAAATCTAAGATGCCCTCAATTGTATAATGTAGAGGAAAAAAATGTTTCTAATTAAATTCTGATACCAACTTTCCTATTAGAGCATTTTATTTTGTAGCAATTCAAAGAGTTCTTTTGGATGTATAGTAAATATATCACTCCTGTGCATGCATAAAAAGAAAATCTATGTGAAATAGGCAGGTTAAGGCATTCCTAAAACAACTTCTTATTCAGAATTTGACTCTTGTGAGCTACTTCTTGGCTCAGAGTCATTGGTATCCATTTTTTTCTATGCAACATTGTTCTTTGTGCCATTAAGATCGATGATTATGCAACATTTTTAAAAGACTATAAAACAACTCAAAGCTGGTCATGCTGGGCTGTTAAGGGGCTTTGCAATCATGTAGAGGTAGCCTACTTTTGACTTCCACCTGGGAAGTGTTAAACACACCCAATTCACTGCCTTCCCACAACCGCTTGGTTTGTAGGAGTGAAAAGACTGCTCTGCTGGTATTTACGGGAATGTTTTCAAACTGCTATCCCCAATTCTACAAGTTTTGGTGCTGGCATGTTTGCTGTTCCCACATGCACAGGCAATGACCACTGCATCACAATTCTTGCCCACCCAACAGTAAGTGTCAGATGCAATTAATCAGAAGATATATTTTCATTTTAAAGAAATAGAAAAAAGAAAAAAATGCTTATCTTAGAATTCAAAAATGTGATTATTATAAAACTACAGACGTTATCTGAGATATTTTCATAGATCCTTGGATCATTCAATGGCTGAGGGCCTCTAACTAAAATCTTTTATTTTCCAGAATGGGACAGGGTAACATACTTCTCAGTATCTCAAAATTTATAGAACAACATCAGGAAGGGGATAAATAGGCATATTATTTATACCAGTAAGGTAAAATCTTGTCTGTGATTTTTTTCCTCATAGGAATCAGTATTAGTGGGTGCAGAAGCACAGAAATGATATCAGTATCATGTAATGAAACATTACCTTGTCTCTGTTTGATCTGTTAGCGTAAGTCTGGGTGAAAAACCTTTGATGAATCAGAATAGAGTATCTCTTAGATTGTGTTACCCTGAGCATGTGAAAATCATGTGTCCCTGCATCACAACTAGCTCTTAGATGAACAATTTGAGGAGGTCTGTTTCCATGACTCTGGTAATCCTTTGGCTGCTAAAACACTCTGAAATCAAATTTTGAGTGCTATTTCTAACTGTTATTTTCTGTTTTTACCCCAGCCAAATTTTGCTGAAATATGTTAGTGACATTAATTGCTTCAAGAGGATTCCTGTTGGGATTCTCTTTACATAGGAAACATCATTTCCAGTTTTAAAATCTAACTATAACTTTGTTCTCTCAATAGGGGGATTCAATCAGTACCCACCACCGATGCTTGAGGATGCCTGTAGACTCATCAATTTAGAAGGAGAGAATAATCAAAATGATGGTTTCCAGTAAGTTAGAAAGCTCTTATATTTACAAGTGACTGTTAATTGGCTGATGGGAGTATAACTGGTTAATCACACTTTATTAGGTTGAGGATGCTAACAAGGTCTCTGAAGTAGACATTTTATGTGTTCCATTTTCCATAGCAGAAACTACATATCAAGTATGATTTCCAATTTGTTTTTATAACATCATAAGCTTTATTACAATTTTGCCTTTAAATTCATGGTTTCTTCAGAAATTCCTGTATTGAAATTTACCCCAGAATAGAACCCACAATTTATCCTCAATCCACCTCAACCTCACTTCTCATTTCTCCCAACCATGAGTTCTGGCCACACTGAACTCTTACCTGCCTTGTGTGAATTATTCCATTTCACACTGCCTGGGACTCTTGCTCCTTTCAGTGAAACCCTGGGCGTCTTTCATGACCCAAATTGAAGCCATTTTAGAGGCCCACCCTCAGGGGCACATTCTCTTTCTCAGGGATGTTCCTTGCTGAGAAAAAGAATTCAGCGATATTTCTCCCATTTGCTTTTGAAAGAAGAGAAATATGGCTCTGTTCCGCCTGGCTCACCGGTGGTCAGAGTTTAAGGTTATCTCTCTTGTTCCCTGAACATTGCTGTTATCCTGTTCTTTTTTCAAGGTGCCCAGATTTCATATTGTTCAAACACACATGCTCTACAATTTGTGCAGTTAACGCAATTATCACAGGGTCCTGAGGCGACATATACATCCTCCTCAGCTTACGAGATGACAGGATTAAGAGATTAAAGTAAAGACAGGCCTAGGAAATCACAAGGGTATTGACTGGGGAAGTGATAAGTGTCCATGAAATCTTGACAATTTATGTTTAGAGACTGCAGTAAAGACAGGCACAAGAAATTATAAAAGTATTAATTTGGGGAACTAATAAATGTCCAGGAAATCTTCACAATCCACGTTCTTCTGCCATGGCTTCAGCTGGTCCCTACGTTTGGGGTCCCTGACTTCCCGCAACAGTAGCCAATGTTTACCCTCCATCAAAACCCATAGCTGTTTTTTATAGCACTGCTGAGGCACTTATTACGGCCTACCCAAGGTCTTATCTTGCTGAAGTCTGAGGCTACATATGATTCATGTTTCATCCCCAAAAGTTAGCATAAAAGACTCCACAATATAATTGCACATATAAATAATGTTCCTTGATATTATATCCTAAATAAAAATATAATGAATTAATCTGAATGAATCTTTGCCCTCAAACTGAGTGAAAGTGGCCTGTCTTGGTTGCTTTCTTCTTTTCTATGTGCTTCTTCGAGCTTAGTTCCCTGACTATAGCCTGTGAAAGCCCAGGTTTAGGCCCATAATCACCCCATCTTCTCAAATTGCAATTAAGCAAAGGAGCTGCTCAGTACAGATAAGGTCTCTTTGATACACCCAGGAGCAAAATGGAAAGGTGAGTTCTCCAGAATTCATGCAAGCATATGTTCCTCTGATGTCAGATTTCATTTATTTGGTAATTTTGCAGGGAAGCGCCTAGCAGCCAACACCTTCTGAAGGACAATGTGGCACTGATCTTATGTGAAGCGGTGTTTCCCAACCTTGAATAAATCATAAAGTCATTTACAAGGAAAACCAATTCCTATAGGACAGTAGACAAAATATTATAATGTTATTTAAACATTTACAAACACAAATCTAGCTGTAAATATTATACACTTATAGTTCTTATGCAGCTGTTAAACCAAAACAAGTTAATACATAAAATCTAGACAAACTCAGTAAGACAAAAATTTTCAACACTAACTTAATCCAATGAATGATTCTTCTTTGTCAAAATGGAATTTTTAAAAACCAAAAAAAAGGGTAAATGTTGGTAAAATATATAAAATATGGTGCATGCTGCAGAAGAACATCTACATGCAGCTTGCCTACTCTGTTACATGATGACATGATTCCCCACCACATATCTTCACCTGCACTACTGCAAAATTATTCACACAGTGTGCCATCACACATGATATCACTTGATTTTCTCTTGGTGTGAATGTATTATTTACGTATTACATCTGACTTTTCTTTCTCTCCTCATTAACTCTCAACAGTTAAAATCATATTACTGGGTGCCAAACATCAGTATCAAATACAAATGCAAACACGGACATTGAAATTACATAAAATTGCATAATCAAGAATAAACTTCTATTGAATATGTTTTGTAACATCATCCAAACAAAACACAAAATTCTCAAATTATCACAGAGAACTCTTAAACTGCTATGATTATAAATGTAGACACTATTTTAAGAGGCACTGATATGGGTTATGTTTTATATAATTTTACTTTCTCACAGCAGTGCTTGGTAGATTAAGTATTTTCTGCATTTTCCATGGTGATTGGTATCAATCTGAGATATAATATGATTGTTCCAAATGCTTGTGAGTTTCTTTTCACTTATCGAAAACTCTGCAAATGCTGGACATGGTGGCTCACACCTGTAATCTCAGCAGTTTGGGAGGCTGAGGAGGGAGGATCACTTGAGCCCAGGAATTCGAGACTAGCCTGGGCAACATAGCAAGAACCAATCTCTACAAAAAATTAAAAATTAGCCCAGCATGGTGGCACGCATCTTTGGTTCCAGCTACTCAGGAGGCTGAGGTAGGAAGATTGCTAGAGCCCAGGAGGCTGAGGCTGCAGTGAGCTGTGATTGTACCTCTGCACTCCAGCCTGGGTGACCCCATCTCAAAAGAGCGAGACCCTGTCTCAAAAAAAAAAAAAGCAAACAATAAAACTCTGCACATACCAAACTTGGTTATTCCAAAGCAGTACTTAATAGGCTCTAGAAAGATGTGAGAAAAGGTAGAATAAGTAGAAAATCTCATCAGAGTTTTAAAAAATAATATGTATAATGAATCTCAATGAATTATTTGATTGAAATGGATTTATATTTTCACCACCCAATTGTTTTTTTAAGGAGATAATTAAATAACTGTGTTAAATGTTAAGGATGTTTTATTTGCCTCCTTCTCTAAAGTTATCTAGACTCACCTAAAGTTTTTTTTTTTTTTCTTCTAGATTTATTACTGAGCTACAGGAGGATTTTTCAGGAGAGAATGGCTTCATTGGCCAAGAATTAAATTCTGGGAGAGAATCGCCTTTTGTAAAGATAGAGGACAATGGAAGTGACTATTTGGTTTACCTTCCAAGCCAAATGTTTGAGCCACAAAAATTAATGATCAATTATGAAAAAGATAAAAAATCTGCAGAAATTGCAAGTCTCACTTCTGGTAAGAAAATGAAAAGTCATGATGGAAATGTTTAAATAGCCAGGATCCTCATCTTTTAACACTAGTAGAAAATCAAATAAATTAAGGCTGGTATCTAAAGCAACTTTTTTTTAAGTTCATTATGGTAGATACAACTTCTACTTTTATTGAAATTGAAGAAGTGAATGCTGACAGGCACTGCTAGGGAGATCATTGATAGAACCTCTCAGAAATGTCCCTGATATTCTCACCAAGCTTACGAGTTCTCTAGCATCCACAGTTTAGAAGGTTAGTATGATGTAGAAGGAAGCAGTATAGTGAACATCAGAGCAAAGGAGGGATTAAAATGACTTTTTTTGGTGCCGGGGGATGGAGTTTCATTCTTGTTGCTCAGGCTGGAGTGCAATGGCGTGGTCTTGGCTCACCGCAACCTCCGCCTCCCGGGTTCAAGCGATTCTCTTTAAAATGACTTTTAAAAGCTGGCCTGGCCAGTGTTCCAGAATTTGTGATAATATGAGAAAGTATGTTTTATTTTTGTGGTACCCAGAAACGATAGAACATAAACTCCCTTGATGCCTGCTGTACACATTTTAATGGCAAAGCAATAACTTTTGTAAAAATGTAATAATTTCAAACAAATCAGATACAAAGGAGTATGTCTATATTAAATGAGGTACCTCATTCTTCATGATGTGATTATTATGCATTGCACGCCTGTATCAAAACATATTATGTACCCCATAAATGTACACACCTACTCTATATCCATATACATTAAAAATGCATTTATTTTTAATTCCAAAGAGACTATTCAGCCATTCCACCTATACATCTGGAATCTTCTAAAATGGTTGTTTGGCAGAATGTCAGCATTTTAAGCATTGTTCCAAAAGTATCATATGGTAGTTAGAATATGTAAGTATAAGAGAAAAAGGGGCCAATTTTGTACTATAATACTCATTCTTAGTAGCTTCCTGGGATAAAATTTTTTTTCTTGGGTTTAACACTTACATCCCCACAATTATTTCTGAAATATAAATATTTGAACCTTATCTTTTTTTAAGCACTTTATTATTATTATTATTATACTTTAAGTTTTAGGGTACATGTGCACAATGTGCAGGTTTGTTACATATGTATCCATGTGCCATGTTGGTGTGCTGCACCCATTAACTCATCATTTACCATTAGGTGTATCTCCTAATGCTATCCCTCCCCCCCTCCCCCCACCCCCCAACAGTCCCCAGAGTGTGATGTTCCCCTTCCTGTGTCCATGTGTTCTCATTTGAACCTTATCTTTAAAACAGCTAAACTTACCTTTGTAGAAGCTACAATTAAGGATAAAAAAGACGATCATTAGTTGAAAAATAGGCATCTTAGCTCAAAAAAAGAAGTGATGCAGTAAAACTAGATATATGTAGTACCGTGGCATTAAGACGTTCAAATGTGTATTTTTTTTAGTTAAAACTTTTTTTATTTTCATGTAGACATAGCCTGAAGAAGAAAATTAAAGATTTGTACTTTTTAATGGATGTTAATTTTGCATGTTCATTTTAATGACATGCAAATTAGAGTAGCCTTCAAGGTACAATAATTTATTATGGTTTGGTTTAAAAAGGGGAAAAAAGAGAAGAAGAGGTGTTTTGGCAGAGGGTTAGAGTATCAAATTGTCATTTGTGATAGCTTTGTTAGAGCTCAGCATTCCAAAGTCTAGTAATTTAGAAGCATGAACCTTTTCAAGAAAGACAAGATATGACTGGATATGAAAGAAACGAAGCAAAGAAGGGCGTCTTTGCAGCCATTGTTAATGACTGATGTTCAGTATAGAAGAAAGACTTTTCATTGATTTTTTTCAGCTCTCTGAGAATCAAGATCTGTATAGTTAGTGTAAGGTCCCATTTGGCTGAAGAAATAATTGTTCATAGCTCTAGCAGGGAAAAAAATGTAAATCCTACCCCACCCAGTTTCTCCTACAGTGAGTTGAAGAATGCTGAGAGTTCTGGGGATGATTACGTCAGGCTGGGATAGGCTGGAAACACTGAGCGTTTGAGATGGAAGGATAATGTGTATTTTTTCATCCTTTAAAATAAATATGAGTCTCAGATCATAAGTGTTTTCTAGGAACTTTGTGCTATTCTTTTCTTTCTTTCAATCATCTTTAGCCAGTTGCCAAAAACTGCTGAGAGCTTTCTGTATAGTGTGCTGTCTGTAGAGTGAGTTATAGTTCAGATATTTTATTCAGTCACTCAGAAATGAGCTTTGATAAGTTCCAGATGTATGGCACAAATAAAAGGTTGATAAGTTTCATAAGCACCTCCATATGCTGTGTTTGTTACCCATTCATAATCTAATTCTTATGGCTGATGGCTGATCTTTCTGCCCTTGAACTGAGAGGCTGGGAAAAGTCAGGAATCTTAACCACGTAAGAAATTTTTAGTACCCAGAGTCCTGTGAGCTGGCAATTAATTGTATATCACCTGCTTTCAAAAGAAGCACAATCATTGACTATCTTCCTGCCTATGCATCTTTCTCTGCTTCTCCCCATCTGCTCTGGTTTGAATTGAAATTATCTTCAATTCTATCACCTTTCCTGGCCCTCCTTTTACTTAGAGGAGCCCAAGGACAACCTATATCAGAATTATCTGGAAGCTCATTATAAGCACAGATTCCTAAGCTCTCCTGATAACTACTGTTTCATATTTAGGAGTATGAATGAGGAGGAGAAAGCTACAAACTTTATAACCATTGTAGGTAGTATTTGTATGCCCTCAAGCTTGAGATCAACTATGTCAGTGGTTCTCAAAGTGTTGTTCCTATGCAAGCAGCATCAGCATCACCTGGGAACTCATTAGAAATGCAGATTCTCAGCACTTGTCCCAGACTACTGAATCAGAAATTCTGGGAGCAGGACTCAGCAATCTGGGTTTTAACAAGGAGCTCAGGTGATTCTGATATAGGCAGAAGTTAAAGGGCCACTGCACATTTGACCATTTTGGTGTGCCAAATTTAATCTGTGCTCTCAATGGAGCTGAAAACAATTGGGTATCTAGAATCACAGAATAGAAATGAGAATTTGTGTTGCTAAAGAGTTCCAGGTGAAGTAGATTATAATTTTATCTTATTCAAGAACATCCATCTATCCATCCGACGTCTATCTGACAAAACACACTTAAGATCTAAATATGTAGAGATTATCTAGAGATACTAACAGGCTTTTTGAACGTAACATCTGCCATATAAAAATCCCTTGCAACATGAAGTCCCTTCTAATTACTTGCCAACAGAATGCACTTTGTTCTTTGAAATTATGTAATTTTAAAATGGGTAGTTTAATTCTAATTAAATTGCAACTATTGACCCACTGGTAAATTAGCACTTTCGTCAAAGATGCTGTACTATGCTTGCAGATGTTTTCTTGTGAAATGTTTTTTAAATGCTGTATTAACCAGTACTTAAGATACAGCTAATCTACTTTCAGAATTAAAAAACAGGATAATTTGTAACACGTTTTAAATACCAACCCAAACTCAGCCTAGGGCCTGCTCCTAGCTTTAAGCAGCCCCAGGCCTTAGGATAACTTCAACTGATGTTCTTTTCAATGAGCTCATTAAGAAATGAGAAGCAACCCTTGAGCCTTCAGACTAGGCTGGAATTATGCTTTAGGGAATTTACACAGGTTTTGTTTTTCTTTTTAATTTTTCTAACTTTACTCTTATTCTGATTTATAAATTGTTTTGTTTTTAGAGCCAATATATTTATTTTTTGCTTTGAATTAATCGTAAGATAATAGAACTGGAAGGGTATTAGTGATGACCTGGTAAAATCTCACCTGGGAGCAGCTCTGCCCTACCCCACCCGAGGGGTCATATTGCAACATCTGGAGACATTTTTTTATTGTCAAAACTGGGGGACACTACTGGCATCTAGTAAACAGATCATTGCTAAACATTCTCCAATGCACAGGACAGCTCCTGAAAACAATGAATTATCAAGTCACTTTTAAGGGAAATGTTTTAGAAGAAACCTCATGCCCCCAAGTTTATGGAACTGGCAGACTCACTAGACAGGCTCTCTACTTCTACACCCTGTCCACTGTTCCCTTATTACACGTCCAAGATTCTACTATATTTTTTTTACAAATGATAAAAGTACTATTATACCGTATAAAAATTCAAATACCAAGTTTCAAATCAAACAATTTAACAAATTATTTTTAATGCAGAATACATTCTTTTGTTTTTCCATAGGCATATAGGTTTACAGTTTTATTTAATTGCATATCCTGCTTTTCACATGATATTATGTCACAACATTTTCTTTATTGCTGTAAGCTTCATACTGATTTTTAAAATGTACTCAAAATGTTCCTTTTGATGAATGAATGCATGTATTTGACCATTTACTTTTTTTTGAACACTTGGGTTGCTTCTAAATTTTGCTGTCATGTATCAGACTTGAATGTATATTTTTACTTGGGCTAAATTTAAATCTGCACTGGAATAAAATGCAGCAGTATTGGCTTCTGAGTCATCCAAGGAACATCAGCTAAATGTTCTGCTTTCCTATCAGTACACTTTTCAAAGAAGAAATCAGCAGCAGAATTGTAGTAATGTCTGGATTTTAATAACATGTTTTATGAAATCATTAAGAAATCTCAACCACCGTGTTGCTCTTTGTGGAATAAACTGAGTCTCCCATTACCTCATTTTAAGCTGTAGACTGAGATGGTTACATTTCCTTTTGCTTGGCAATTTGTTATTAATATTATCATTATAGTTTTGATTGTCTTCCGTGAAGGTTTCACATGTGAACAAGATGAATGTAAACTGAGGGTTCAGAATAAGTGGACTATCTGAATTCAGACGTACACTGATGTTGCTTCTGTATGTTTTGTGCAATCATTTGTTGCAACTGATGAATGTTCTAGAGTATTGGTGACATTTTATGTTATGTTACCCTTTCTAATGGAATAAAATGTGGATACTTGAAGTATTAAGTAGGTGACAATGGTGGTGATGGTGATGGAGGCGGTGGTGATGATAGTGTTGGTGCTGGTCATGGTGGTAGTGAAGATGATGGTAGTGAAGGTGTTTGCTGTTGCTGATGGTTGTGGTTGAGGTGGGTGGTGGGGTGGTGGTGGTGGTAATATTGGTGGTGGTGGAGATGGTGGTGATGGAGATAAAAGTATGAAGGTGGGGTGGTGTTGATGGTGATAGTGATGATGGTGATAGTGAGGAGGTGATAGTAATGATGCCAGTGGTGGTGGTGGTGGTGGTACTGGTGATAGAAGTAAGATATGATGGTGGAGTGGTAGTGAGAGTGGTGGTGGTGGTGACAGGTGTGGCGGTTGTGGTGACGGCAAGTTGGTTGGATGATGGCAGCCCTCATAGAGGGCTTACTATATGAAGACTCTTAAATTTTTGCATAGATTTTTCCTTAACTATTCAGACATTCTTTCATATAACAAATATGTCTTTGGCTCCTGTTCTGAATTAAACCCTAAAGTGGACTTTTTGGGGAAATTAGGGAGATTTAAAAAAAGACTCAGACATAAGCTCTGTCTTCAAGAAGCTTTTCGTCTGTCAGGTATATTCTGTGTGTACAAAAAATGACTACTACAATTCAGGAAGTATTGACTTCATTTAAAAAAAAAAGTGGCATGCTTTGGGAGGATCAATATTTATTCTATGCAGGACACTTTTCAAAGTATTGCATATACTGTATCACTTGACTGATGAACAATGAATGAGGAATAATAGTAATCACAGAAGCTACTGCTTATTGAGGGCAACCATGGGCCAGCCACCATATAAGCACTTTATAGACATGATTTTATTTAATCTTTATTAAATTAAATCTATCATTATTTCCTTTTACAAATGAAGACACTGATGCAAAGGTTAAGAACCTCACACAAATTAATGTAGCTTGTAAGTGGCAGAGCCAGGATTCAAAAACATGACCATCAACACAAAAACGCCGACTTTTAACAATGTATGCCATGTTGCCTGGTGATGGTCATTTTTGCGTTTACAAATGAGGAATAAATGGCCAAATTTGAATATAAACTAAATCATGTAATCATTTGGGAGAATAATTTTTAAATAGTTTTGGTGGCACAGTTCTATTTTTTAATTTAAATTAAAAAAAATTTTTTTTAAAAAAACCTTCTTATAAACTCATCCAGAAGCATGGAGCACAGAATAACTCCAGTAAAACCAACGAGCCATATCCTAGGTCATTTGGGTATAAATGACTCCTAAGGCATGCATTGCCTTTTCTCAGTGTGCTGGTCCCTTTCTGCAGACTACTGTTTCAGAGTGTGAAATGACCCACAAGACTCACTTTTATCATCTAAGTGCCACCTAGAAAAGTCTAGGCCAAAAAGACATGAATTCTAAGTCTTCGGAGAAAAGGATGAAAGCTATTTTAAGAGAGTCATTCCTACTTATCCAGGTAAATGAGGGAAGAGGACTTCAAACAGCAAAACAAGATAATTTTTAATGTGTCTATATTTCCCTTAGGCATAAAATCAATGACACCCATTAGATACATACATATTTGTGCCTGCCTCCTTTGTTGCCCCAACACGTGCCTTTAGAACTTGACCAGTGACTTTACCAGACAGGAAGGGTGATGGGCCTGGGGTGGCAGTGATAAGTGGAGAGGTGTATGAATGATTGCCTACTCCTTGAAGTTAAGCACGCGTCAACACAACAGAATAAGAGTTCTCGTTTCTGAGAGCATCTGTACACTTGTCTCTAAGCTAGACCAGCTGACTTTGCTTTTTTCAGTGGAAGTCCTGGTTTGGATAATATACCGTCATGGGAAGGATTTTCAGATGCCTGAGACTTTTCTTTGTTTCTTTCTAAAAATTATATTTGTGGAGTAATTAGGATATGCAAAGCATGGTGCAAACTTTAATTTTCTCAAAAACCTTGTAAGGTTGTAGTATATTATTACATATTTTTAAGATAATAAAACTGAGGCATGGACAAAACTCAGGGTCACGAAGTTAACAAATGACAGAGGCAGGACTGAAACTGAATATTCTGCTGATAATCACTGTTCTACAATGCCTAAGAAGAGAAAAATTACAAATTGCATTTAATTCATATATAGTTGCTTACTTTTGGAAGAAAACGTTCTCTGGTGGCTTCAATCAGAAGGAACAAGCACATTTTTCACACCAGGTCCCAGGGCCATAAGTGAGCTGGCTGATGGGTCCTTTCACATTTCTGCTAGAATCTCATCTCTAATGACCAGTTCTTCTGAAGGAGCTAGACAAAGCTGGGTTCAAATCCTTCCTCTACCACTTATCGGCCATCCTTTCTTAGCCAACTTATTCACCCTTTCCAAGCCTTGGTTTGCTCATCTGTAAAATGGAAATGATTATTCTACTCTCATAGTGCTTCAAGGAAGATTAAATGAAAGAAGACAAGCATAGAGCTGAGCACAAGACCCGAAGCAAACTGAATGTTTGATTAAATACTAAGAAAGTAGAAAAGCCAAAAGAAAGTACTGTTAATTTCATGGGAAGTCATTATAAAAAATGTCAACTTGAAAAATATTAGCTACAGTTCATCTGGACAGAACCTCGCACATCAAGTAGCCTCAATTGTACATGTGGCTTGCCTATGAAGAACACATGGTTAATTTTGGCCCCTGAACAAATTTCAAAGCAGGCCACTGGATAACTCATGCATATCTTGAGATTTCCCACAAATGCTATGAAAGGCAGCATAACAGCCTCACAGCATATCTAATCCCAGTCCAGGTGGCCCAAATCCTTCAAAGTCTCCTTCTCTAAGTTTCCTTTCCACCCCCACTTCTCCCTAATGTTACTGGAGCACATCTGGTGCTGTGGCTTAAGTCATTGGCCAAAGTGAGGCTACTCTCTGGGGGTGCTTCCCTGGAAATTCTGCTGAATCCCTAATTCCTTCCAAGTCTTGCCCATAGGAAAGCAAGCCAGCTCCCCTTCCTCTGCCATTCTAAGGAAATTCTTTCACAGAGTTGAAGATGAGAATTTGGCTGAGTTGACATTTCCAGAAAATACACAGCACCATTGTGAGCTATGGATATGTTTTATCCACACTTCTGCCAGATTATCTTGAAAGAAAATATTTTTGAAGACCTTGTCTCCCTAAGTAAGATGAATTTAGACTCCAAGTAGAATAATCACACCTTTGACTAAATTTTAGAGTTTTCAAGGTACATCATCCACATTTAGCTTCTGTGATTCTCATGCTAGTCCTGTAAGTTGGGAGGTGACCTATTTTTAGACATTTCGTAGATGAAATATACCTCTTTAGAAAATAGTTCTGAGGGATATTTTAGAAAAGGATTGAGATTTTGCTTATTTATAAAGAGAAAACTGGAAAAAACAGTAATATTTCTGGTATGGGCTTGCAGAAAACAATATTTCACTAACATGGTAAGTTAATCCTTTTGCTTCTACTAGAACATTTATGAAATTCTTTTTCTTTTTCTTTCTTTTTAGAGATAGGATTTTGCTCTGTTGCCCTGGCTGGAATGCAGTGGTGTGATCACAGCTCAGTGCAGCCTCAGACTCCTGGGTTCAAGTGATCCTCCTGCCTAAGCCTCTCAAGTGTAGCTGAGACTAGAGGCACACACCACCACACCCAGCTAATTTTTTAAATTTTCTGTAGAGATGGGTCCACTATGTTGCCCAGGCTTATTTTGAATCCCTGGCCTCAAGCAATCCTCCCACCTCAGCCTCCTAAAGTGTTGAGATTACAGGCATGAGCCACCACACCCAGCAGTGCTTTTCTTTATGTTTAACAAAGTGTGTTGGTTGGCCTTTTTAAAGAAACTGAAATGCTGTAGTTGAAAAACAGAGATCATGGTAACATCGCAGGTAATGGTTAGTCAACTCCAAAACTCCAAAAAGGATCAAACTCCAAAAAGTTAGAAATGTTCGTTTAATTAATCCTCACAATTCCTAACACACTATGGCTGAGAACTCTAGAAGTGTTTTTGGTGGTGATGTACAAAGAATATAAAATATATGCTGTGGTCTGCACTTCTAGTTTCATGTTTGGTTGTTTAATCAGGGACCTCAATCTTGACCAGAAATTCTAAGAAGAGTTTGCCACTGGGTTCCTGGTGGAGAATAGGAGGCCCATAAATTTCAAACACGCTTGTGTAATGCAAAATCCTGTTCAATTACTAGAAATGTATTTATTGATAAAGGAAGAATGTGGTGTATATATGACCAATTCTTAGTCCTTTGTAAGAAGGAAAAGAAGCATCTCAAACAAGATGGTCAGTTCTCATCTTTCAGAACTGCCCAAGATGGAGTAAAGAAGTTGGATTTACCTCACAACTGTAATAAACAAAAGAAAGCAAACAAAATAAAGGAAATAACAACTTTTAAGACACTGGACATTAGGAAATGAAATACAGTAATCTTTAGAGAAGGGAAACAAATGAGATGAACTCTACAAGTGCTCCAGCATATAGCATTGAGTGTTTTCAGGACATGGTACAAGAAGAAAGCATTGAGGAGGAGCCCAGTGAGCTCCTAGAGCTGAGGAGTCAGAGCTGAGAGAACAGGGAGACCAAGGCAGTGAGAGCTGACAGGGTGGGATACCAGAGAGGGATAACTGCACCGAGAGTAAACCCCAGAGGTCTGCGAGGGTCTCCCTGGGTTATTCAGGAGAGTATTAACAGCACATGCATGTGAAGGAATTACCCGAGACCAGGGAAAGAACCCTCTTAAAATAGTGCCATTTGCTCAACAGGGCTAGGAATCATGGTTTTTTTTTTCCCACCAGCAAGACTGGAAAAGAACATAATTCACATAGTAATGGGGAGAAAACTTAGGAAGGTCTTGGCTCAGTAATAGGAAATAATTAGCCCTGAATTAACCACTGCTTTAGACTCATCTAGCAAATCATAACAGCAAGATCCAAAAGGATCAGACTCTTTCCAGGCAACTTAACTGCCTTCCAGAACTAAGCACATGGATATTTACAAGAATACAAAAGTATTTCACACCTAACAAGGAAAATTTCACAATGTCTGGCATAAGAAGCAGAAAAGCACAAAACATAATGAAGAGTATAATCACTCAAAACCAAACCACAACGGACACAGATGTTAGAATTAGCAAAGATATCAAAACAGTCATTGTAACGGTATTCAATATGTTAAAAAGTTAAGTGGACACATGAAAGATATAAAAAGATTCCAATAGAATTTGCAGGGTTGAAAATCATTGTGTCTAAGAGGAATGATGTGCTGAATGGGATAATGGCAGATTAGACTTGGCAAAACAAAAAGATTGGCAAACTTGAAAACATAGCAATACAAATTCTCCAAAATGAAACACAAAGAAAAAAAAGATTTAAAAAATGAAAAGAGTACTAGTTAGTTTCAGGATCTTCTCCCAATAATTGATTAAAAATCAGCAGGAATATAGTAGGTTTGAGCAACACTATCAACTAATTTGACCTAACTGGCATTTGTAGAACACTCCACCAACAGTAGAATATATAATCTTTCCAAGTGCACATGAAACATTTACCAAGATAGACCATATTGTGGACCATAAAACAATGCTCAACATTTTAAAGGATTCAGGTGATAGCAAATGTGTTCTCTGACCAAAACAGAATTAAATTAGAAATCAATAGCAGAAAGATCTTTGAGAACTCCCTAAGTATTTGGAAACTAAATAAAGCAATTTTAAATAGTCTATGGTCAAAGAATAAATAAAAACGGACATTAGAAAGTATAATATTTTGAAATAAAAGAAAATAAAATCAATATGCCAGAATTTGAGGTTCCACTTAAGCAGTACTTAGGAGGAAATAAATAGCATTAAATGCCTATATTGACAAAGAAGAAATGTTTCAAATCAATGATCACAACTTCTACCTTAAGAAATCAGAGAAAGAAGAACCAGATAAACCCAAGGTAAGCAGAAGAAAGAAAATACTGAAAATAAAGTGGAATTCAGTGAAATTGAAAAAAGAAAAACAATGAAGTCAACCCAAAAGTTGTTTCTTTGAGAAGATCAATAAAATTGATAAATCTATAATCAAACTCACCAAGAAGAAAGAGAAGACACAACTTTCCAATATCACAAATGAGAGGGGAGATGTATTCCAAGGATATTAAAAGGATAACCAGAGAATATTATGAACAATCTTTTGCATACAAATCAGCTTAGGTAAAATACACAAATTTCTTGCAATGTATAAACTACCAAAGCTTACTCAAGAAGAAATAACCTAAGTAGCCTTATACCTATTAATGAGATTGAATTTGTAGTTCAAATCTTCCCATAAAGAAAACTCCAGGTATCGATGATTTCACTGGTGAATTCAACTAAAAATCTAAAGAAGAAATAATACCAATTCTATGAAAACTCTTCCAGAACATAAAAGAAAAGGGAATATTTTACGACTCACTTATTTCATTTTATTATTTTTAATGTTTATGAATACATAATAGTTGTACATATTTTTGAAGTACATGTGATATTTTGATAGAAGCATTCAATGTATAATGATCAAATCTGGATAATTGGGATATCTGTGAATAACATGGTGGTTAACAGAAGCTAGGAAGGCTAATAGGGAGGAGGGAACAAAGAAGAGCTGGTTAATGGACACAGAATACTTATTAGAAGGAATAAGATCTAGTGTTCTCATGGTTAACAATAATTTATTATATATTTTAAAGTTAACACCAGTTAACAATAATTTATTGCATATTTCAAAATAGCTAGAAGAGTAGATCTGGAATGTTCCCAACTCATTTTTTGAGGCCAGATTATCCTGATACCAAAACTAGACAAAGACATTACACGAAAGGGAAACTACCGACCAACCACAGAACATCATTCACAAGGATGTGAACACAGATGCAAAATTGTAAAGAAAATGTTAGCAAGTTAAATCCAACAATAGATTTTTAAAGAGATAATATGGAATTTATACTGGAAGGCAGGGCTCATTTAACCATCAAAAGTTATCTAATATAGCATTTCACTGTTAATAGCTTCACCCATGTTGGTGGAGTATTTTTCTGGCATTTTATTTCTATATTAGGCTTATAGCATTAATGCAGGTTGACTCATTTGTTGTTGTGAAAATTAATGTAAAAGTATCTAATAAAGGGTTGAGTAGAAATGGAGATCAATAAATTTCTGGCAGTTAAAAATCTACTTTTTGCTTGATTAGGTTCACAAATTCACTTCTTTCATAGAAGCAAAGAACATTGGCCATCTACTTCCTGTCTTTCCGAACTGTCTTTTCCTGTTGACGCCTCACCAATCAGCCATCATTCATATGATTGTAGACAGGCTTCATGATCCCTTAGGCTTAGAGCAGAGCTACTTGAAGTGCTCATCTGTAGCAAGATAAGAAGCTTGCCTCAGAATGTAAATCAAGGCAATGTTTTCTTCAAGGATAAAGTCTTGCTATGAAAATAAATAAATAAATAAATGTCAGCTGAACTAATCAGTGTGCTTAGTAATTTAGTTGACTTACATCATGGTGCAAACTCCTTACCTTAAAATGGGCTGATGAACTGTTTGCAGGCACTTTGAGTACCAGGTTCTTAGAGTATGTCATATCTCACACAGCATTTAGATTCCAAAATCAGCACTTGTTTATACTTGCTCTCATGCCATTGCTCTATGGTGCATACTTCGAACACATATATAAAGGTTTTTGTGCTTTTGCCACCAATAAATGTAGCTTTAATATCTATACTTTCTCTTGAGGTCATTACATATAATTAAATTGCATGCACATGTGTACTTCAAATTTTTTAGCCATGTGGAGTACATTAAAAGTGAGTGTTTCTCATCTTTCATATTAAAATAGCTGGAGGATAAATCAATCCTTTCACAAAGATCTGAGATAGGATAGCAAATGAGTTTTTTCTTATGTGCCAATACATGTCAAATGGTAATGGCTCTGCATGCGCTATGTCGGTACAGATTTGGAGGGTGCATCTGGGAACAAGCAATGTGATTATTGATGTCTGCCATGAGTATGGAAATGCAGCATGGTAATACCCTCATGCTGTGTATTTGCCATCTATGACTAGGAGCTCCAAGCTTATCTTTCTATTAAAAAGAATGACTTGAGTTATTCTGTTGCAGGACATGAAAATTATGGCAGAAAAGAAGAACCAGATCATACTTATGAACCTGGAGATGTCTCTCTTCAAGAATATTACATGGATGTGGCTTTCCTCATAGATACTTCCCAAAGAGTAGGAAGTGATGAGTTTAAGGAAGTAAAAGCTTTTATAACCTCAGTGCTTGATTACTTTCACATCGCCCCCGCTCCACTGACCTCCACCTTAGGAGACAGGGTTGCTGTCCTGAGCTACTCTCCCCCAGGCTATATGCCTAACACTGAAGAATGCCCTGTCTACCTGGAATTTGATTTGGTTACTTATAACAGTATACACCAAATGAAACATCATCTCCAAGACTCTCAACTGCTCAATGGAGATGTTTTTATTGGCCATGCCTTGCAGTGGACAATTGACAATGTCTTTGTAGGAACCCCTAATCTGAGGAAAAACAAAGTTATCTTTGTAATATCTGCTGGCGAAACCAACCCTTTAGACAAAGAAGTCTTAAGGAATGTGTCTCTGAGAGCCAAGTGTCAAGGCTACTCCATATTTGTGTTTTCCTTTGGCCCTAAACACAATGACAAGGAATTAGAAGAATTAGCCAGCCACCCTCTGGATCATCACTTGGTCCAACTTGGCCGAACCCACAAGCCAGATTGGAATTATATCATTAAGTTTGTCAAGCCATTTGTCCATTTAATCAGACGTAAGTCATTAATTCTCTTTGATTGCCTTCGCAATAGATTTAATGTTTCTGTGTACAGTCCATCAGCAGACTTAGTAAAATGATCCTCACTTCAGTTAAGAGTGGTAGAGTATAAGTGAATAGGAGGCAGTAAAAAATCTCAGAGAAAAGTCCCAGATTTTTTGACCATGAGCCTTGCTGCTGCACTGCCAAAGTTTTAGCCAGGAAATCCTCAAATGGAGGAAAAGTGCCCTTTAGCCCTAACCTGTGTTTACTATGTGGCAGGTTCTTTAAATTGATTGTGTCATTTAATCTTCAGTGCAGTCCTCAGAGGAAAGTATTAATAACTCCATTTTGCAAGTGAAAAGACTGAGATTCAGAAACGTCAAATAAACTGCTTAAAATCTCACAAGTAATAATTGGTAAATTCTAGACTCAGCCCCTCACATTCTGACCACAGGGCTATGCTGTTGTCTAGTAAATCATACTTTAATTACTAAACCCTTAGCAAGGTGTAATGCTGTAATAAATCATATCACACTGACACTGCCCTCCACCTACTCCAAGGACTTCTATTTTGTCTTGTCATTATAAATTAACCTAAGTTCTGACTTGAATTCTTATGAGCCATAGGGACAAATCTCCTCTAGAGCCTCCATGCCAGACAGCTGGCAGGGATTTTTTAGGGTGTCTTTACACAGTGGGGCTTTGAGGGTGGCTGCCCCAGCGTCTGCCCATGTGCTATGACTTTAGACATGCATATAGCAGCACATCCAAAACCTTGTAACATCAAACAAGTCCTAGCCTGTGCTGGGAATTAGGAAGATGGCAGAGGCTACATTGAATGGTCTCTGCAGCTCCTGCAAGCTTACTAGAGAATCACAAGGTTGCAGGTTTTCTGGCATGCATAAAGCCCAAGGGCTTACAAAGTTCGCAGGAATCTTGGAATTTAGCAGTTATGTTTAGTAGCAAGTAAAAATGTGCCTTCTCCCAACCCGAAGATAAATAGGGCAGACAATTTCAATAGCTAATAGAGTCTTCTCCCAGAACTTAAAGTATAAGTTAAAAAATAAAAAAATAAATAATTTTTTAAAAAATAGAGTCTTCTAGAAAGATCCTCCTTTTATAGGGAGAGAAACAAATGATAGAAAGAATTTAGAGATGTCCTTAAATTATATCACAAATTTGTGATAAAGCATTGGAATTATTTATTCAATGACTGGCTGTATCTTCTTGACTTTGCCAAGAACAAAGAATTTCCATGTCAGAGTGTGCCTATTTTGCCAAGTCTGTTATAAAAGTTATTCTTGAAAACACTGCCAACCACATGAAAAGATGAGCTGACTTTGGGTGAGATAATAATGTAGATGGGTAAAATTTAGACTAACCAGCTCACTCTCTCTCCAGGTGCCATCAACAAATATCCCACCAAAGATATGAAAGCCACATGTGTTAACATGACCTCTCCCAACCCAGAGAATGGTATCACAGAAAACACTGTATTGTGAGTTGAGAAATTCCAAATTTGGTTAATACCACAACTGGAAACAGTTCTTAAGAAAACTGTGAAATGAATAGCATTTTAGTTTTCAAGATCCAAGTGTGTGTTTGTGTGTGTGTGTGTGTGTGTGTTTTAAATGCTACTCATTTGTGATGATAGCATAGGTCTGAAATTAATCGCAGATAGAACAGAACTTATATTTGAAAGAACTATGCTCCATTTCTGTTTCTTTTACCAAAAATACCCTCCTGTTAGTACCTTCTCAGTAAGTAGATAGCATAACTCCAATATTGGGTACTGCCAAAACAGAAAACTTATATCAAAGATTCCATGTAACAATTTTAGAGCAGAATAAAAACATAAAAAACAAAACAAAACATTTGGCCATTTAGAAAGCAAAACACGTATGAAGATTGGCAGGAAGGCTTCTTTCAAGTCTGATTTTATAAAGTACAACCCTAAGTACTCAATAAAAATGTAATGATGGAAATTATACTGGTTTGGAATTCTAAACTGTGGAGACAAATGTCTAAGTTCCCTTCAGAATATTAGAAAATTGCACGAGTCAAATTTCATTCATGAACTGAACTTGGACTATTCCAATCACATGCATAAAATGGATTCCTCTTATATTATCTGGTGGTATTCACATTTAATCTTGCAGGGAACTTGGCTAACTAATTTTTTATCTCTCTTCTCTATTACCTCAGACTTCTTCCTGGGATATATGAAATAAAGACAGAAAATGGTGAGCTGTTTGATGAATCTGATTCCCAGGTGCAACATTTCCTTGTATTAGGGAACAATCACAGTAATGGTTCTGAGACAGCTACTGATTTGATGCAGAAGTTATACCTGCTCTTTTCAACTGAGAAATTGGCAATGAAAGACAAGAAAAAAGCACATTTAGAAGAAACTTCAGCTCTAGTGGTTGATAAACAGCAAGAAAAAGAAGGTAATCTTTAGTACCATAGAGTTGAAGACCCTCAAGTACCTTTGTTTGGATTTTCCCCTGGTGGAAGATGAGCAGTTAGAATTCACTGGGAGAGGTAGAGATGACAGGATGAGGATAAAAGAGGGGCTTACCATCTAAGGATCCAAGGGAGATAAAACTTCAGAACTGCAAAAAATAGTCTTTGTTGACATATTCAGAATTACAAGCAGCTATAAATGCTTGGTGTGGAGTCAGGGAATGGGGAAGTTGGAGGGGCAAGAACAAGGATAGCAGGTCCCAAGTAAGCAGGAGCAACCCTGCATCCTTGTGCAAAATCGGGGTGAAGGGGAACTGTGCAAGGAGCCTCCAGAGTTTTAATACTCGAGATCTGCTCTCTCCCTTAGCAACTAGGGTTTTCTTGGTTTGAGATGGAGGCCCCTAGCTGAGCCTCAGCCTCAGTGAGACCTGGAGAGGACAAGGCCACCATGGTTCTAAGATCTGTGTGGAGACTGTGGGCAGCTCCATAGGCTGGGTGGGGAAATGGACCTACAGCTAAAAGCAAAACAGGAGATGGACAGCAGGAAGCTATTGGCTCTAGGGCAGCGATTCACCGTCCTTGCTGTGTCCCAGAGTCATGTGGGAAATGATTTTAAAATAAATATTCCTGGGTATCTACTAAAGCTGAAAATACGTATATCCAATGACCCAGTAATTTTACTTCATTGTATATACCCAATAGGAATATACACATTAACCAAAAATCATGTACTAAAATGTTTATAAAAGCACTATTTGCGTTGCTCCACAATGGGAACAAAAATGCCCAACAGCAGAATTAAAAAATAAATTTTGGGACATTTATATAATAAAATCCCATATAGGGGCATATATGTATACTTCAAAAAAGTTTATATATGTGTGTGTGTATATATGTATATAAAACACATTTATAAATATATAGTTAAAGCTATAGATATATATACACACACATACATAAACATATATATAGTTTTAGATGTGGGTATAATTGTAGATATATCTATATGTAGAGAGAGCAAAATCAGCAAAATAAGAGAAGTGAATATAGGGAAAATAGGAAAAATACAGACAAAAAGAGAGAGAGAAGATAGATATAATAAAATAAAAATTAAATATAAGTATATTGAAATATCTGGTTCTCATCAAAATGGAATAAGTTCATTTTTGTTTCAAAATGGAATGAGCCCATATCACTTATCTTTTCCACTGATTACAACTGAAAATTCTGGATGAAATACAAAAAGCAACTACCTGAGGGCTCTGAAAAGTAAGCAAAAGCACGTATATTGTGAAGGGGCATGAGTTTCCCATTTTCCTTTCTCTTTTCTTTTGTTGCTTTATGCCGAGGGCAAGCCTAAGTACAGGAACTGTGTGGCAGTGAAGTAGATGGCTAAACCTCATTAGAAACCCTGTATTTTTGGCCAGAAGAACTAGGAAAAGCGGCCCTGTGGATTAAAGAAATCCTGCTTTTTTCCCCCTTTTCTGTCATGGGTTTGCTTTGAAGGCAGGCATCAGCTGGCAGCTAAGTGGAAAGCCAGACACTTAAAGAGAAACGCTTTCTTTCTTGTTGAAGGCCGAAAGAGTGAGGGTCGTGATCAACTCAGTATACCACTGGAGGCTATATGAGTACAGAGCAAACTGTTCTCATAAATGAAGAATGTTGGCAAACTGACAAACTGCATATGCCATCCAGAAGGAATGCTGAGGGCAGTCATGCCCCAAAAGCAAGTGTTTCTTGTGATTAGGTACATCTGAAGCCTGTTAGTAATGATATGAACCTGTGATCAATTAAGCAGCTGACCAATCGTTACCTCCTCCTCCCTGCTCTTGCTACTCAATAAATATGAAGGGCGGTGGAAGCTCAGGGGCTGCCTTTGCTCACCAGAAGCAGGAACCTCTCTTCTTCTTCCCTGGTTCCCCTTCCTGTAAAAGTTTCTTTTGTCTTAAGTCTTCATTTCTATGTTTGTCCCTTCCTTCTGTCCCATAATGATGGTCTCAAGCGGTAACAGTAGTAACTGTTGTAATGACAGTCTCAAGTAGTAACAGCAGTAACTGTCATAGTGACAGTCTCAAGTAGTAACTGTGGCAGTCTGTCACATTTCTGGCCAGAGAAACTGGAAAAGAAGACCTTGTGGCCAGCATGTGTGGGTAACCTTAGGGAGAAGAGAGTTGAACAAAGGAATACTCTACTTGTAATTAGGGGACCTATATAGGTCTCAGACTCTTCCCTAAACTGTACATGTATGAGAAAGACCCTAAAAAGGATAGCAAAGGCCCTAGAAACTAAACTGTAACTGCTACTCGCAGACAATCAGACAGCACTTGCATGCTGAACCTGAGATGATTGCCTGCTAAAACAAAAATATTCTACAGAGAATCATAACAGGACTTAGAGTCTAAACAACATAATATTCAAAATGTTCAGGATACAATCCAAAATTATGCAACATACAGAGAACCAGGAGATGTGAACAATTCTCAGAGAAAAAGACAACCAACAAATGCCAACCTCAAGGTGACTCTAATGTTGCAATGATCAAAGACATTAAAGTAGCTATTATAAGTATGTTCTATAGGTAAAGGTAAATAACTTGAAATGAATGGAAAGATAGACATTTTCAAGCAGAGAAATAGAGATCACAAAAAAGAACCCAAAGGAAATTTTAGAAGTAAAAAATACAATATCTAAAATTTTAAAACATTCACTGGATGAGCTTAATAGCAGAGTGATGATGAGAGAAGAAAGAGTCAGTGAGAGGCTAAGTGCAGTGGCTCACACCTGTAATTCTGGCACTTTGGGAAGCTGAGGTGGGCAGATCACTTGAGCCCAGGATTTTGAGACCAGCCTGAGCAACATGGTGAGACCCCACCTCAACAACAACAAATTAGTCGGATGTGGTGTCATGCACTTGTACATACTCCCAGCTACTCAGGTGACTGAGGTGGGATAATTGCTTGAGCCCCAAAGGTCAAGGCTGTAGTGCACCCCAGTCTGGGAAACAGAGCAAGACCATGTCTCCAAAAAACAAAAAAAATAAAAAAGAAAAAGAGTCAATGGACTTGAAGAAAGATTAATTATACAATTATACAAACTGAAGAGAGAAAAGATTGAGAAAAAGGTGAACAGAACCTTGGAGACTTGTTGAGTATCAGAGGGTCTAACATTTGTTTCACTAAAATTCTATAAGGGAAGTGGAAAGATTCATGCAGAAAAAAATATTTTAGGAAATAATGACCAAAAATCCCCCCAAATTGATAAAAGATATAAATTTACAAATTTTAAAAGCTAAAAAAAATTCAGACACATCATAATCAAACTGCTGAAAACCAAGGATAAAGAAAAAAAAAATTGAAGCAGCCAAGGAAAAACTATGAGACAAAATAAGGGAACAACTCAAATGACTGTAGATTTCTCATCAGAAACCATGGAAGCTAGAAGACAGTGGAACAACTTCTTTTTTTCCTCTTTAATGTGCTAAAAGAAAAGAACTATGGACACAGAATTTTATATCCAATAAAGATATCCCTCTCCCTCTGGAATAAAGACAAAATAAAGGCATTCTCAGATGAAGGAAAATTAAGAGAACTTGTCACCAGCAGACCTGTTCTAAAGGAGAAATATGTGACAGCCAGGGAGTTGGAGTGAGGTCAAATGACTGGTGACTCAGTGGGCAGGAGACATACTGGGCAGGTGAAATTAAGGAAAGGGCACAAATGAGAAATCAAATGGGTGATTGAAAGGGAGGAAGGCTTAGTAAGAGAAAGTGGTGAGCACCAGACACAGCTTGCTCATGTGAATAGCTGTACTGTCTGTGAGGTAATTTCATACCCATGATCTCGTTGGATTCCCTTTAAAACCCTTGTGTGGGAGACAGGAATTAATATCCCTAGTACACAGATGGAGAAACTGAGGCTCAAAGGGGTTTAGTGCCTTGCTAGTGACTCTATTTTGGTAACTTCTGATTCAGTATGCTTTTCCAACATCTGGAGGAAGGAATAAGGGGTAGATCAGAAACAGAAAGTGTGGGTTGAAGACGAGGTATATTAGTTTGCTTGGACTGCCATAACAAAGACCATAGACTGGGTGGCTTAAATAACATTGATTTATTTTCTCATAGTTGTGGAGGCTGGAAGTCCAAGCAAGGTGCCAGCCTATAAGGTTCTTGATGAGGGCTCTCTTCCTGGCTTGCAAATAGCTGCCTCCTCTCCTTGTCCTCACATGATAGAAAGAGGAACTTGGTGTCTCTTTCTCTTTTTATAAGGGTAACGGTTCCGTAAAATCAGGGCTTCACCCTTATGACCTCGTTTAACCTTAAATGCCTCCTTAAGGGCCCTATCTTCAATACAGTCACATGGGGTTAGGGCTTCACTATATAAATTTGTGGGCAAGAGACACATTTCAGTTTATAGCAGGGGATATAATTAGAAATTACTCACAGGAAAGAGCCCTGTGAATTGGTGGTTCCCAAACTTGTCTATACATTAGAATCACCTAGTTATTTTTTGAAAAGCCCAAAGTTTAGCCCACGCCCCATATCAATTAAGTCACTTTCTCTAGAGGTAAGACACAGGCATCAGTTCTTTTTTTTTTGTTTTGTTTTGTTTTTTGAAGCTCTCAGGTGATTTCAATGTGCATTCAAGTTTGCAAAACACGCTATAAATCCTGGTTGAATCACTCCTGTTAGCTTTAGATATCTCAAGGTGATTTGCTGCTGAAAATAATAAGGTTGGTAGAAGCAAAAGGATTATCATCAAGTGTGCATCTTTGTTGTTTGTTATTCTTCTTCATTATTTTCTCCAAAAGTTTTCTGCATTTTTCTATTGTAATGATATGTTATACATCATTTAAACATGAGCATGTTTGCATAGATTTTTAGTAAATAATGGTGGACTCTGTTGGATAAGTTAAGAGAGAAACGTTGAGGTTTTATTTTCAAATGTCAGTTTTTATAATATGTCACAACTTACATCTTTTTCAACCACTTAAACTCATAATGAAAAAATAGATATTTAAAATGTCCAAGGCAAGAAGTAGATGTTTTGTTTTCCTTTGAGGTGTGGCTGTAAGCAAAAAATTTTAAAGACAACTAGGCTGGAGCCTCTCTAAGATTCTGTTTTAGACCAGCTTCCCCTGAAGCCAACCCAGAGTTGAGAATTTCTGTGCTTGTGAGTTACTGAGGGAGTGCTCACAGGAGAACCAGTAAGGAAGGAAGCAAGACAAGGAAGGAGTGGAAGGCAAATAAGGGTGTCATCTCAGGCGAAGTCCCATAGAGGGCAGCTTAAGCCTGATCCTTCAAGGAAACGCAGATGTCTAAATTAGGCTGCAGAGATTTCCTGAGCTGAGGCAAGAGAGTTAGGCTTTCTTTTCTTTTCTTTTCTTTTTTTTTTTAATCCTTTAAGTTCTGCAATACATGTATAAAATGTGCAGGTTTGTTACATAGGTATACACGTGCCATGGTGGTTTGCTGCACCCATCAACCTGTCATCTACATTAGGTATTTCTCCTAATACTATCACTCCCCTTGCCCCCACCCCCCGACAAGCCCCAGTGTGTGATGTTCCCCTCCCTGTGTCCACGTGTTCTCATTGTTCAGCTCCAACTTATGAGTGGGAACATGTGGTGATTGGTTTTCTGTTCCTGTGTTAGTTTGCTGAGAATGATGGTTTCCAGCTTCATCCATGTCCCTGCAAAGACATGAACTCATTCTTTTTTATGGCTGCATAGTATTCCATGGTGTATATGTGCCACATTTTCTTTATCCAATCTATCATTGATGGGCATTTGGGTTGGTTCTAAGTCTTTGCTATTGTGAATAGTGCTGCAGTAAATATATGTGTGCATGTGTCTTTATAGTAGAATGATTTATAAACCTTTGGGTATATACCCAGTAATGGGATTGCTGGGTCAAATGGTATTTCTGGTTCTAGATCCTTGAGGAATCACCACACTGTCTTCCACAATGGTTCAATTAGTTTACACTCCCACCAACAGTGTAAAAGCGTCCCTATTTCTCCACATCCTCTCCAGCATCTGTTGTTTCCTAACTTTTTAATGATCGCCATTCTAACTGGCGTGAGATGGTATCTCACTGTTGTTTTGATTTGCATTTCTCTAATGATCAGTGATGATGAGCCTTTTTTTCATTTGTTTGTTGGCTGCATAAATGTCTTCTTTTGAGGAGTGTCTGTTCATATCCTTTGCCTACTTTTTAATGGGTTTTTTTAATTGTAAATTTGTTTAAGTTCCACATAGATTCTAGATATTAGCCCTTTGTCAGATGGATAGATTGCAGAAATTTTCTCCCATTCTGTAGGTTGCCTGTTCACGCTGATGATAGTTTCTGTTGCTGTGCAGAAGCTCTTTAGTTTAATTAGATCCCATTTGTCAATTTTGGCTTTTGTTGCCATTGCTTTTGGTGTTTTAGTCATGAAGTCTTTTCCATGCCTGTGTCCTGAATGGTATTACCTAGGTTTTCTTCTAGGGTTTTTCTGGTTTTAGGTCTTACGTTTAAATCTTTAATCCATCTTGAGTTAGTTTTTGTATAAAGTGTAAGGAAAGGGTCCATTTTCAGTTTTCTGTATATGGCTAGCCAGTTTTCCAACACCGTTTAATGAATAGGAGATCCTTTCCCCATTGCTTGTTTTTGTCAGGTTTGTCAAAGATCAGATGGTTGTAGATGCATGGCATTATTTCTCAGGCCTCTGTTCTGTTCCATTGGTCTATATATCTGTGTTGATACCAATACCATGCTGTTTTGGTTACTGTAGCCTTGTAGTATAGTTTGAAGTCAAGGCAGCATGATGCCTCCAGCTTTGTTCTTTTTGCTTAGGGTTGTGTTGGCTATTTGGGCTCTTTTTTGTTTCATATGAAATTTAAAGTAGTTTTTTTCTAATTCTGTGAAGAAAGTCAATGGTAGCTTGATGGGGATAGCATTGAATCTATAAATTACTTTGGTCAGTGTGGCCATTTTCACGATATTGATTCTTCCTGTCCCTGAGCATGCAATGTTTTTCCATTTGTTTGTCTTCTCTCTTATTTCCTTGAGCAGTGTTTTGTAGTCCTCCTTGAAGACGTCCTTCACATCCCTTGTAAGTTGTATTCTTAGGTATCTTTTTCTCTTTGTAGCAATGGTGAATGTGAGTTCACTCATGATTTGGCTCGCTGCTTGCCTATTGTTGGTGTAAAGAAATGCTTGTGATTTTTGCACATTGATTTTGTATCCTGAGACTTTGCTGAAGTTGCTTATCAGTTCACCAAGGTTGAAATGAAGGAAAAAATGTTAAGGCAGCCAGAGAGAAAAGTTGGGTTACCCACAAAGGGAAGCCCATCGGACTAACAGCAGATGTCTCTGCAGAAACCCTACAAGCCAGAAGAGAGTGGGGGCCAATATTCAACATTCTTAAAGAATTTTCAACCCAGAATTTCATATCCAGCCAAACTAAGCTTTATAAGTGAAGGAGAAATAAAATCCTTAACAGACAAGAAAATGCTGAGAGATTTTGTCACCACCAGGCCTGCCTTACAAGAGCTCCTGAAGGAAGCACTAAATATGGAAAGAAAAAACCAGTACCAGCCACTGCAAAAAACATAACAAATTGTAAAGACCATCGACACTATGAAGAAGCTGTGTCAACTAATGGGCAAAATAACCAGCTAGCATCATAATGACAGGATCAAATTCACACATAACAATATTAACCTTAAATGTAAACAGGCTAAATGCCCCAATTAAAAGACACAGACTTGCAAACTGGATAAAGTTGGGCTTTCTTACTTCCTCCTAGATTATTGATTGGTCAAGAGCTGCTGTCGAGAGGAAAGTAAACTCCAGGTTTACAGCTTATAGTGCATGTAGTTAAAGCAGGTCAAGTAGCTAACAGCAGTCCTCAAAGAATAATAGGTGCTGATATTGGAAGCAAAACCTCACATGGCAATGGTTGGGGAGGGAGGCCAAGAAGGGGAAGACAGAAAACAAAGGAATATTGTCCTAGAAATTAATGTTAAAAAAGAAAGATTAAAGGGATTCTGGGCAAAACCTTGATATGTTCTATTGCACACCCCTTCAAGCACCTGTTTAATGATACCAGCCACCAAATTTGCTAAGCATGGAATGTCACATAATTAATGTACCAACATTCTTCCAGGAAGAATTATGTCTATGATTCTCCTTACACATTGCTCATTTATATCTATTATCACATCACCCTGAGCTGGACTTCTATTTTGACCAATGAAAATGACAAAAATATTGTGTTTGTTTTATATGTGGCATATAAAGGAGTAAGCCCTGGAGGAACATTTTGAACAAATACAATGACATTAAAAGCAGTGAATATTTTTATATTTTGCAGATGGTGAAGACACAAGGTCATCATAGGAGAAAAGAAGATAGCTCCACTGACATGTATAATCCCATGTGGTTCTAACCAGAATGTATAATCATCTATTAGAGGTAGCGTGGTAAATGACAGGGACTTTTCACAAAAACAATTGGCTGATAGCATGCTAAATTTGTTCTCCATCTCAAATCTGAGGAGAAGAATTTTTGGAGTGAAGACATAATTAAGAAGACCTGACAAACCAGGAATGATTTCATTTCTCCTGAGAACTGGGGAAACCGACCTATAAAAGTTAACTTTTCTTTGAAAGCTCTGCACAGTTCAGGCATCGATTTTGATGATGTATCTGCCTGGAAAAGATTGTCATTATTTTCATCACATCTATATCTCAGATTGGACTCCTCTAAAAGCATTTAGAATTGGAATTTCCTAGGAATATCTTCTACTAATTCTTAAAACTGGAAAGCCATGCCCATGTCGTCGGTTCTGGGATGACCCTAACATTTCATCTAGCAGTGATTGTCTTCTAAAACCCACCTGTCAGGCTGCTATGACCCATAGTTAATGCTTTCTCTTCACCAGGACATTGACAAAAGAATGGAATTGGTGAAAAAAAAAAAAGTGATAAGAGGCTAATTTTATGAACCATATTTTGTGCTGTAATCTTTTGTTTATATTTTAGCATGCTTTGCTTGATGTATACTGAATTTTTGCAGCAAAAGAATTACGGAAAAGCACAGATACTCTATATGACCAGAGATGTTCTTGGGAATTACAATGTAGCAAGAGATAATTTCTAAAATAAAAACAAGTCTGACTTGGAAGTTTGTTCATTATTATTTAACTACAGTCTAACTCAACCCTAATAGAACACCAGTAGAGGACTAAATATATTTGGAATATTTACATAAAATGTAAAATTAGCCAACAGTGAATTAGTTTTTTTTTTTTTTTTTTTTTTTTTTTTTTTGAGACAGAGTCTGTCTCTGTCGCCCAGGCTGGAGTGCAGTGGCGCAATCTCGGCTCACTGCAAGCTCCGCCTCCTGGGTTCACACCATTCTCCTGCCTCAGCCTCTCCGAGTAGCTGGGACTACAGGCGCCCGCCACCACGCCCGGCTAATTTTTTGTATTTTTAGTAGAGACAGGGTTTCATCATGGTCTCAATCTCCTGACCTCATGATCCGCCCGCCTCGGCCTCCCAAAGTGCTGGGATTACAAGCGTGAGCCACCACGCCCAGCCAACAGTGAATTAGTTTTAAAAATCATTCAATTTGGCTAAGGTGACAAGTAATTACCAAGTCAATGAGCATCTATTATATTAAAAAATGAAATGACTATGTTAATGGGATAATACCATAGGCTATTTTGTACTTTTCCCATATAATTTTCCTTGACCTTACTGTTGTTATTTGCATAATTTAAAAATAATCCAATTAATTCTAAATTGCTGAGATTTTTATAGTAACCATTTATTGTTCTCTGGGAAGTTCCATATTCAACTCTACTCATTTAATAAAGTTTTGTTTTCCCCTAAGAACCCTGATATGTGTAGGTGTGTGTGCGTGTGTGTGTGTGTGTGTGTGTGTGTGTGTGAACATATACATGAATAATACATCAGATACCTAAATCTGAAAATGACATGATTATCAAGAATATGAAGCCACAGGAACTCACCCTCTGCTGATGGGAGTGTAAATTGTTTAAACAGCACCGTAGCAACATTTCGTTAGATGGATAATACACATATCCTAAAACCCAGCAATCCCACTACTAGATCTCTACAGCTATGTGTGAGAAGCTCTCACATATATATGCCAGGAACCAAATACAAACATGTTCACTGCAGCCCTGTGTGTTTTAGAGAGGAGCTGAAGCCAACATGAACATCCTAATGTGGTCTACTCATACAATAGCATATGATAGAGCAGCTAAATTAATAAACTGGAGTTGTATCTACAAACAGAGACAAATCTCAAAGATAATATTGAACCAGAAAGAGTTGCAGATGGATACATTATGACATCACTTATACATTTTAAAACCTGAGAAGCAATACCACATAATGTTTATGGCTACTGACAACCGGAGTGAAAACATAAAGGCATATGTGGGGATGACAAACACCAGATTCAAGACAGTGGTTATCTTTCAGTGGTAAGAGGTAAAGTGGGGGTCCAATTATCATCATAATGTTTTATTTCTTAAGCTGGGTGATGGAAAAGATGTACATTCCTTGCTATTATTCTCTGCATATTTCAGTGCCTGACATTTCGTAATTTAAAAGAGTAAATTAAGTAATAAAAATGCAAAATTCAAGTAAATCCTTGTGCTACATCCAGGACTATGTTAGGAATTGAGAGGGTTTTTTTTTTTTTTTTTTTTAATTAGATAACTCTACTTGACCTTGAGGAGTTTGCACTAAGTCAAGGTCATTAGAGTTAGGTAACCTTCTGAGATAATGGTTCTTCTTGAACATTGAGCACCTGGGAAACTTGTCCCCTTCACTGATACGCCACATAATGTTGATCGATGTATGAAATTAATTATTTTTCTTTTTTTTATTATACTTTAAGTTTTAGGGTACATGTGCACAACATGCAGGTTTGTTACATATGCATACATGTGCCATGTTGGTGTGCTGCACCTATTAACTCGTCATTTAGCATTAGGTATAACTCCTAATGCTATCCCTCCCCCTTCCCCCGACCCCACAACAGGCCCCAGTGTGTGATGTTCCCCTTCCTGTGTCCATGTGTTCTCATTGTTCAATTCCCACCTGTAAGTGAGAACATGCGGTGTTTGGTTTTTTGTCCTTGCGATAGTTTGCTGAGAATGATGGTTTCCAGCTTCATCCATGTCCCTACAAAGGACATGAACTCATCATTTTTTATGGCTGCATAGTATTCTGTGGTGTATATGTGCCACATTTTCTTAATCCAGTCTATCATTGTTGAACATTTGGGTTGGTTCCAAGCCTTTGCTATTGTGAATAGTGCCGCAATAAACATACATGTGCATGTGTCTTTATAGCAGCATGTTTTATAATCCTTTGGGTATATACCCAGTAATGGGATGGCTGGGTCAAATGGTATATCTAGTTCTAGATCCCTGAGGAATCACCACACTGACTTCCACAGTGGTTGAACTAGTTTACAGTCCCACCAACAGTGTAAAAATTTTATGTCTGGTCATTTGAGGTTGCATAGAGCACAGCACAATTGATGCACATAAGAGCTAAGATGGGTGATATTAAGTGGCATTGTTTCATTGGAGGAGCAATTACACTGTAAATGCAGGGAGCTTTAAAATAAATTTTGGGGCCAGGCGCGGTGGCTCACGCCTGTAATCCCAGCACTTTGGGAGGCCGAGGCAGGCGGATCACAATGTCAGCAGATTGAGACCATCCTGGCTAACACGGTGAAACCCTGTCTCTACTAAAAATACAAAAAATTAGCCGGGCGTAGTGGCGGGTGCCTGTAGTCCCAGCTACTCAGGAGGCTGAGGCCAGAGAATGGCGTGAACCCAGGAAGCAGAGCTTGCAGTGAGCCGAGATCGCGCCACTGCACTCCAGCATGGGTGAAAGAGCGAGACTACGTCTCAAAAAAATAAATACATAAATAAATAAATAAATAAATTTTTGGCATTCAAGCAAAAAATATAATACCTGAATGTGCGCTGTGGGCACAAAATGTCAACAACCAACATCAGAGAATGAACATAGGTTAATAAAAATACAGTGGATGAATTCAGAGTCAGGCTGCTAAGTACAGTCAGTAATTGCTTTGGAAATCAAAGAAGGAAAAAAAATCACCTGGAATTTAAATAATTGAAGAAGACTTCAAAGAATAAATGGAATTCACACCAGGTCCCCACTTAAAGGCTCACAATGCTTTCCTTCCAGTTTCTTCATAATAACAATGAAAAATCCTTTCATGCCTTAGAAGGAGTTTCCATAGGTCAGTTTCTAATCTGACCTTTGCTTGCCTTTCCAGCCCAATCTGTTCTCACTGCAAGGAACCTTTTCCACTCTCTACCTCCTATTTATTCTTCCAAGCTGGCTCTTATCTGCTTAGGAAACCTTCCATACAGTGGGGTTGGGATTACCGTATACAGTTAGAATATACACTGTATATTCTCCTAGTACCCGGATCTCTCCCTCTGGGCCCTCATTAGGGAGAGTTATAATGGCCCATTCATTTGTCAATATCCCCAAGAGGCACTGAAGTGAGCTTCTCCATCTTGTTTATCGCTGTGCTCCCAGCACCCAGGATGGTGCCTGGCAGTTAAAAGGCACGCAGTAAAGATTTGATGAATGAGTGAACGAACTCGCCTTAAAGGATAAATATGGTTTGGTTTGAAGGCAGTGAGGGGAACTGGCATAAGCAATGATGAGAAAACAAAAGCTAGAAAGAGCTGTGTGTCTGTGCACTAAGGCAAGTGGAGAAATTGGCTTGTATGGAGGCCAGTGTGACCGGAAATTTGAGACCACAGCAAGTGTGGTGAGTGGCTGAAGTGCCTTTTTTAAAAAGCCTTTAAAAATAGCAAATTAAAAAAAAACTTGAACCATTCCACAACATCCAATTTGAATATGGGATGATCTATAAGCAAAACTGCATGCCCTCAAAAAGGAGCCATGGTATATGCATTAAGCACCCATTTTTCAGAGTTCTGTGCAGAAATGACCCACGGCCATCCCACTGCAGCCTTACGTGACATGAGAAAATATGCTGTAGAACAGCTGGTCAGAATTACAGATGACTAAGAATCCTGTGATATCTCTGGAAAACTGCAGTTGACATTTCAAACCTAATTTCTAAATCTTATCTGAGTGTAAGCAGTGGAGATGAAAATTTGAATAGGCACAGTTGAAAGTTTGTGCAGCTCCAGTAAGCCTCCCTGAATTGGAACACTTTTCCATCTTTCTAGAGTAACCTGTCTATACTTGCAGAACACCTCTCCCACTGCAAGATTACCAGAGATCCAGCCCCAGAACCCTGGGATTTTCTTTTGACCAAATTTCTTCTCTAGATGTGCATTATCCACCTTGAAAACCCTAGACTCTCTCACTTTGTGGAACGCTAGGAACTTAATAGATGTTCAATACCTATTTTTATTCATAGAGGAAGGGATGAATGAATAAGCCCTGTCTTGCTGAGCCTGGGTAAAATCCTGTTGGCCTCTCTCTCTCTTCTTCTCCACAGGTTCTACTTCCCAAGATGAATTTGGATTGTAAATCCTACAATAACTAGCAGTTGTCCTCCACACAAAGGCTGCTGATGATAAGGAAGTTCTCACCTCCTGTGATGGGAACAATAGCTGTGCAGAGGACTGGCTCAGAAGAGGACTATTTGTAATCTCTTTTGAAGAATAGATAAGAGTCCAGAATGATGGATATCATAAGAATAGACTGGTAAACAACACAAATTATCTTTTGTTGCTGGTATTTCTGCAATACAAAAAATTTTTCTAGTATGACATAAATTGATGTACAAGCACCTTATGTTTCATGGCTTTGGATGGCCACAGTGCTAGCTAATCATAGTATAGCTAGTGGTCCTTGAACTAGGAGCACCAGCATGACCTGAGAGCTTGAGAAATGCAGAGTCTCTGGGCTCCATTCCAAGTCTACTGGATCAGAATCTGCATTCCAGCAAGATCTCCGGGTGATTCATATGCACATCTAAGTTTGCAAAGTGCTGGCCTAGAATTCATTTGCTTGGAGAGCTGTGAATGAGTAGATGTATTTTATAGGTTTTTAGTTCTGAATGGCATGGCATATTGGGTATCTACCATATAACATTCATTGTGCCAGAGGCAGGGAATATAAAGCTCAATAAAAGGTGGCATGTGCCTTGAAATCATGGTCTAGGGGGAGTGACTGACCCAGAAAGAGATCCTTTAATTTCACGTAGTGGTGCTAAGTTGGAGAGTGGCGTGGGGATATAGAGAAAGACTCAGTCCAGACTGGGAACCCAGAGAGGGTTTCTTCAAGGGTGTTCCTTTGATCTCATTGAAAATGACTAGATAAAATTTATCCAGGAAAAAATAAGATAGGCAACCCAGAATGAAGGAAGAGCCTCTCCTGGCCTCCTGGCTCTTCATTCCTAAGTAGATTTTTGTTTAAACCATAAGCCCTGTTGTGTTCATGGGGAAGAGGGAGTGACTGTACAGATTCTGTATTGCTGAAATGAAGTCAAGGAGTGATAGGAGAGGAGGATAGAGAGCTTAACCCAAGCCAGCCACAGAGGGCCTTGTGCACCATGCTGAAGAGTTTAGATTTTGTTTTGGAGGTACTGGGCTGCCCCTGAGGACAGAGAAGAGACATGGTTAGACATTTATTGTGGCTCACACTGGCTGCTGAAAGAAGAGGGAACTGAAGGGAAGAAAAACTAGTCACAGGGTAACCAGTTATCTGGGCAAGAATGGATGGTGGTGCTCAGGATGGAAATTAGTTGACATATGAGGAAAATACTTAAAAGATAAAATTAGTAGCATATGATCATTGATGGGTTTGGACAGAAGATAAGGGAGAGGAGAAGACTGGGTGTCTAGACCAGTGGTTCTCAAACTTGAGTGTGTATCAGAATCCCCTGGAGGGCTTATTAAAATATACGTTATTAGGCCTCACCCCAGAGTTTCTGATTTAGTAATTTGCTAGAATCACTTGAGGAGATTTTGAAACTACTAATGCCTGCATCTCACCCCTGGGATCCTGACAGAATTGCTGTGGAATGCAGCCTGGACACAACATTTTTAAAGCTCCCAGTGACTCCAGTGCTAAACACAACTTAATTATGTTTGGAATACAGGCAAAGGAGCCATTTTGCATTAAATTTGTTAAAATTATTTTTACATATTCCTACAAATACCTCATTATGTGTGCCCTGATATGTGTGTAAATATACAGTCAAGCTCTCTGGAAGATCAATATAGCATAAAATGACTACTATCTAAAAGGACAAATACTAAAAAGATAAAAGAGATACTACTTCCACACCTACGGCAAGAGGAAGGGGGAAAAGAAAAAAAAAAAAACATCTATTGAGTTCTTACTATGTGCCAGATAGTATAGTAAGTACTTTATATACATTATCTCATCTAATGCTGACAACAAAAGCAAGAGTAAGATATCCTTATCTCCATTCCTTTAATGAGGGATCCTGAACTCAGAGAGAGACGGTCACACAATCCAAGGCAAAGAGGGATTTAGATCTGGATTTGCCTGGTTCTTCCAAAGACTGTTTGCACACATTCTCGTTGGAAGAGAAACTGGCGATGCAGCACAGAGAAAAATAGCCAGGATTAGGCATCAGGTGCTTGAATCCCAACCCTACCTCTGCCCCTAAATAGCTGTGCCACTTTGAGTGAATCTCCATCTCTCTGGGCCTTGTCTTCCTCCTCATCAAAATGGGAATAAAATTTTTACCAATCTCATTGGATTAAATGAGATAATACCTAGCACGATACCTGACATGTGGAAGATACTCAGCGTTAACTCTTATTATCTACTTCCTCTTCATTCTCATTTTCAGTAAAATGAGGGAACTGGGCTAGTCGTCCCTAAAATTCCCTCATATTATGAATGCTGTGATTAAGGATTTACTACTTTCTTTGGTGTCTACAGCTACTTTCTGATACTCTTCAACTAGTGACTTAATCTTAAGAACTGGTCTTTGTTTAAAATCAGCCCCTCTTCCTATAACCCTCTATTACCACTTCATCCCCTCCCCTGGGTTGTGTGGCTGGCTGTGGCTATTTCCTGGCCATCCATTGCTGCCACGGAGCTATGTCAGTGTTTTGGTGACTCTCGCAGGAGCTCCATCACGTCTCTTGTGCAGTGTTGCTATGTTCAGCAACCTCTGCAGTGCCTGCGTGAGCGTCCTTATGCCAGGTCAGCAGGAATTCCATTCCGTGAACACATTTGCAGTGATAAATGGACCACATTCTGCAGCTCTGAGGCTAATGATATTATCTGTTATCTGATGCCCCGTAGGCTTAAAGATGTGTCCAAGATGCAATTTGGAATTATGGAAAGAGTAAAACTTGTTCTACCACATGCTGGTTATGTGATGCTGGACTTGTGGTTTAACTTTTTGGAACCTCCATTTTTCTCATCTGTGAAATTGGTTTTGTGCGATTTGGCACATTAAGGTGCTTTATATGGTGTCTGGCTCACAGCAGCTCCTCAGCAGAAGTTGGGAACCATCCCTAATGACTCCATTTGGGAAGTTGGCAATAGCCTTCAGGGTAGGCTAAGGAACAGGGTTGTGTAGAATTTTGGAGAGGGCTGATCACGGCGTTTTAAACCTTTTACAGTAGACTTGCGGTCACAGTGACACCTCTGTTGCTGTGTAAGTAACAGATTTCAGCAATAGTTTTCACTTCAGCATTCCTATTGGAAACATTTCTAAGGTTCTCCTCCACACAGACCGGGGATTTGACCCCTGGCACCTTCAAACTCATAGTAATTGCATAGCAACGGGCTGATCGCATGGTGGAGCAGGATCCATGGCAGCCCTTTTGCATATGCCTTCTATAATGCAGCAGACTGGTTCAGCCCCCTACGAACACAGGAGTGACTGTCCCCATGGCTTCTGCCAATGTTAGCAACCTGCCTGGGCAGAAGACCTAACAGCCGCCCAAAAACATGTCCTGACATCAGCATTTAGGTTTCTTGTTTCATCACTCACTCTTAAAGTTAGAATAACCTTTGATTAAGCAGGGTTTTAGCATGCAACCCTGTTTTACCCCAATACTAATAGGGGATGGATACAACTAACATAGACTCCAACTTGCTTGACCTCTACCAGAAACCAGCTCAAGCTGATGTCCCCACAATGTTGTGGCTGTTTTCTAGACAAGTGTTTCTCAAAGTGGGGTTCAGGGGCCACCTCCATCAGAATTTCATCAGCCTTGTTAAAATGCAAGGTCCTGGCCAGGTGCAGTGGCTCATGCCTGTAATCCTAGCACTTTGGGAGGCCGAGGCAGGTGGATCACAAGGTCAGGAGATCAAGACCAGCCTGGCCAACATGGTGAAACCGTGTCTCTACTAAAAGTACAAAAATTAGCCAGGCGAGGTGGTGTGTACCTGTAGTCCCAGCTACTCAGGAGGCTGAGGCAGAAGAATCACTTGAACCCAGGAGGCAGAGACTGCAGTAAGCCGAGATCGCACCACTGCACAGGTTTCTCCAGACTGACTAAATTAGAATATCTAGATATGAACACAGAAGCTGCATTTTAACACATTCTTTAGATAATTCTTACGTGTATTATATTTCTTTAATCTGTGTTGCTATAAAAAATATTACTTGCTCAAACATGTTTTAAAATCGAATACTAAAAAGTTCATAATGAAAGATAGCCACTACCTTTCTTCTCCTGCCCACCTCTACTTTCCAGAAGTTACCACATGCTAAGTTCTGAATATTCATGTCCCCCAAAATTCATGCCTTGAAACTGTAACCCGCAAGGTGATGGTATTAGAAGCTGAGACCTTGTGGGAGAGGGGGTGGTAATTAGATCTGTCTTCATGAATGGGACTAGTGCCCTTATAAAAGAGGTCTGAGGGAGTTTGTCTCTTCTACCACACAAGGACATAGAAGGCACCATCTATGAGAAAGCAGGCTCCCACCAGATACCCAAGCTGTTGACATGTTGATCTTGGACTTTCCTGCCTCTACAACTGCAAGAAATAAATTTCCCTGTTCATATGCTGCCCAGTCTATGGTATTTTGTTATGGCAGGCCAAATGGACCAAAACAACATATTATACATTTATGAGTTTCTTCCATTTTTACCTTCCTATTTCTAAATAACATGCCAATACTGCAATTTCATGTCAGATTTTAGACATTATCTGCTGACTTTCTATTATGATTCATATTTAGCAATTTACCTAGCATAATTATCCATTCTCACCTTCTTGATAGAGTCCCTTAAGTTTTTGTTAAGAGTTAGGGTTGCTATTTTGTAACTATATAAATATTGTTTGATATTGATCCAAGAAGGGACTGTGAATATGTTCACTTTCTCATTGAACTTCTGTTTTATCTTGGAGTTTCAGCTCTGTCCAACAACTGTCAATTTTAATTTCTAAATACTTTAAGGTATCAAATACTTAGCATTTTATTTCCCTCGCCCTTGAAGACTTCACTCCCAGAGTTCCCCATTCTCCTCTGCATGAACTTTTAATTCTGGTTTCTGCATGGCATGTACGTGTACATGCACATGTGCCTGTATATGTTTAATTCTGCTTCAGGGATCCCAGAGGATGGATGACTAATCATAGTAAGTCTGAACTTCTTCAGAGTTTTTGGGGATAAGAGTGGGAGGAAAATACCATATCTAATGTTTAATAACAACAGTCCAGCACAAGAAACCTTGGGATGGAAATAACATATAAGAAGGGGTGAGTTTTGTGAGATTCGGGGAAAAAATGCAAATTATTCCTTAAATGGGCTTCCCTGAAATAAAAACTGAAACGTTTGCACATATTTATTCAATAATCTTTCTTACAGTAAAATAACCAGTTGGAGCAATGTCAATTGCTATTGCTCCTGTAATAAAGTTCGTTGAGGCTTTAAATTTATTAATTGCCCTTGTTAGTCTTATTGCAGTATACTATTAGAGTATTAAAAGCTGCTAGAAACATGTAATTGCCATAAATGTTCTCAAGTGGATGAATCATACCCTTTTGAAAATCTGGACTTATTGTTTCTTTTTTAACAATAGAGATTTGCTGCTTCTCCAGATGCCTAAAATGTGGCTTTCATTCAGACAGTTCAAATAACACAGTCTCTTCTGGCTGATCAAAAATTCTGAGCAGGGCTTCTTCAGAGTAGAACTTCCACTTCTTTCATGAAAACCTAAGATAAAATTTTAATAGAATTTGTCTGTTGTTGTTATTGTTGTTGTTTTTGTTTTTGTTTGAGACGGGTATGGTCTTGCTCTGTTGTCCAGGCTGGAGTGCAGTGGTGCAATCTCGACTCACTGCAGCCTCTGCCTCCTGGGTTCAAGCGATTCTCCTGCCTTAGCCTCCCGAGTAGCTGGGATTACAGGGACATGCTACCACATTCAGCTAATTTTTGCATTTTTAGTAGAGACAGGGTTTCGCCATGTTGCCCAGGCTGGTCTTGAACTCCTGACCTCAGGTGATCCACCCGCTTCAGCCTCCCAAAGTGTTGGTATTACAGATGTGAGCCACTGCACCTGGCTTTTTTTTTTTTCTATGTGCCTACCACAAGTTTCCCTCCAAATTCAACATTCCTCTTTTCATGCTTTTTGAAAAACTGCAAAGTTAGTGTGAATAGGGATTGGAGGATCCAGCTTTCCAATACAATCGGTTATGCTTCCTAAAACACATACTACAACCACTGACCTATATTTCCTTAAATAAGGCTTAAAGGCAAATAATATGCTTGCAGATTGAGAGATTACACTTCCTAGTTATTTTATTCTATTTTGATTAAATTAAATTAACATTTAATTTTGAATCCTGAAACTTCATTATTATTAACATGAAACTGTAGCCTTATAAAATTTAATATTTGTGGTACTTTATAGAAATCTGCCTTAGCTTAAACTCACAAATAATTGGAAAGTGATAAGGAACTGCAAATGAAGTTTGCCTTCAAGGAGTATCACATATTTTACCAAGGAATCTCCTCACAAACTCTTGAGAACCTCAGAATCATGTCATAAAATCAAAATAGAATAAAATTATTGATGCTTTGCATTATGGTAAGTGAAATAAGCCAAACGGAGACAGACAAATGCTTTATAGTATAATTTATGTGTGGAATCTAATAAAATAAAAAGTCAGACTCATAGAAACAGAGTAGAACAGTGATTGCCAGGGATTGAGGGGAGTGGCAGAGTTAAGAAATATTGGTCAGGGGATACAAATTTTCAGTTAGAAGATGAATACATTCTGAGTATCCAATGTACAGCATGGTGACAGTTAGTAATACTAATATTGCATACTTGAAATTTGCTGACAGTAGACTTTAAGCATTCTCTCACAAACACACAAAAATTAACTATATGTGGTGATGGATGTATTAATTAACTTGATTATGGCAATCATTTCACAACATATATGTATATCAAATCATCACATTGTACACTTCAAATATATATCATTTTATTTGTCAATATACCTCAATAGAGCTGGAAAAAAATGCAAAAACATTTAAAAGACAAAATTTTAAAAGCGGGAAATAAATTCAAATGAGGTCATCAGGGTGAGCCCAATCCAATATGATTGGTGTCCTATAGACACAGACAAGTATAGAGGGAAGACCACGTGAATACATAGAGAGAAGGTGGCCATCTACAAGCCAAGGGGAGTGGGTGCAGAAGAAACCAACCCAGCAGACACCTAGATCTTACACTGCCAACCCCCACAACCATGGGAATCAATTCCTTAAAATAAATTTCTGCTGTTTAAGCCATCCCCAACCCCCCCAGAACAAACCTTTGGAAAATGCAATATGATAGATCAATCCCCATCTTTGTGAAAGGAAAATACGTACAATTAAGGCACTTAGATTATGAATTTAAGCCTTTCTCATAGCTTTTCTCTAATTTCCAGTTTGGAGAGATTTGGTCATCTGGGTTAGGCACCCAGTCAACATATTGAATTATTGTAGATGTATCCAAGATAAATAATTCTTGTCAGATAAAGGAAAATCACATTGTAAGCCAGGTTTTAATATGGTGCTTTTTCAATAATTCTCAACTAAACTCATCAGCAGCTAGTGTTAAGGCACCAATGAGGCCCGTGCTGCACAAAGCACATGACACAGCCTCTTTGAACGACACAAGGGACTTTTTCCATGTGATGTTCCCCAGATAGAGCAGTCAATGTTTCTAAAGAAACATTCATGCAGGCAGACAGGCATTGCCCCCCTTCCACCATGAACCCCAAAGGACTGGCACCTTCCATGAGTCTCTTCCTACAAAGCTATCCTCCTTAGCATTCTAGACAGGTCTTTTCCCTGGTCTTCTCCTGCCTTGCCGGCCTTTCTGTCATAACTAGTCACCATGTGTAATTAGTCACCATGTCCTGGAGAATCTTAAGATGCTAACATTCTTTTTTTTTTTTTTTCTTTTTTTGAGACGGAGTCTTGCTCTGTCTCGCCTAGGCTGGAGTGCAGTGGCGCCATCTCGGCTCACTGCAAGCTCCGCTTCCCGGGTTCACGCCATTCTCCTGCCTTATCCTCCCCAGTAGCTGGGACTACAGGTGCCTGCCACCACGCCCAGCTTATTTTTTGTATTTTTAGTAGAAACGGGGTTTCACTGTGGTCTTGATCTCCTGACTTCGTGATCTGCCCGCCTCAGCCTCGCAAAGCGCTGGGATCACAGGTGTGAGCCACCGCGCCCGGCCAAGATCCTAACATTCTTAAGATCACCTGGATTTGACTCTCTGTCAACCTTCCCACTTCCCTAAACACCCTTTTGTCCTTCCCATCCCTTAAATGTTAGCTATGTCCCAGGACTCTGCTGTCAAACCCTGTTCTACCACAGTCTATTATCTTTTATAAACAGTAATACTTTACAAACAGAAGTCATAACATGTCAGTCTCTGCTTGAAACACTGCACTTCTCCCTACAGCCTGCGCCCCTTCCATTATGTCTCTGAGTTCATGTCCCCCTCCTACCTCTCCCTTCACTCACTCAGTTTCAGTCACACTGGTCTTTTTTTTGTTCAAATGCACAGCTGTGCTCCTGCCTCAGGGCCTTTGCATTGACTGTTCCTAATTCCTGGAACACTCTTTCTTCAGATATCTCTCAGGACTTACTTCTCACCTCCATTCAAGACTTTGCCCAATGTCACCTTCACACTACATGAAAATTGTAACCTTCCCCTGCCATCTAATAAGGTTATCCCAACCTTTCTCCCGCAAGCACCACAAGAGCAAGAATCTTGTTTGCTTTGTTCTCTGATGTATCCTCAGGGTCTAGAACAGTGCTTCTCACATAGTAGGTGCTCAATGAATATCTATTCAACGAGTGATGACTGAATAAACTCTCCCTGTGTCACCTCATATACTTCTGTAGATTCAACTACCCATTTTGTTATGATCCCAAATCCATGGATTCAGGCCTCACACCCGAACCTCAGACCTATACAAATCCATCCGGCCACTAAGAGTCATTCCTCGAACAGCTCCCAGGCATCTCAAACTCAAAATATTCAAAATAGAATTATTTTCTTCTGCTTTTCTTTTTAAACCTCCTCCCCCTTCTATATTCACCATCTCAGTAAATGGTGTTGCCCACATGTAGTTGTGAGCCAGAAGCCTTAGACTTATCCTAGACTCTTCTCATTCATTCACATCCAATCCAGTACCTGCCTCTGCTTACTTCTCTACCCTCATTTCATACCATGCCCCTCCATTGCTCTGCACTCTGGCCACCACTGACTTCCATACTTTCATATATGTTTCTCCTCTTATTATGCCTCACGTCTCCCAACCTTCCTCACTCAACTCCAGGCCTAATATTTATCCCAAGCATCATCTTCTTTCCAGGGTTCCTCCCATGGTGCCCAGTGCATACCGACCTTTATCACATTAATAATTAGCTTACTTATCCATCTCCAACACTAGGCTCTGAGGTCATAAGGGCAGAGACAATGGCTGAATGCATCCTGGTGTCTAATACAGTACCTGCCATATAGTAGGTGTTTAATACATGTTTAATAAACAAATGGATTTTAATAACTCAATTAAGATGTCAGTCTTAAGTATATTATTTTAATTTATGATGAAAAAGTAAAGATTATTATTATAAAAATATAGAGATTCACAGTGCCTGGCCCATGGTAAGCAATCAATATATGAGGAGTCTTCAAAAATATGGAAAATGTGTTTTATGAAAAAAAAAAACTCAGCATGGATTTCAGAATTTTGGGACATTAAAATAATACTGTACTAACTTGTTAGAATATGTCTGAACAATATCTAGTTTGAGGCACTAAAAAGGATAAGACATCAGTTTAAAAAGAGCCGCTACAGAGTAACATAAATTCTGCTAAAATTGAAGCAAAAACAAACATCATATTTATGGTGAAGCTTCAGTGGAAGAATGGCGGCATCGCTGATGCTTTACAGAAAGTTTATGGGGACAATGCCCTAAAGAAATAAGCAGTTTACAAATGGATAACTCATTTTAAGAAAGGACAAGATGATGTTGACAATGAAGTTCACAGCAGTGACCATTCACATCAATTTGTGATGAAAATCTTCATCTCGTTTTGCCCTAATTGAAGAGGACCACTGATTAACAGCACAAACAATGGCTAACCATAGACATCTTAATCGGTTCAGCTTATACAATTCTGTCTGAAAAATTAAAGTTGAGTAAACTTTCCACTCAACGGATGCCAAAACCATTGTGCCCAGATCAGCTGCAAACAAGGCAGAGCTTTCAATGGAAATTTCAAACAAGTGGAATCAAGATTCTGCAGGATTTCTTCAACGAACTGTAATGAGAGATGAAACATGGCTTTACAAATATAATCCTGAAGACAAAACACAATCAAAACAATGGCTACCAAAAGGTGTAAGTGGTCTAGTCAAAGCAAAAGCAGACAGGTCAAGAGGAAAGGTCATGGCAACAGTTATCTGAAATGCTCAAGGCATTTTACTTGATAACTCTCTGGAGGGCCAAAGCATGATAACATCTGCTTATTATGAGAGTGTTTTGAGAAAGCTAGCCAAAGCTGTAGCAGAAAAGTGCTGAGAAAGCTTCCTCAGAAATTTTTTCTCTGCAACAATGCTCCTGCTCATTCCTCTTAGTAAACAAAGGCAATTTTGTGAGTTTTGACAGAAAATCACTAGGCACCCAACTTACAGTTCTCATTTGGCTCCTTCTGACTTTTTTGTGTTTCCTAATCTTAAAAAGTCTTTAACAGGCACCCACTTTTCTTCAGTTAATAATGTAAAAAAGACTGCATTGACATGGTTAAATTCCCAGGACCTTCAGTTCTTTAAGGGTGGACGAAACGGCTGGTATCATCACTTATAAGTGTCTTAAATGTGATGGAGCTTGTGTAAAAAGTAGAGCTGGTATTTTTATTTGTATCTTTTAGTTCCTTTTTTCCATGAACTTTTTGAAGTCCTCTTGTATATGTTTTGCTGAATGAATAAGTAAATAAATGGTGAGGAAACAACCCTAACAATAGTAAGGACATATTAAAACAGCATGAAATCAAGCAACGTGGGTCATTACGAAAGCACCGTAACTCACAAGTAGTGGTGGGAGTGTGGCAGGATGGCAGGAAATGAGGCAAGAAGGAATAATGAGGAGAGCGATAAGGGGTCTTGAGTGAGGGCTCTGCTCTCCAGGTAGTGGGTACCTCAATATAGCATGAAGTCAGCAGAGTGATTAATCAGATATGTGGTTTAGAAGGATCCCTCTGTCAGAAGAACGAAGAATGAATTGGCAGGAGTCGAATGGGTTGAGATGAATGAAGGAGAAGATTGGACTTTGGAATACCACATAAAAGCCAACTTTAGTAGCTTCTGGGTCTAAAGTATGAAGGTCTAGCTGGGTTAAAATTGGAGACATTTCAGAAGTCAACATGATTCTTCCCAGGCTAATGGTAGCTGACTTTCTCCCAAAGGCTTGAACTGTGAATAGACAAGGCCCACAGAGCCCCAACACTGTCATTGTGGACACTGTATGGCTTAGCTTAAGGGTTGCCCTTATCTTCTAATATAATTAATGACCAGCTTGTGAGGTTTCATGGGCTTCAAAAACCCATACAGACACATATGGCACCACACTTTTTCTTAAGTTACAGATGTTCCTGAAAAAGCTCCAGAAAGACAGCAAAGAGCACTGGCTACTTGCCCATTATTTCTCTGGTCCAGAAATCACGGGTTGCACAATGGGAAAAACTGGAGTCACTTCAGGCAACCACCTGCATTTATAAAACCCAAGGAACCCTCTTCTTTCCCTGCCTTTTTGCTTTAGGCTGAGTAAAAGGAAGCCTAGTTCTTGGGTTGCTTATCCAAGTATGATCCAGTTGTGAAAACTGGTTTGGACATCAGAAGGTCCAGGGCATCAGATAGAGTGTTTTTAGATGTCTCAGAACAATATGTCAGAAGAATTCAGCTGGTTATTAAGGCAGTGCTGCCAAACCTTCCCATTGGACTGACATGATTATTTGTCCTGGCTGGGCCATGGGTCACAAGTTCATGACTTCCAGAAGCCCTTCTGCCAGACTAGATTTCCTATAGGGCTGTCAAAGAGTAAGCCTTGCTTGCATGTATGGCGCACTTAAAATTTTTTTAGTTGATAGATAATATTTGTATGTGTTTATCGGGCACTTGTGATATTTTAATTCATGCATAGAATGTATAATGATCAAGTCAGGGTATTTAGTATATCTGTCACCTCAAGCATTTATCATTTCTTTGTGCTAGGGACTTTCAAATCTTCTCTTCTGGCTATTTTAAAATATACACTTTCAAAAGTAGTTTTGGGTGGGGGACTGGCAAATTGCTAGAAACGCTGCCACCCAGAATTCACATCTGCCTCTTCAGTAGTGACCCTGGAATGAGAAAAGGATACTTGTGTTAAGTGCATTTTTAAAAAGAATGTGAAAATTTGAATTACTTGTTTTAGATAAAAGCAATAATAATTTGAGACGTTCTAATGTTCATTCTTTTGTTGTTGTTGTTGTTCCAGTGTTCTCCCAGCTCTCCCTGTGCAAAGCCAAGGAGTCCATGGAGGAATCACCATATTGAAGACACCTGTCCTGGTGCTGCTCCTCCAAGTCTCTGGACCAGAACATGAAGCCTCATGATCCAGGACACTCAACGAGGGACACTGGAAAGCATCTTTACTATTTACATTCCATTGACAAAGAACTGTGGTTAAGGACCTGCCCAAAGTTGCAGTTGATGAGTGGTCCAGCGGAGACTTGAGGTCATGCCCCAGACTCCAGAGCAATCCCCACTCCTTGGTGAATAATCTGTTTTTTAACTTGTTATTTGCCAAGTTGACACATCATACTACACACGGAGTAGCTGGTAAATGCACACTCTGTGGTTAGTCTGCTTGCATTCAGATCCAGTTCTACCACCTACAAGTTTACCTCTCTTTAAAATTTTCTTACCTTAGGATGACAACAAATATCAAATTTTAAAAATCACACAAACTTGGCTACTCTGGAGAAGTCAGTGCTCCCTCTCTCTTCCCTGCTGCTCTTTCATCTGCCTGAGACCCTCTTTTCCATGCTTTTCTGTCTAGCTCCATCTTTGGATTTCAGTTTGGACTTAATTACCTCAGAGAAGCTTCTTTTGGCCTTCCAAGGTTGAGTTGGGATCCCCTCTTCTGGGTTCCTATGGCATCATTTCCCCCAGCAATTGCCACACTGCTTTTTGTTTCCGTGTCTATCTCCCTAACCAAACTGTGAGCCAACCACAGGTCCCGACTTTGCTGTTTTTTTTTTTTACCCCAAGCATCTGACAGTAGTGCATAGTAGGTGCTCAAATATTTGTGGAATCAACAACAACAAAAAATAGATAGATGAGCGAATGGGCAGATAGCGAGAAGAGAAAAAGGTCAGTAGACAAAGAGTCAAGGATATTCTCCTTGGGACTCCTGAATTCGGACCAGAGAGTAGGGAAACTGGGGAGGTAGTGGGGCGTGGAGGGTGGGATGAGGTGGTGGCTCTGGACCTTAATCTCACGGTCTTCGTTCCCACGGAAAAGGGAGGAGTTCCTACCAGCCAAAGACTCTCTCTGGCTCTCTTGCTAGATCCTGCCTTCTGCCAGAAGACCCCAGAATACAAGCAAAGCCGCCAAAGAACAACAGTTCCAACAGTAGGAGCAGAGCTACTGCCTTCATTGCGCCTCGGATCTGCACGCCCTATCTTTGGGGTGCAGAGAAGGCGCGTACCATGAACGCCCCAACTTCCCCTCTTTCTTTTCTCCCACAGTCAGGACCTTAGGGTAGGAATTTCAAGAGGGGAGATGCCGGTGGAGCAGTAACAGCGCTCATAATCTCTCCAGTCCCGCTTCCGTCACCTCCCTAAGGCTGCGCCCCCCTCCCGGGGGACGTGCGCTGGGCCCGGGGCCGCCGGGGCGGGGAAGGGTCGGGCCCGGGGCGGGGAGAAGCGTTTATATGTCGGCGAGGGGCGTGGGAGCTGCCACCCGCTTGCCCGCGGGACACCGGAGTCAAGAGGCTGCCCACGCCGCTGCCCGTCCGTTCCACGGTTCCGAGGTCTCCACGGTCTCCCTGCGCGCGGCAGGCGGCACCAAACTGCGCTCCTGGCGGTGCGCTCTGCCCGCGCAGTGAGCGTCCAGAGGAAATCCGCCCCGGGCTTTGGAAGTGCAGGGCTGGGGGCTGCATGGAAGTTTCCCCAAGGTAAGTCCAGGAGCCAACGCTGGGACAGCAAGAGCCAGAACTAGGTTTACAAGTCATCAGTAGTTGGATGGGAGGCACCGGCCAGAATAGAGGAGGGTGCATGAGAAAGACTGCGGTGGAAGGAAATAAGTGAATTTCAGAAGCTCACAATCTCCTCCTTTGGCTTTTCTTCTCCTCCAAACCAGAGTAGCTGCCCTCACCTCGTCTTTCTTTTAATTTTTCGCATCCGAGTGTTGAAGAACCTACAGCACACTCTTGTCATTCTCTGCTCCCATCTGCGCGTCTCCCACCGCGCACCAGGGCGCCTCCTGAGAGGTGTGTCACCAAACACCGTGTCCTCACAGCACAGGGCCTGGCGAGTGGCATGTACAGTGGACCACTCGCGGAAACAAATGAATGGAGTTAATCAGGGTGAGTCAGGAAAAGTCACTCACAAGCCTGTACATTCCCAGCCTGTACTTTTGTTCTTGCACTTCACACAAATTTATTAAAGAAGGTTGGGCTTTTACTGCTGTCTGAGGGGAGGAAGGAAAGCAGGGAAAATGCACCCTTTTCTCAATTCCCAGAAACATTCTGCTCCGAGCGGAACCCCGACTACCTGGCTCAGTATCAGCCCTGCAAGTAATTTTGAAGAGGAGAGGAGGCAGGCTGGAAGAGGAAAAAAAAATGTTAAAACTAGGAAGTGATTTTCTTTTCTTTTTTGTCCTTTATGACAAGGATTTCTCATTCCTCTTTTTAAAAGTCTACTCTATGGATGTATTTAAAGAGGACCTTTGCCAGTGGATGGGTGTGGGGGTGATAGGAGAGAGGGGGTGGTGATGGTGATTAGGAATATCTGAGACAGTAAAAATCCTAACACTTGTGGCAGGAAGGATATCAGAAGTCTTCTGTTAAGAATTCTATGGTTACAGAATTCAGCAGTCATGTTACTTTTTCTAAGCTAATCTATTTAATGAATAGTATTTTTAATATAAAATGTTCAATGTTAAATTTATTGTTCAGTGTCTTCATAGAGGAAGTCACTTACATAAAAATCCTGAAACTTCTAAATAATGTTCTTTAAAATACACAACCTTAATAGTTCTTGTCTTTGTAAAAGAAGTTGTCAATTAATTCCTTCTTTTTTTTTGAGACGGAGTTTTGCTCTTGTTGCCCGGGCTGGAGTGCAATGGCGCCATCTCAGCTCATCGCAACCTCTGCCTCCCAGGTTCAAGCGATTCTCCTGCCTCAACCTCCCGAGTAGCTGGGATTACAGGCATGAGCCACCATGCCCGGCTAATTTTGTATTTTTAGTAGAGACGGGGTTTCTCCATTTTGGTCAGGTTGGTCTCGAACTCCTGACCTCAGGTGATCCGCCTGCCTCAGCCTCCCAAAGTGCTGGGATTACAGCAATTTTTCCCTCATTTTATTCCAAAATATTAGAAGTGCAGAGGAGAGAAAAAGAAGGAGAAAAAAAAAATACCGTGCCTCAAAAGAAGGTGTGTTTTGGATGTTGTGCCATGTGAAATCAAATTTTATAATGTTCATTAAAGATGTTAGGTTAAGCATTCATTGGAGAATCACCTTTGGCTTTTATATTTTAGTAATTTAAAAAATTTAATTTTGCTAAATTTTTTGTGAACCAATTCTCCAGAAATACTATTGTTAAATATAAAATACTTGCCATTTTCAGTTTTTCCATTCCCTTCAGATAGTCTGAATTTCAGAAAGTTTCAGTATCTTGAATATTTTGCAGAAAATATTTATTTATTTGTATAGACAGTACCAAGAGCATCTAATTAAGTCACCAAATGAAGATCAGGTTGTAAAAATTATGAATAAAAATTGGTGCATTATTTAATAATCTCTATACTTAGTACACTATAAAGTCCCACTGATACAATGGTCTTAAAAATGACTAAAAAGAACTTCTCTGTCAGTAAATATCCGCTGACCCTGGAATTTCTCAGAAATGTGGGTTTGTGAGCTAGACTCCCTGCAAATATATAAAAGTGATCCAGACTAATGATTATGTGTTATAATCTAAGAATACTCATTCCTACAGTCTTAAGAAATAAGTAGGAAGATTAGATTTTCTATGCTTCTTCTTATGCTTCTAAAAGATTCATGAATATGACTTTTCCAGGGTGATTGTTGGCCAGAATTGTTTTTTTTTTACTTTCCTGACCTTATTGTTGTTATTTAAAGTAGAAGGTGGATTAGCTTTGCTCTCCAACAGGTCTAGATTCAAGTTATAGACAAACTCAAACAATGCAGTTACCTCTCTGAGTCTTATTCTTGTCACCTGTCACATAGGGCAGTGATATCTACCTACCTCACAGGGGTGTATGGGAAAAAAACAAGATCTTTGTAAAATGCCAAGCACAAGTGCTCAATAAATGAGGACAATGGTGATGGCGATGGTGGTGGTAAAGCCATCATCATCATTAGATCAGGCAAATAGAATTGTTTCCAATAATTTAGTTAATATTGAGCCCAATTTTATCCTGTGTTCTGACCTCACTCAAATACTTTGTTTCCATGAAGTGTAATACATGATTAACAGAAACGAATGATCCGCCAAACATTGTAATCTCCTTGGAAGTGTTCCAGTTTGTAGAGATAATGGAGATCATTTAGGGCCTGTCACTCTGGCATGCTGCTATCCTGGAAGAGATGTTTGAGGATTGTGGCTGTTTTGCTTTTACTACAAATTTCTTCATATCTTAGGCTTTAGCATTTGAGGAGACCTTTCCGTGAGGGTCAAATTATGCCTGCAGGTAGGAGGCTTTTAAAAGTGCACTCAATGTTTTAATTTCTTTAGCTAATGCTTTTGCAATAATGTGTTTCTACTTTCAGCAGAAGAGTATTATATTTAGAGTTTCTGAATTTTAAAGCAGTTACCAAAAGCAACGCTAAGTTTTTCAAAGGAATTTAAAAGGCATAAATGATCCTTTACAAAACAGTGACTAAAGGCCGAACTTTCTAAATGAAAAAATAATTGAGTCTTATTCTCACTTCCTCTTCTGTTTCCTCGCCCTCCTTCCAAAACTGTTTTTTTCTTGAGGTGACCCCAAGGCCTTGGCATGGAAATTTAGAGGAGATTACCACATAAAAATAGATACCATTAGCTAACATAAGTCATGTGCAGAAGAAAAGATCTTTTGTGTCTCTTGTATCCCTAATGCTTCCCATAATACCTAGCACTTAGTAGGTATTCAGTAATATTTGGTAAGTGAAGGACCTAAAATTTCAAAATTCTGGCTCAATTATGCATCTCATGTAAAGCTGTAGCAGTTGCACTTAGAAAATCCAATAACATGCAAAATCTCGGGGAAAATTCCTAATATGAAAAATCTCGGTACAAGATAAAGGAGGCAGTATCATCTTTGTGTCTCTACTTCTGAAGTTCAGTCTTACTAAAACACCTGGTCTGTCATTACTGACTCTAAATCTTATCTTTATGAGCTATTTTGATTGACTGACATAACCCCAAAAACTAATACATTTAACAGTTCCAAAGAACAAGTCTAAGAAAAGGTACTCACTTAATTTTGGAATGATGAGAAAATTTTTCCCCAAATGCTCAGCCGGTAGAGGGGAGGGAAGAAGAATAGAATACACAAACCAACTTAGTCTTGCAAATGTAAACCTCGGTATTCTCCTTAAGTCACAAAAGCACAAATAAATGTACATGTAATCATCTTAAAACCATTTACAGTTAAGGACGTGAACATTGATTCGACTCTAAAATATTTTTGTATTGCTGTAAGTACTGTATCCTACACTTTAGAGGGGAAAGATTTTGCCAGAGTTAGTTGGCAAAGGCATTCGTGTTGGCTTGAAAAACCATAAGCTAATCACTTATTTAGTCCGTTAAAAACAACTTGATTAATGTTTGGTAAGAAATTCTGACTAAAATTCTCCATTATATGCTTCCAAATACAATAGAACTTTGAAGATCATAAGCAAGTGTCATATTTGGCTATTACTGTTTGTTATAAAACAATCCCACAGCATGTCAAATGGTCTGTGTACCATATTTTTGTACCCCTACTTCATCCTAAGCCGGCATGTGTAGTTAACTTTATAATCTTGTTTACTTTCACGTTTTCTCTGGGGCAGCTAGAAACTTTAATGTGAAGAAGATGACATTATACACTGTAGCAGATTCCCTCAATGTCCAGGCTTTTCTCCTCTCTGCTGGCTACAGATGATGTGAGGGCCCTGCCCGTATTTTCCTACTGTGTTCATTCTTTCAGTGCATGCTGGAGGCTTCTTACTTCAAGCACTGTGACTCTGTCTAAGGGCTTTATTGGGCCTTGGGAGCCTGCCTGACCCACGTAGGGTAGGCCAGAAGGGCCTGGATGTAAACACCCCTGGAGCAATACCTTACCCAATAATACATGAAAGTTGGTGAGTAAATACTCCACTTTCTCACATCTTAGGTGAGGCAACTTTTGACGTATGAACCATACATTCCTCCAGAGGTACCCAGTGGAACCGAGCTCCAGCTGCCCATAGTGGTAACCTACCTGCTCATTAACACTGACTTCTTTCCCTTCTCTGTCTCACTTCTCCACTCGTTACCAGGAGTCACCTCCCAAATAAACTAATTGTATGAATTCTTGTCCAGGGTCTGCTTTTGGGAGAACCCAGTCTACCATAAACTTTTTGGCTATTTCAGTAAATGCAGTATAGGTTATACTGCAGTAAACTAAGTACAGCTTACACTTAGCCAAGTGGACTATAGATGCCATTCTAGCCAAAAAGTAAATCGTGAATGGAATTCTTGCTTTCCACAGTGGAGAATAGAATTTTGTCTGTAGCTAATACTGTTTCACTGGTGTCTTGGTGTCTTGTTTCACTTGTGTCTTATTGGTCATAACTGGATCCTAAATTCTCATCACCTTTCTGGAAACTGTCATGGGACATGGAGGGAGATATCAGTGAAGATTTGATGTGACTCCAGAACAATGAGGGTTTGTTGTGATCCCATATTTAGAGAAATAGCACAAAGAACACATTCTGCTCATGTTATGTAAAGAGGTTCTGGAAAGTGGTTCAAACACATGCTCAGTGAAGATAAGGCTGGGCCCTTTATTTTCCTGCTGGGTGTTCCTATCCCCTCCACAGGTTGGGTCACCATTTATTTATCAGTGATTTTCTAATCCATACCGCCAGGCCAGACCTCTCCTGAGAACTCCAGTCCCAGATATCTAACTACCCACGAGGCACTTGAAGATTTATTTGCACCACAAATCCAACAAGTCCCAAATGGTACTCATTATCTTCCCCCAAACCCTCCCCTCTTCCTGTGGCCCCATCAGAAAACTTTGAAGTAGCCTTGAGGATCTGGCCTTCTCTCTTCATCAACAATCCTATCTAATCAGTCTCCAAGTCTTACAAATTTAATTTCCTAACAATCTCTACAAACTTCTCTCCATTCTCCTTTTCATCACTGCATTTCCAAAACACCATCATCTATTTCACTCAACACCGGCCTCCTAGTGCCCCTCCCTGCATCTAGTCATGCCCCTCTTGTAGCATTCTCCACACTCCAGCCTGAAAACATCTGCTCACACTTTTCTCTGGTTAAAATGCTCCAGTGGCTTTAGGTAAAATCCAAAATCCTTATCCTGATTGAAAATCCTCCCACCACTCCATCTTAACTGCCTCTTCTGCATCATGCCTTCTTATTTTGTTCCCACTACTCCCAGTCCTGTAGTTCTTTAGGGAGACCTTGCTCTCTCTCACCTCCTGCCACTTGCATTTTGGAATTTCTTCTACCTAAAACCATATTCTCCAGACTCTCAACCTGGCTAACTGCTTCTCTCCCTTTAGAACTTAGCTACTATGTTCATTCCTTGAGAAAAAGCATCACTGGACCCCCTTACTAGGAAAAGTGCCCTTCCCTGGATCCCCACAATAGCCTGGGCTTCCTTAGCCATATCGCTGTCCCACTAAAAGCTATATTTCTTAGTCTTTCGTGTTCACCAGACTGCCTTCAGTGCCAGCTACTGAAGTATCTGTTGTATGAATAATGGGCTGAAATCAGGTTCCTTACTAGCTGATGATCACGGGCAAGTCACCTAACTTACCTGAACTTCAGTTTTCTTATCAAAGTGGAAATAATATTCAAGCACAGGGTGATTGAGAGGAGTTGATGAAATTATGGATCTGGGGTTCCTGACACCAAAGTTGGTGCTCAATAAATAGAAGTTATTTTGGATTCAGCAAGGTAGAACTAGGCTTGCCTTGCCTCACGATGTTTTGAGACAGTAAAGGCTACATCCCGGAAGGTGTAAGTTAAAGGCGCACTTTGATATAGCAGCTCTGGGAGGAACCCAGAAGGAGGAAAGTATCATTTAGCTAAAAGCTAAAAGGTCTTTTAAAACCTTTCAAGAGGTGTGTTTTTGGAAATGCAAGCGATATAACAACATACAATGGCATCTAATTCCCTCACAGTTTCTTCCAAACAGTCTTTCTCCCTGAGTTTCAATATCTGCATTCCCTGGATTAATGCCATGAATCCAATTTCTAAACTGAGATTTTTTTCCAAGAATTCTGCCTTAATTAGTTATTCCCCACTCCTCCTTGGTTTTTTTTCCCGCTTCTCCATGATTACTGTCATGAACCTGAAATGGCATCATTAAGCACCTAATCTTTGAGCCTCCAGGGAACTGTCATCAAAATGCTCAGGAATCGAGATGCACATTTATAGGCAATGTAACTGGGTAGAGGCAAGCACTGAACAGTTTCCTGGGCTTGAACTGGTGAATGATGAAGGCAGAGAATTTCCTAGCTTTTAGTGGAGAGGTGAATTAAGTACATAATTGGGTTGGAAATTGGGATAATAGCACCTAAGGGAGCTGTCTGCACATTTTAAGGGCTTTTGGGTATTTAGTAAGTTACTGCTTTGACGCACTTACCTAATAGTCCATAGCAAAACAGTTTTCAAGTTCACTGGGCCAGAGGTGCCCTGCCCCACCCTAAACATACAAAGTATATAAATTCCTTTTTTTTCTATATATCCTAACAATTTGGGAATACATAGTCACTTGTAAGTAACAGTCAGTATACTCAGAAAAATAGGCAAAATGGTGGTTAATGGTGTTGTCTATGTTGGAGTCCCACCTCATTTTCTTGGATAGGCTTGAATAGATAAATTCACAAATACGTATTCTTAGCTGCAAAATTCTTTAAGTAGTTGCCTTTTTACTTCCAAAAGCATGAAGGACTTTATTTATCTGTTAATTTTATTTCTCAGTGCTCTATCAAGTCTTTAAATTTCTTCATGGAGAAAGCAGCAATTAGGCAATAGATGTTCCTATGTCATCTCAATCAGCAGTAGCAAAAGTTAAGTTGGGCAGTGTGCTGGGCACCGATTGCATGATTCCATGCCTTCCATCCCTGCTAAACTCTGCCTTGAGAAAGGAGATATGCACTGTGGATGCAGAGCTGAAGCCATGCCCCTAACTGCAGCCACTAAGCAATTTTGGGCTGGGATAGATATACCCTAGGGAAAAAAGAGATGAATGACTTCAGCTCTTCACAAGGTGGGTCTTTGAATACTCCAATCCAGAGTTTTCTATATCAATGAACTCAGCACCTATTAAACATATTATATACATTATCACATTTAATCCTTACAACAACCCTTTATCCTGCTTTCACAAATGAGACTCCAGGATTTCAAGGTTCATCAATTGCTCAAGATCACAGCTGTCCAATGAAAGAGATTTGAATTCTGGATGTGGTTAAAACTTAGGCCTTGATACTGCTATCTGTATATTCTGCCAGGTAATCTGGAAAATATGTGCTTCAAAAGCCTAGAAACTTCTAATGTGGATAAAATTTAGATCCCTGGATGCTCAGAATAACAGTTCAGAAGTCATGTTTTTCATGGTAAGAGAAAATTTTAACTCAGTATTTTTTAGAAGAGGGAAAAAAGGGAGACTGCTAACATTGTGAACATAAAGTCTCAAAATGGCGATGTTTGAGAAGTCACTCAGTGGCTTGGATCTCTGTCATTGAAACTGACTTTGGTAAATATTTTCAAAAGTCCATTCTCCTTTTTTTGCTGTTTGACTTTTTATAGAATCCTAGAATTTCAGAGCAGAAATGGATCTTACAAATTGTTTCAAGTATTTTTTTAAGCAAAAGTGATTGGTTCTTCCTCTACGCTCTCCCACAATTAAAATCTTTTCATGAATTCTTGTTGATCTTGGGAAAAAGACAGAAATCATGAGTAGGTCCTACAAAGCTGTGAACAGCCTGGACACTTCCTCTCTTCCAGTCTCATTCAGTGCCATGCTCCCCTTCTCTCCTTGTGTTCTATTTATACTAGACTTCCTTTGCTTCCTTGACCACACCATTCTCCTTCTTGCCATGAGAACTTTGCATCAGCTATCCTCCCTTCCTGGAACATCACATTCCTCTTGGGCTAGTTAACTCTCACCATGCCTTCATCATTAGCTCAAACAGCATTCTCTCAAAGAAGCCTTCCCTGGACTTTCCAAGGTAATCAGTTATCCTCATTACGTAGTGACATATGTCATCACAGTGTATAATAATTCAACAAATAGTTATTAAGCTTTTTTTAATGTACAAACCCTATTCTAGGTGCTGGAAAACAAGACAAAGTCCCCGCTCCAAGGAGGATATAAACAATAGAGAAGTCAATAAATGACTTATAGGTAGTATTCCATGCTACCTTAATTAAGAAATTGATTGTGGAGCTAATGACTGACTAAAGAAAGTAGGAGGTAATTTTGGATGGGGTGGTCAGGGAGGCTTCTCTGGGGAGGTGACATTTGACCAGAGATCTGAGTGAATATGGGAGGAAAATATGAGTCCCTCTTTGTGAAGTCGGGTAGAGGGACACTTCCAAGCAGGAACAACTTTGGCTTGTTCATGGAATGCAAGGAGGCCATAGTGGCTGGAGTGGAGAGAATGAGGAGAGTAAAGATGAGATCAAAGGTCACATGGGCATGGCTCACATCATTAACAGCCTTATGGATTGGGTGTAGGGAATTGGAATTTAGCCTAAGTGTGATGAAATGTCACTAGAGATTTTGAACATAGGGGCACCAATCTAATTTATGGTCTTCAAAGATCCCTCTGATTGCTGTGTGAAGGATCTATGAGGAAGGACAAGGGTCAGGTACTGTTAGTGCAGTAGTTCAGCCAAGAAGTGACAGTGGCAGTGATGTGGTTTGCAGCTGGTGCAAAGTGGTTAGATTTAAAACATGTTTTGAAGTACTGTTGACAAGACTTGCTGATGGATTGGCTCAGGAGTTTCAGAGAAACCTCTGTTTTACATATATCACAGTTGTAACTTTACACTTATTGATGTAATTCTTAATCAGTACCTTATAGTTTCAAAAGACTATATGCTCCATGAGATAAAAAAAAGTCTGTTTTTACTTTTCATTGCATACCCACTGCCTGTCTGCCTACCAGGTGATAGATGCTTAATAAATATTACTTGAATGAAGGCATGAATAAGTGAATCGATAAATACATAAACTAAAATGATCTTATTCTATAGATAAGGAAAATGGATCTCTGAGAGTTTAAGTTAAGGAAATGGCCTTAGGCCTGTCAGCTCAGACTAGAACCCATGTCTCTACATTCCTCTTTTAGGCTACTTTTCCTCTTGCAGTAGCGCCACTGTGAACCTCATACTCTTTTATTGCGGAGAGGGAAGGGTTGCCAAAACGTGTTTCAAAAACTCCTAATGGATAACTAGTCTGTTTAGCCTGGCACTCACCAATGGCAGTCAAGAGTTATTCTGATCACCTTTGAGGCTCTGTTGAGGAACCTCAAGTCTATGACATTTTTTTTCTCTTCTCTGACCTTGTTTTCTTCTCCAGTAAAGATAACTAATCTTAACTCACTATTGGTGAGTGTTATGCCTAGGACCCAAAAGAGGTCAGCCTAAGCCATCTGATTTGTGTCCTGTTTTGAAAGACACTATACGTCTTTAGGCAAGAGCAGCTGGTGTGCTTAATCTTTATATAAGAAGGTAGCCATTCAAAAATGTTCAGTGCTCCCCGCCAAGGGCATTTTGAAGAAAATCAGTGGAGGCAAGCTGTGATTAAGAGGGAAAGAAGAATAGAATACAATTAAGAGTCTCCTCTGTTCTCTTGAAGGACAAAAGCTGCTTGAAATGTAACTTTCCAAAGCAATGATCACATCCTTGGCACTCTGCCTTTCTAATTAAATTGCTGATACATATATATGGATATTTCATTTAATGAACAGCTGGTAAAATTGGATCCTTGCTCTGCAGAGGTTTACCAAAGCACTTCATAGTTTCGGTGTGATTGAATACTAATCATTTACCCCAGAATACAAAAAGAGGAAATTAAACCTGACCTGGCTGCTTATCATCTGGGACCTTCTAGGCTGCATCCCCCATGGTCAGCATAGTAACTTTATCTGTTGTTTCCCATCAAGTTACTTCCAATGTTACTTTTCCTTTTTGTTGTTGTTGTTGTTGTTGTTTTTGTTGCCCTCCTCTTGGAAGCAACACCTGGTGTGCTTTTACATTTTTCAGAGCTGTTTCTGATGCTCTGAGACCCAAACCCTTATGAGGTTTCCAGGAGACAGACATTGAAGAGATAAACACTCAGATGAAAGCTTAATCATAGATTTGAGATATGCTATGAAAAATAATTAAGATGCTATGAGAGAAAAATCTCAGAGGGAACCTAAATTAATAAGGACAGAAGGAAAGGACCTCCTTGAGGCAGCAGCATTGCAATGAAGACTTGGAGACGAGGACTGAGCAGGAACAAGGAAAGAGGAACAAAGAGGTTGCCAGAGAGAGTGGCAGTGGCCAGATGGGCATGGGGCAGGGCTTTTCGAACTTTGATGGGCATGCAGATCACCTGGGGACCTTGTTAAATTGTTATTCTAATTCAGTAGGACAGGTGATCCTGCATTTCTGACCCCCAGTGATGCTGATCATGCTGATCTGAGGACCACTCTTTAAGGAGCAATGGAATAGAGCAAGGGTTGCAAAGTTTTTCTATAAAAAGTGAGATAATAAACATTTTAGACTTTGCAGGTCATACTGTCTCTGTTGCAACTACTCAGCTGTGCCACTGTAGTGTAAACACAGTCACAGTACATAAGTGAATGGGTGTGGGTGTGTTCCAATAAAGCTTTAGCAAAGCACAGCATCATTTTGGCTCACACACTGTAGTTTTCTGACTCCTGGGGCAGAATCAGGTGGTGTTGGTTCTTAGGTTCAGATGCACATTAAAATCACCTGAGTTTGAACAATTACCCACCAGGTTCCTATTTCAGATCAATAAAATCAGCATCACTGGGGATGGGACTGAGGCACTGATAGACTTAAAAAGCTCCCCAGGTAAGCCGGGAGCAGTGGCTCATGCCTGTAATCCCAGCACTTTGGGAGGCTGTAGGCGGGTGGATCACAAGTTCGGAAGGTCGAAACCATCCTGGCTGACACGGTGCAAACCCCGTCTCTCCTAAAACTATAAAAAATTAGCCAGGCGTGGTGGGCACCTGTAGTCCCAGCAACTCAGGAGGCTGAGGCATGAGAATGGCGTGAACCCGGGAGCTGGAGCTTGCAGTGAGCCGAGATCGTGCCGCCACTGCGCTCCAGCCTGGGCAACATCCCCAGGTGATGCCAAGATGCAGCCTGGGCTGAGAGCCACTCTGGGCCTCACTCTCATTTGATAGCCCCTTATTCTCTTTGCCCTAGGAGACAGGTAAGGCAAAATGACTCCATCTTTTCTTAATTCTGAGAAATCATCAGTTGACCAATAGCTTTCAATGAAGAGGGGAAAAACACAGCAGGAAATGTACAAAAACACAGCAGGAAATGAAAAAAAAAAGCAGGAAGTGTACAAATCTCTAGTAACACACATCCTGATTTCATGCATGTTAAAATCAGGGTGGAGTGGAAATGTTCACTCTGAATTCAGGAAATACGGTATTTTCATCCCTAGTATACAGATGAGGAAAATGGAGCACAGAAAACGTATTGTGCAGATTGTATGATGATATGCCAGGGAGACACAGGCAATCCATTGTGACTTAGCTTGCTGAACTGCTTAAGCTCTTCTGTGCCCTCTGGGCCTTTCCAGGTACATGCTGATCTCTCTGCCTTGGACATGCTTCCTCACCTCATTACAATCACCTGCTTAATTTCTGCTTCTCCTTCAAGTCTTCTCCTCAGCTTAGTCATCTGCTTTTTCTGAGGCATCTTTCCTGGTCCCACACCCAGGGAAGGGGCCCCTGCTGGGAGCACCTGTAGCCCTTAGTGAGGTTCTCTATTAAAGCCAGATCTCTTTCTGTTGACATAAATTTAACCTCCTGGCCCTGGAAAAGTTCATGACGGAAAGGACCATGACTGCCTTGTCATTTTATCTCCAACACCTGGTATATAGCAGGGGCTCAGTGAATTTTTGAGGATTGCATGAACTCAGTCCTCCTCCTCAGCAGAGGGCAGCACCGTGGTTTAGAGGAGTGGTCCTCAAAGTGTGGTCCTCAGCCCTGCCATATTAGCATCACCTGAAACATTGTTTGATATGCAAATCCTTAGGCTCACCAGGACCTACTAACAGAGTCTCTGGGGCTGTGGCCCAGCCATCTGTGTTTCAGTCTAGTCCTCCTGGCGTTTCTGAGGCTTGTTGCAGTGTGAGGATCACAGGTTAGGGTATGGACTCTGAAGCCAGACTGCCTGGTTTCGAAACCCTGGCTCTGTTGCTTAAAAACTGTTTGGCTCTGGAAAATTTATATCGCCTTTCTGTACCTCAGCATTCTCATCTATCGAATGGAGTTGATAAAAATACTAGTAGCTGCCTGAATTGGATTAAATGAGATAAACAACCTAGAGCTCTTAACACAGCACTGCTCAAAGTAAGTGGTGAAAATATGTTAACTGTTAGTATTATTAACTGTGCAACTCTGGGAACATTTATTCTGAGTTTTATTTCCTTTGTCTTTAAAACAAGGATTAAATTTGCCTTACAGGGCTTTGAAAGTTAAATGCTTGTAATATGTTAGGGTGCTTAACCTTTGGCTAGGCTATGGGGCCCAGTTATTTAGTCAAACACCAGTCTCCATGTTGCTGTGAAGGTGTTTTTTAGATACGATTAACATTTAAATCAGGAGATTTCAAGTACAGTAGATTATCCTCTGTAATGTATGTGGGCCTCATTCAATCAGCTGAAGGCCTTAAGGAAAAAGACTGAGGTGCCCTGAGGGAGAAGAAATTCTGCTTCCAGACTTAAGACGGCAACATCAACTCCTGCTGGAATTTCCAACTTGCTGGCCTACTCAGCAAATTTGGGACTTGTCAACCCTCATGATTATGTGAGCCAATTTCTTGAAATCTCTCTTTCTCTCCTCTCCACCCCCCCACCTCTACACACACACACACACACACACACACACACACATACACACACACTCTCTCTCTCTCTCTCTCTCTCTCTCTGCCACTCACACATTGCTTTTCTTTACCTATTGATTTTGTTTCGCTGGAGAGCCCTAATTCAATGTGCTAAATATGTGTAGGTCCAGGCTTTTCAACCTATATAGTTTCTCAACTATTGACCTTTGGGCTGCACAATTCTTTATTTTGGGGAACTCCTGTGTGCATTGCAGGATGTTTAGCAGCATCTAACATCGTATTAGCAGCATACTAACAACAGTAGTGGGTTGACCTCTACCCACTAGATGTCAGTGGCACCCCACACCCCAGCAGAATCAAAACTATCTCCAGACATTGCCGAATGTCCACTGGGAATGGAAAATCTCCAGGTGAGAACAACTGGTATAAAAAGGAAAATGTAGGAGCTTTTCCTCCTAGTTCACTCCCATTGAACCACTGCTGCTCTGCTGCCCACATAGACTACATTCTCTTCCCTTTCCCCATCAAAACACTGTCCACAAAGTCTGGCTCAAAATCACTACCATCAAAGGTGGCTCTAATAACCTGCCTCCCCCTTGAGCTTCCGCTCTCATGCCTGTCTTTTCACAGAGTTTTCTAATGTGCTTCTGATAGTCTCATAGGCCTGTGCTTTGTCCTTCTCCATTGAAACCCCTTGAAGGCAGGGGCAGCCATGAAAGATGAGCAGATGATTTGATTTGAGTCAAAATCGTGCTGTTTACCAGCTTGTGGCCTTGGTAGAGTCACTCATTCTTGCTGAATTTCAGTGTTAATATCTGTAAAATGAGAAGAGCAGAGTCTACCTCATAGAGTGGTTATAATGTAAAAGCAATTTATAAACTCTAAAAATACTGTATATGCGTTTTCCTCAAAGAAAAACCATGCCTTTTTCTGGTATATAGACAGACAGTACAGGGGAAGAGGTTTTGGGAGGTGTGCTTAGGATGAAATATGACCTATGAAAAATGCCAGATGAACATGTAAATGCATGGATTTGCATATCATATTTTGCGTTTTGCTTTAATTTTCTTTTGATAGCTTTTGAAATAGGATCTTTCCTGTGTCCCTCTGAAATTAATATATAAATAACCTAATGGGGCAGTTGACAAGGCGATGCAATTTCCCTGGTTATTGACTTCAAATTCCTGGAAATTATGCCACTTATCAGTATTTCTCCCTACCCCTATTGTCTGTTGTCTTTATTCACTCAGGGAGCACCTGTGCTTGACACAGTATGTTTCCTTCAGAACTTATTAAAGCAGCCACTTTACAGAAAAATAGTTTCTGTACCCTCCCACCCCACTCTGCCAAGGCATTAATGTGCCCCTTTTCTGATCTTCTATACTCCTACCTTGGGCTCGCCCACCTGTGTGAACAGAGGTCTGCTCCTTGCGTCTCCGATTGGACTCTGATTTCATGATGTCTGGGGCTGTCTTTGCTGGATTTTGTGTTCCCAGGGGCTGCTACACTGACCAAAGCAGGTGACTTATGAATGTGACAGTGACTCACTAAGGTTCCAATACTACATGTCCGTCTGCCTGTGGGATGTCTCCACTCCTATGACTTGTGCACAGCTCAAATTCTGTGCTTCAAGGAATTAAAACTGGATCTTACTTTATGCACCAGTTATCTAAGTTTGCAAAGTAAATCATTCCAAAAAGTAGCGGCCTAAAAAACAATTTAATATCTCTCATGGTTCTTGGGTTGACTGGGTTACTGGGTAATTCTTGCTTAGGGTCTCAGTGAGATAGTGGCTGAGGCCAGAGTCATCACTATGTTTTCAGTCACATGTCTGGCACCTGGGCTGGGAGGGCTGGATCATCTGGGAGCTGGTTAGGCATCTCTCCTGACCTCTTCACAAAGCCTCTCCATGGAGCTAGCTTAGATTTCTTCACAATATGGATTCAGAATAGCGGAACTCCTTAGTGGCAGCTGACTTGGCCCAGAGCAAGTGCCTCAGGAGCCTACGTGCCAGCTCCAAGGTTTCTTATGACCTAGCATTGAAAGCCTGAGTCCATCACTTCTGCCTCATTCTACTGATCAAGTAAGTCAGTAAAGCTAATCTAGATTTAGGGGAAGGGAAATTCGACTTTTCCGCTCAGTGGGAGCAGTGGCAAAGAAATAGCGGCCATATTTTACCATATTTTCTAACAAGTGCAGTTTGTTGCCTCTGTCAATAATTCTTTCATAGCCTTACATCCCAGGAATTTAAAAAAAAAAAAAAGAAAGAAAAGCAAAAACGGTGTCAAGCACAGGTGCTCCACCTAATTTAATAACAATGGACTTCATCACTTCGTCACCTGCTTCCCACTTACCCTCCAACCCTCTACCAGATTGGTTTTCATAAGATATGAACACTCCTTTTTTGAAAGACCTTTGTTCATTCCTTCTTCTTGTGTTACATCATTTAGCATTCCTTTTTTCTTACGATTTTTTTCAAATACACAGAAAAGCATAGTGAATAATGCAATAACTATTCCTTACCCAGATTTAACAATAACATCTTTCAATGTTTGTTAAGACTTTAAAAAAAAATAAAATATTACAGACAAGTTAGAAATCCTCTTGGTCCCCCTTTCTGCTCCCATTTTCCACTTTGCATTCCCAGCGGGGACCACTGTTCTGACGTTGATTTGTATTGTTCCAAGTTTTGTTGTAATGTACCTCTGCTTAAACACTTGGTATTTTGGTGTGTTTTAATAGTTTTACATGGATGGTATCGTACTTCTGAGACTTCTTCCCTAAGCCTCTCGTCCAAGGATAGGAGCCCTGTTGTGGGTAGGTCATGTCAACCTACAACTAGTTTTCTCACTATGTTTTGAGATTTATTCCTCTTGAAGGCATGTAGATCTATTCATTTAATGTTTGAACAATATTCCCATGTATGTGTGTGTGCACACCAGTTTAATCTCTTTTAACCTGCATGAACATTAATAGTTGGTCTGCAATTTTTACAAACATATATTGTCTTGTACGCATGTACCAGAGTTTCTGTAGGGTATCTGCTTTAAATGAAATTGCTAGGTTGTCTTTAATTTTACTTGAAATTGCCAAATTGCTCTCCAAAGTGAGTGCATCAAATTATATTCCCACCAGCCATGCATATGAGTTCTAATTTCCCTACATCCTTGTCAACTTTTGGTATTGTCAAACTCAATTTGGCCAGTCTAATAGGAGGGAATTGGAATCTCACTGTTTTAATATGCATTTCCCTGTTACTGATAAGGCTAAGGATCTTTTCATGTGGCTATTGACCATTCAGATTACCTCTGCTGTGAATTTCATGTTCATATTCGTTGTTCATCTTTCTGCTGGAGTCTGATTTCATGCTGATTCATAGATTAAATATATTACTCCTTATAGTAGCTTGTTTCTTATTTATGTTGTCTTTTGTCAGCACTAACATTTTAATGTATTTCCATTCACCAGTCCTCTCCTTTATGATTTATACTTACTGTATTTTCCTTAATAATTTCCTCCAAAGTCATAATGGTTTGGGTTTGCATTTTGACATACTGCCTTTGGAATATTGTGTGTGATTTATCAGAGTTTAATCTTAGTAAACACCTATCTTAGTAAATACCTAACATGAGAACTCAGGAATATGTTTTCCTTGATGACTTCCCTCTCATCTTTCACATTTTTGTTGCTGAATATTTTAGCTACACTTTATTTTAAAACACCCTGGGTTATTTTTTGTCACAGTCAGTACCTACCTAGATTTACCTACATTCAAATTATTATCATTGCTTCCTTCATTTTCTTTTCTGAGTTTAATCGTAGTGTTTCAGGTGAAAATCTAGAAGTAGATTTTTTTTCCGTTAATGTTTTATTTCACTCTCATTTTTGAATTATAATGAGTATTGGGTTTTTCCTACTATGTTATAGTAGCATTTATATTAGTCTCTGGCATCTATTGATATGAATGAGAAGTTTGCTCATCAAATCTCTTTCATTTGTTGATTTATTTTACCTTCTCAAGTCAAGTCTTAGTTTGCTCCACCCAAGAGAACTCATAGTATTTTCCTTCAGTTCTGGAAAATTCTCATCCAAGACCTCTTCAGACATTGTCTCTCATTCTCTGTTTTCCCCTTACTATTCCTATTAGACCCACACCAGTTGTTCTCACTCCAGGCTTTTAACTTCCCTGTTATATTTTCTGTATCTTTATTTTTCTCTGCTTTACTCTGGGTAACTAATTCTTGTTTTAAATGTTCTGTATAAAACACAACGTTTAATGAATCAGCTTTAGTTCCAGTGAACATATTATATTTTCCATGGATAGATATTTTTATGGTTGTTTTTCAAATTCATACCTCATTTTATACTTTTTTGTGCTCCAGCTATTTTATGCTCTTCCTTTTTTTCACTATGGCTTTCTATCATCTCTTTAAGCACTTTTCACAAATTTGTTTTGCAACGTCTTTTGAGTTATTTTATTAGCCAGTAGTCTTGGATGCCACATCTCCTCTTTGTGAAACCTTCTGCCTCCCTTTGAGTGATTCTTTTTTTTTTTTCATAGTTGTAATTTCTTCTGCACTCATCTTCGGCAGTGGCTATTTTTACTTGTTTGAGAGATTCCTATGCACCTAAAGTGGTGAAAAGGCCCCTAAAGAGTTTTGCCTTTGCCTCTGAAGCTGCTGAGGAGTTTCATGATTGAAACCAGTTTTTGCATTAATTCCTCAGTTTGGGACTCCTGTACCATATGGATTTTGTAGGGTGAAGCCCTGTATCTACTTTTCACCAGACTTCTAAGTTTTTTATCTATGACTCTTCTTTAATATAGGGTTCCAGTAAAACACTTTGATTAGTCTTGCGACTGTGAAACTGCTTAGGTTCAAATCCCATTTGTACTACTTTCTCACTATAGGACCTTAGAAGTTACCTAGCTTCTGAGCCTCAGCTCCTCATCTAGAAAGTGGAGAAAATAATAGAATTTCACAGAATTGCTATGAATACTAAATGGTAGCTGACACATTGAGTTTGATATCCTTGTTCTAGCCATTTTCCAGGCCAGCGAGCCAAATTTTCTATTTTGATTTTATAGAAGGGGATGCTCTTGTAAACTCTGCTATACAGAAAACTTCTCCAATAGTGAGTCTTACACGGTGATTTCTGCCCATGCATCTTCATGAAACAAATTCTTCTCCACTCTTTTCTACACATAACCAAATTCTGTTCATCCTTTAAAGTCACACTCAAGTCTCACTTTCTCTGTGAGTCCTTCTGTCCTTACACAAGAGACATCTGTCTCTTTTCATTCATCCCTATACATCCATTCATTTACTTGTTTATTCAAGTGCCACAGTGGGTCAGGCACTGTTCCAGACTCCAGGGTGCAGCCTGCAAAAACACAAATACCTGCCCTTGTGGTACTCACATTTTTATGAGGAAAGACCATAAACAAAGAAACAAATATTACCACAATAGATTCGCTGATGAAGACAAGTTCTCTGAAGAGAAATAATAGTGATTGGGAGTAGACGGTAGAGAAGGGGAAATTATTTTCAATAGGGTGCTAACCAAACGTCCCTTTAAGAAGGATGTAATATTTAAACACACATCTAAGGAAACCAAAGTAGCAGAAACTGCGAAGGCCCTGAGGTAGAACAAGCCTGTCCTGTTCAAGGAAAAGTGAAATCAGTGAAGCTGGAGTGGTGAGAGAGAGGAAGGAGATGAAGTCAGAGGATTAATAGGGCCTAGACCATGGAGGGCCCTGATGAACATGGAAAGGGGTTTTGAGTAGATGTGATACTATCTCATTTTTAGTTTAAAATGAAGCACACTTGAATAATATGTAATTGGCAAGAGTGGAAGCAAGGAGTCCAATTAGAAAGCTTTTGCTAGAATTCAGGTGAGATGATAGTGTCTTAGATTAAGGTGGAAGTAAAAAAGGTATTGACGAATGGCTGGATCCGAGATCTAATTTTTTAAGTAAAACTAACAGTGTCTGCTCAGGGATGTGAAAGGAGATGAGTCAATTATTCCTATGTTTCTAGCTGAGGAAACTTGGCGAGTAGTGGTACCACTTACTGAGATGGCAGTCATATTCAACTGTGCATTATTTAATAGTTAATTATTTTTTAGTGTATTTGTTACAGCTCAGCAATTAGATTGTCTATTTCCCTCAAGACAGTTAGGGACACTACATTCACATTTGACTGATTAGTTCTATCTCTATCAATTAATAGCTGTGTGACTTTCGGCAAGCTACTTAACCCTCTAAATCTCATCTGTAAAGTGGGTCTGGTACTCATTGGGTTGTTGAGACAATTAGGTGTGGCTCTTAGAATAATGCCTGGCACTTAGTAGTGCTCAGTAGTAGCTGCTATTCATTCCAGAAACACCCCCACACCCCACCAACTGTAGTCAGTCAGCCCAGGGATCTTATGAGTTTCTCTCTACTTAGTTTGCTCAATGCATGGTCAGAATATTTTTCAAAGGTACTTAATGCTTGAGCTAATAGAGAAAATCCATGCTAGCTTTCAAATGCTACCCTGTGTGAATCTCTTTAGTTGCGTTTTGCTTTTCCAAGCCTAAAACGTAGGTGGTCAACAATTAGCAGATATTTGTTGAATGTCTACTTTGGGCTTAGCTACTGGGATATTCAAGAGTACCAGTTAAACCTCATTTTTCCTGCCATGCATGCTTTTGATTTAGCTGTAACAAATATTTTATCAGTGACCAAATATTTTAATACCTCTCTAGTCCTCTTGGGTATTGCTGGACAGATTTCAGACTAGCTGATGTCATTATTGGCCGTTATAAATTGTGTCAGTATGGCTGCCCTTTTGTATCTTGGTCAAATACAGAAAAACAGCAACTTGGAGATACAGAGCCTCTGTTCAGACTTAATGGGATTAGCTGTCAATGGCAGAAATTCACAGCAGTTGGTATCCATTCATTGAGAAAGAAGACAACTTAAAGAAATTTCCAGTGAAAAACAATTACAAACAGATTATCTGGTACATTCTAACACATTAGATAAAATTTCTTCATCTGCAGAGAAAAGCTTTGCCTCAAGGAAAGCAATATGATATAATGGAAAAAGCACTGGACTCAGATCAGCGGGACTGGCTGTGACCTGAGGAAATGCTCAACTTTGCCAAGCCTTAGATGTTTCCTTTGTAAAAAAAAAAAAAAAAAAGAATAAAAAATTATACCTACTTTTCAGGGGTACTCTCAGGGTTCAGGGAGATAATGGCTATGAAAAGACTTGGAAATCTGCAAAATATTATGCCTGAGCAAATGTTATACAAGCCTGTAGACATGTTAAGAGTTGAAATGTGATAAGGAAAGACTTTAGGAGAGGGAGTAAATAAAGTTCCTTGCCAGGCGGTGCCTTTTCTAGGTTACTCACAAGCTGTCCCACTGTAAAGATGGCAACAAAAATGAAAATAATGACAACAGCTAACATTTACTTAGTATCTGCTGCAAAGAAGATACTGTGCCAACTCGTTTACACACATCAGTTCATTTAACCCCCACAACAATTCCTTGAAGTGGATGTGGTTACTAACACCATTTTATGGATGAGAAATGGGTTCAAAGCAATTAAATTACTTGCCTAGTCATGCAGTTTGTGGGCTATAGAACTAGGATTTTAATTAGGCAGTTTGATGCCAGAATCCGTGAGTTTAACTACTAGCCTACACAGCCTTACAGGTGGATCCTAGTATAATTGGAGTGGGACCTCAGTATTGCCAAGTCATTTTCAGTGGAGTGATTCTGCCTGTGCCTCAGGAATTTGTCCCACACCTCCTATCCCCTGCTCAGAATTTCTCTCCTATCCCTACTATTTCATGCTATCCTACAATCATAGGTGCTAGAGGCTACATTGGGTAATGCTTGCTGCTGTAGCTAATAAACCTAAAAATGTATACTGATGCACACATAATAGTAAGTTAAATTATTACTGATTTAACAGAAGTAGGTCTGTAAACACATTCATGGGGTGGCCCCTGTCCACACAGCCATTCAGGTCCCCATGCTGAGAGTAACCTTGCCATCCTCAACATTTGGCGCTTGAGGTTGTCTCCATTCCAGCCAATCAGAAGGGGAAGAGAGATTGAGGTGCCCCCTGTGGGAATTTCTGCTGAGGTTCCCCTGGCTGGCGCTCATTTAGCCATTGCAAGTGGAGCTAGAAAGCATAGCCCCCTGCTGGCCGCCATGGCTCAGTGACAACTTCTTAATGTGGAATGGGCAGCACTAATTTTTGGTGAACAACTAAGAAGTGTCAGCCACAGAGATTATGGTTATTGCTAGGTGGTTTTTCATTGATGAAATTTTATTTCTGGGCCGGGCGCGGTGGCTCACGCCTATAATCCCAGCACTTTGGGAGGCTGAGGCGAGTGGATCAAGAGGTCAGGAGTTCGAGACCAGCCTGACCAACATAGTAAAAACCCCGTCTCTACTAAAAATACAAAAATTAGCCGGGTGTGGTGGTGGGCGCCTATAGTCCCAGCTACTCAGGAGGCTGAGGCAGGAGAATGGCGTGAACCCGGGAGGTGGAGATTGCAGTGAGCCAAGTCGTGTCACTGCACTCCAGCCTGGGCGACAGAGCAAGACTCCGTCTCAAAAAAAAAAAAAAAAAAAAAAAAAAAAATTTCGAGTTCCTTTAATTGGGTTCTGCAGTACACCATGAAAAATTATGGGCTCAAGGAAGGTTTTTTTGATCAAAATATGCTCTTTACTTCCTTGTTTCCTGCCACACTAATGCAAAACTTATTACAGACGACCGTCGCAGTGGGACAAATTTCCCTGCAATTGTTTCATACCTGCTCTTAGCATTTAAATGAACTGGAGGCTTAATTGCCTGATGTCTTTCCTTCAACAGTATTTAATTCTAAAAATTTTGGAGTTTTTTTAAACATACATTTACTGGATCTCAGGTACATAGAATTGGGTTAATTCTAACCCACAGTTCATTACATACTCATTTATGGGTCCTTGCAAAAAGTTCTATTTATTTGCTTATTTGTTAATAATAAACCATAAACGTCTACCACATGAAAGCTGGAATGTTGATAATAACATATCTACAATGAGTTTATTTTCAGTTCTTTCTCTCTGCCCCCCACATCCTATGTAACTACTATCCTGGCCCTTATGGTTATTTCCTTTTTAAAAATAGACTATTTTTTAGAGCAGTTTTAGCATCACAGCAAAATGGAGCTGAAGGACAGATTTCCCATATATCCTCTATCACACATACACAGCCTCCCTGCTTATCAATATCCTCTCTCAGCGTGGGATATCTGTTACAATTGATGAACCTGCCTACGCTGGCACATCGCCACCCAAAGTCCATCATTTACGTTAGGGTTTACTCTTCATGTGGTCCATTCTATGTGTTTAGACAATTTATAATGACATGTGTTCACCATCATAGTATCAGAATGATTTCACTGACCTACAGATCCTTTGTGCTCTGCCCTTTTTTTCTTTTTTAAAAAATTTAATTAAGTTCCAGGATACATTGCAGGATGTGCAGGTTTGTTACAAAGGTAAACATGTGCCATGGTGGTTTGCTGCATCTATCAACCCATCACCTAGGTATTAAGCCCAATATGCATTATCTCTTTTACCTAATGCTCTCCTCCCCGACCCCACCCTCCCTCAACAGGCCCCACTGTGTGTTGTTCCCCTCCCTGTGTCCATGTGTTCTCATTGTTCAGCTCCCACTTATAAGTAAGAACATGAGGTGTTTGGCTTCCTGTCCCTGCATTAGTTTGCTGAGGATAGTGACTTCCAGCTTTATCCATTTCCCTGCAAAGGACATAATCTCATTTCTTTTTATGGCTGCATAGTATTCCATGGTGTATATGTACTAATTCTCTTTATCCAGTTTATCATTGATGGGCATTTGGGTTGACTCCATGTCTTTGCTATTGTGAGTAGTGCTGCAGTGAACATATGTGTGCATGTATCTTTATAATAGATGTTTTTATATTCCTTTGGGCATATGCCCAGTAATGGGATTGCTGGGTCAAATGGTATTTTTGGTTGTAGGTCTTTGAGGAATCCAATATCCAGAATCTACAAGGAACTTAAATTTATAAGGAAAAAAAACCCCATTAAAAAGTGGGCAAAGAGCCGGGCGAGGTGGCTCAAGCCTGTAATCCCAGCACTTTGGGAGGCTGAGGCGGGCGGATCATGAGGTCAGGAGATTGAGACCATCCTGGCTAACACGGTGAAACCCCGTCTCTACTAAAAACACAAAAAATTAGCCGGGCGTGTTGGCGGGCGCCTGTATTCCCAGCTACTCGGGAGGCTGAGGCAGGAGAATGGCATGAACCCAGGAGGTGGAGGTTGCGGTGAGCCGAGATCGCGCCACTGCACTCCAGCTTAGGGGACAGAGAAAGACTCCGTCTCAAAAAAAAAAAAAAAAAAAGTGGGCAAAGAACATGAACAGACACTTCTCAAAAGAGGACATTTATGCAGCCAACAAACATATTTTTAAAAAGCACAACATCACTGATCATTGGAGAAATGAAAATCAGAGCCACAGTGATCAGATTGGCTTTTTTCACTTAGCAATAAACATTTGAGTTTCCTCCATGTCTTTTCATGGCTTGATAGTTTTTAGTGCTGAATACTATTCCAATGTCTGGATGGACTAGTGTTTCTTTATCCACTTACCTGCTGGACATCTTGGTCGCCTCCAAGTTTTGGCAATTACTAATAAAGCTGTTAGAAACATCCATGTGCAGGTTTTTGTGTGGACATAAGTTTTCAACTCATTTGGATCTTATGGTTTAGTTTTGCAAGAAACTGCCAACCTGTTTTCCAAAGTGGCTATGCCGTTTTGCATTCCCATGAGCAATGAATCAGAGTTCATATTGTTCAAACTCCTTGCCAGCGTTTGACGTTGTCAGTGTTCTGGGCTTTGGCCGCTCTAAGAGGTTTGTAGTAGTACTTTGTTTTAATTTGCATTTTCCTGATAATATATAGTGTATTCCCTGTGCTTTTATCTTCTGAAAGACATTGTATAAAATTGGTGTAATTTCTTTCTTAAATGTCTGGTAAAACCCACCAGTGACCATACCTGGGTTGGATATTTTCTGTTTGGAAGTTTATTATTTATTTATTTAATAAAGATAAGCCTGTTCAGGTTGTATATTCTTGCGTGAGTTTTGGCAGCTTGTGTCTTTCAAGGAATTGGTCCATTTCATCTGAGTTATCAAATCTGCAGGCATAGAGTTCTTCATAATATTCCTTGATTTGCCTTTTAATGTCCATGGGATCTGCAGTGATGTCCTGTCTTTTCTGACATTAGTAATTTGTGTCCTCTTTTTTTCTTAGTTAGCCTGGCTAAAGTCTTATCAATTTTATTGGGTTTTTTTTTTCTTTTTCAGAGAACCATCTTTTGGTTTTGCTGATTTTTTTTTTCCTGTTGATTTCTTTTTAAAATTTTCATTTTTTTCCTCTATTTTTTCTTTGCTTTGATTTAATTCACTGCATCACACAAATTTTGATAAGCTGTGTTTCTATTTTCATTTTATTCATCTTTTAATTTCTCTTGTTTTTTCCTTCAACTCATGTTATTTGGAAGTATGTTGTTTTATTGCCATGTGTTTTGGTATTTTTCTGGCTATATTTTTGTTATTTCTAGTTTAATTCCATTGTCATGTGAGAGCAGACATTGTATGATTTCTGTTTTTTTTAATTTGTTAATATGTTTTGTGGCTCAGAATGTGGTCTATCTTGGTGAATGTTCCATGTGAGCTTGAGAAGAATGTATATTCTGCTGTTGTTGGATGCAGTAGTCTATAGGTATCCATTATATACAGTTGATTGATAGCATTGTTGAGTTCAGCTATGTCCTTACTGATTTTCTGCCTGCTGGATCTGTTTATTTCTGATAGAGGGGTATTGAAGTCTTCAACTATAATAGTGGATTCATCTGTTTCTCTTCACAGTTCTATTGGTTTTTGCCTTATGTATTTTGACACTCTGATTTTAGGCACATACCTGTTAAGGATTATTATGTCTTCTTGGAGAATTGACTCCTTCGTTATTAGGTAATGTCATTCCTTATCCCTGATAACTTTTCTTGCTCTGAAGTTTGATCTGTCTGAAATTAATATAGCTACTCCAGAGCTTTATTTTGCTTGGTGTTAACATAGTACATGTTTCTCCATCCATTCACTCTATTTTTTTTTTTTTTTTTTTTTTTTTAGATAGCAGTCTTGCTCTGTCACCAGGCTGGAGTGCAATGGCACCATCTGGGCTCACTGCAAACTCCGCCTCCCGGGTTCAAGGGATTCTCCTGCCTCAGCCTCCCGAGTAGCTAGGATTATAAGCATGCGCCACCATGCCTAGCTAATTTTTGTATTTTTAGTAGAGACAGGATTTCACCATGTTGGCCAGGATGGTCTTGATGTCCTGACCTCGTGATCTGCTCACCTCAGCCTCCCAAAGTGCTGGGATTACAGGAGTGAGCCACCATGCCCAACCCATTCACTCTTAATCTATATCTGGCTTCATATTTAAAGTAGGCTTCGTGTACAGAACATATAGTGAGATCTTATCTTTTGATCCACTCTGACAAACTGTCTTTTAATTGGGGCATTTAGACCATTGACATTCAAATGATTATTGATACAGTTACATCTATAGCTACCATATTTGTTACTTGTTTCTATTTGATGCCCTTTTTCTTTGTTCCTATTTTTATCTTCCATTCTTTGTCTATCTTTTGTGGTTTTAACTGAACATTTTATGATTACATTTTCCCTCCCTGCTTAGCATAACAGTTACACTTCCTTTTTTTACACTGTTTTTAATGGTTGCCTGGAGTATACGATATACACTGCAACTAATCCAAGTCTACTTTCAAATAACACTTATACTGCTTCATGAGTAATGCAAGTAAGATATAATAAGATAATTTTAATTTCTCCCTTCCATCTATTGTAACATTGCTGTCATTCATTTCACACATATATACACACACATACAAGCATACATAATCAAATGCATTGTTGATATTTTCATCTATTGTCAGATGAATTATGAATAAGAAAAATAAATGGTTGTATTTTATTTTCTGATGCTTTTTATGTATATTTGAGTTGGTGACATACATAATTTTCCTTCAAGAAGTTTATTTTAATATTTCTTGCAAAGCAGGTCTGCAAGTTATCTCAATTTTTGTTTGAGAAAGTATTTCTTCACTTTTTATTGTGTATTTTTAAGATATGCAACATATTTTGATATATATAGTAAAATGATCAGCCAAATAGTGTATCATTTATCTAACACAGTGGCAGGAGTGTCTAAATTCTCTTAGCGAACCTTGTGACTACAATAATATATTATTAACTATAATTCTCATGTACATTAAATCTCCGGACTTATTCATCCTATATATCTGCAACTTTATATCTTTTGACCTATATCTCCTTATATCCTCCCGCTTCCCCCAGTAATCACCATGTCATTCTCTATTTCTATGTATTCAACTTTTTAAAAAATAGATTCCACATGTAAGTAAGATCATGAGATGGTGCAGTTTTTTTTCTTTGTTTCTGGTTTACTTCACTTAGCATAGTGTCATCCAGGCTCATGCATGGTGTGGCAAATGGGAGGATATCCTTTTTTCAGGCTGAATAATATTCCTCTCTCTTTCTCTCTCTCCCTCCCTTTCCGTGTGTGTGCGTGTGTATCTCAGTTTCTTTACCCATTCATCCATGATGAACACTTCAGTCGTTTTCGTATGTTGGCTATTGTGAACAATGTTGCAATGAACAAGGGAGTGCAGATATCTTTACAAGGTAAATCTTTACAAAGGTAATTTCATTTCCTTTGGGTATATACCCAGAAGAGGGATGCAGGGATTGCAGGGTCATACTATTTCTGATTTCTCTGGGCAACTCCATACTGTTTTCCACAGTGGCTGCACCAATCTACATTCCCACCAACAGTGTATAAGGGTTCCCTTTTCTCTCCACCTTCAACATTTGTTATCTCTCGTCTTTCTTATAATAGCTATCCTAACAGGAGTGAGCTGATACCTTATTGTGGTTTTGACTTGCATTTCCCTGATTAGCGATGTTGAACACTTTTTCATATCCCTGTTGGCCATTTGTATGTCATCTTTGGAAAAATTTCTGTTCAGATCCTTTACCCATTTTTTATTCAGGTTTCTTTTCTGCTATCCAATTGTATGAGGTTTTTTAAATATTAACTCCTTATTAGATATATGGTTTTCAAATATTTGCTACCGATCTGTAAGCTGCCTTTTCATTTTGTTGATTATTTCCTTTGCTGTGCTGAAACATTTTAGTTTGATGTATGCCAGTCTATTTTTTATTTATTTATTTTTTGCCTTTGCAGTCTGAACTTTTGGTGTGATAACCAAAATCATTAAGACCAATGTCAAGAGACTTTTCTCCTATCTTTTCTTCTAGGAGTTTTATCCTATCAGGTCTTATTTTAGGTCTTTTATACATTTTGAGTTGATTTTTGTGGGTGGTGTAAGATACGTGTCCAGTTTCATTCTTTTGCATGTGGATATCCCATTTCTCCAGCCCTTTTTATTGAAGAGACTATCCTTTCCCTATTGCGTCTTGCTTCTCTCTAACTTTTGAAGGGTAATTTCCCAGAATTATCTCAAAACTTTAAATATTTTATTCCAACTTTCAAGATTTCTGAGGAGAAGTTGAATGTAATTCTCATCATTGCTCCAAGTGAGGGTTTTCCACCTCCTGGCTGCTTTCAGGCTTTTTTCTTTCTTTTTTTTTTTTAGATGGGGTTTCTCTCTCGTCGCCCAGGCTGGAGTGCAGTGGCATGATCTCTGCTCACTGCAACCTCCGCCTTCCGGACTCAAGCGATTCTCTCTGCCTCAGCCTCTTGAGTAGCTGGGACTACAGGCGCCTGCCACCACTCCTGGCTAATGTTTGTATTTTTTGGTAGAGACAGAGGTTTCACCATGTTGGCCAGGATGGTCTCAAACTCCTGACCTCAGGTGATCCACCAGCCTCAGCCTCCCAAAGTGCTGGGATTACAGGCGTGAGCCACCGTGCCCGGCCAGGCTTTTTTCTTTATCTCCGATTGTCTATGGTTTGAAAATGTTATGCGTCGCTGTACTTTTTTGGCATTTATCCTGCTTGGTGCTCTCTAAGCTTCCTGTATCTGCGATTTGGTATCTGACATTGATATGGGAAAATTCTCTCAGTGTTTCAAATATTACTTATACTTCTTTTTTTCTTTCTTTCCCTAGTATTCCCATTTTGCACGTATTATACCTTTGGTAGTTGCCCCACAATTATCGGAGATTCCAGGGTTTTTTGGTCATTTTTCTGTTTGTTTTTCAGTTTTGGAAGTTTCTATTGAGATATTCTCAATCTCAGACATTCATTCCTCAGTCATGTTGTGTCCAAAATTGGTGGGTTCCTGGTCTCACTGACTTCAAGAATGAAGCCGCGGACCCTCGCAGTCAGTGTTACAGTTCTTAACGATGGTATGTCCAGAGTTTGTTCCTTCTGCTGTTCGGATGTGTTTGGAGTTTTTTCCTTCTGGTGGGTTCATGGTCTTGCTGGCTTCAGCAGTGCAGCTGCAGACCTTCGTGGTGAGTGTTACAACTCTTAAGGTGGCGCGTCCACAGTTGTTCATTCCTCCCGGTGGGTTTGTGGACTCGCTGGCCTCAGGAGTGAAGCTGCAGATCTTTGCAGTGAGTGTTTACAGCTCATAAAGGCAACGCATACCCAAAGAGTGAGCAGCAGCAAGATTTATTGCAAAGAGCAAAAGAACAAACCTTCCACAGCGTGGAAGGGGACCAAAACAGGTTGCCGTTGCTGGCTTAGGCAGCCTGTTTTTATTCCCTTATCTGACCCCACCCACATCCTGCTGATTGGCCCATTTAACAGAGAGCTGATTTGTCCGTTTTACATAGAGCGGATTGGTCCATTTTGACAAGGTGCTGATTGGTGCATTTACAATCCTCTAGCTAGACATAAGTTCTCCAAGTCCTCACCAGATTAACTAGACACAGAGCACTGATTGGTGCTTTTACAAACCTTGAGCTAGACACAGGATGCTGATTGGTGTGTTTACAAACCTTGAGCTAGACACAGAGTGCTGATTGGTGTATTCACAATCCTTTAGCTAGACACAAAAGTTCTCCAAGTCCCCACTAGATTAGCTAGACACAGAGCACTGATTGGTGCATTTACAAACCTTGAGCTAGACACAGAGTACTGATTGGTGCATCTACAATCCTCCAGCTAGACATAAAAGTTCTCCAAGTCCCCACTGACTCAGGAGCCCAGCTGGCTTCCCCTAGTGGATCTGGAGCTGGGGCGGGGGGTGGAGCTGCCCGCCAGTCCTGTGCCGTGTGCCTGCACTCCTCAGCCCTTGGGCGGTTGCTGCCACCGGGCTCCACGGAGCAGGGGGTGACGCCCATCAGGGAGGTTTGGGCTGTGAGGGAGCCCACCGCGGAGGGGTTCGGGCATGGCAGGCTGCAGGTCCCAAGCCATGCCCTTCAGGGAGGCAGCTGAGGCCCGGGGAGAATTGAAGCGTGGCAAGAGCGGGCTGGCACTGCTGGGGGACCCAGTGCCCCCTCTGCAGCTGCTGGCCCGGGTGCTAAACCCCTCACTGCTCAGGGCTGGTGGTGCCGGCAGGCCACTCCAAGTGGGGGGGCCCACCGAGGCGACACCCACCGGGAACTCACGCTGGCCTGCGAGCACTGCGTGCAGCCCTGGTTCCCGCCCGTGCCTCTCCCTCCACACCTCCCTGCAAGCAGAGGGAGCCGGCTCTGGCCTCAGCCAGCCCAGAGAGGGGCTCCCATAGTGCAGTGGTGGGCTGAAGGGCTCCTCAAGCGTGGCCAGAGCAGACACCCAGGCTGAGGAGGTGCTGAGAGTGAGCGAGGGTGGCCAGCATGTTGTCACCTCTCCATGTGTCTGGCCTACCCATAAGCTCATCAAAGGCATTCATGATCTGTTATGGTGTTTTGATGTCTAGTATTTCTTTGGGGTTCTTTCTTAGAATTTCCATCTCTCTACTTACATTGCCCATCTGTTATTGTGTGCTGTCTACTTTATCCATAAGAGCCATTAGCATATTAATCCTAGTTGTTTCATTTATTTATTTATTTTTGAGAGGGAGTCTCGTTCTGTCACCCAGGCTGGAGGGCAGTGGTGCCATCTCGGCTTGCTGCAACCTTCGCCTCCCGGGTTCAAGTGATTCTCCCACCTCAGCCTCCCGAGTAGCTGGCACTACAGGCACCTGCCATCATGTCCGACTAATATTTGTATTTTGAGACGGGGTTTCACCATGTTGGCCAGGCTGGTCTTGAGCTCCTCACCTCAGGTGATCCGCCTGCCTCGGCCTCCCAAAGTGCTGGCATTACAGGCATGAGCCACTGTGCCCAGCCAATCCTAGTTGTTTTAAATCCTGGTATGATAATTCCAACATCCCTGCCATGTCTGAGTCTGGTTCTGATGTTTGCTGTGTCTCCTCAAACTTTTTTTTAACGTTTTAGAAAGTCTTGTAATTTTTTCCTGGTAGCTGAATGCAATGTGCTGGGTAAAAGGAACTGCAATCAATAGGCCTTTGGTAATGTGGTGGTAAGGAGAGGAAGTGTTCTATAGTTCTATGAGTAGGCCTCAGTCTTTTAGTTAGCCTGTGTCTCTGGACTATGAATTCCACAAGTGCTTCTCAGGCCCCTGTCCTGCCTTGGTGAGACTGGGTGGCTAGAGTGCGCTGGAGATGGGTGTTTTCCTTCTCCCACATGGAAATCTAAAGGGGGTTGGATTTGGATATTTTTTCTTCCAGGTCAGTTAAGCTCTGATAAAACCCTAGCTGGTTAGGTTCTCCTTAACTACTTTCCCCTGAGGGCAGTACTTGTTAAGAAGAGCAAAGTGCTCTGGCATATTTCAAAGTGGCTCCTAATTGTCTCCTTCTGCCAGAAGCATGAGGGTGTTTCTCTCCAGTATTCACTGTGAGTTCCCAGTAGAGCACCAGGAGGTAAACTCACAAAAGTGGGTTCTCTATGCCTGGAGTTTTTATTTCTCAGACTTGTACACTTTAAGTCTCCTGCAGTTTGTCAATTGCAGTTCAGGTTTTCCTAGCCCAGCATGGGTTCACACAGATGGTTTAGTTCATGGATTTCTTTTCTGGTAAGTTGTGATTCTCTGTATTTGCCTGTTAGTCTCTCCAATGGGGACAGGGGTTTGTCCTGTGACCTTTCTTCTGTTACAGATCTAAGAAAAATAGTTGATTTTTCAGTTTGTTCAGCTTTTTACTTGTTAGGATGGCACGATGACTTCCAAGCTTCTTATATGCTAGGCTAGAAACCGTCCCTTTGATTTTTAAAATATAATTTTATCGCATTTATACTCCTTTAAACCTATTTTAATTTTAGTTGTTTCTAATGCTATCAAAAGGATATTATGCTCTATGTAGTTTTCTGGGATTCATGTTTTCACTCTTTATATTGCTAAGCTTCATTCATATTTTTGTTTTTTGAGACAAGGTCTCACTTTGTCATCCAGACTAGAGTACAGTGGCATGATCATGGCTCACTGCAGCCTTGACCTCCTGGGCACAAGTACTTCTCCCACCTCAGCCTTTTGAGAAGCTTGTGCCACCCTATCTGGCCAATTTAAAAAATTTCTTATAGAGATAGGATCTCACTATATTGCTCAGGCTGGCCTCAAACTCTTCAGTTTGATTGGGTCTCATTTGTCAATTTTTGGTTTTGTTGCAATTGCTTTCATGTCTTTGTCATGAAATCTTTGCTAGGTCCCATGTCTAGAATAGTATTTCCTAGGTTATCTTCCAGGGTTTTTATACTTGTGGGTTTTACATTTCAGTTTTTTAAATCCATCTTGGATTTTTTTTTTGTATCTCATATAAGGAAGGGGTCCAGTTTCAATCTTCTGCATATGGCTAACCAGTTATTCCAGCACCGTTTATTTAATAGGGAGTCTTTTCCCTATTGCTTGTTTTTTGTCAGCTTTGTCAAAGATCAGATGGTTGTAGGTGTGCAGCCTTATGTCTGGGCTCTAGTCGGTTCCATTGGTCTGTGTGTCTGCTTTTGTATGAGTGCCATGCTGTTTTGGTTACTGTAGCCTTGTAGTATAGTTTGAAGTCAGGTAATGTGATGCCTCCAGTTTTGTTTAGGATTGCCTTGGCTATTTAGGCTCTTTTTTGGTTCCATCTAAATTTTAAAATAGTTACTTTCCCTCATTCTCTGACGAGTATCATTGCTAGTTTGATAGGAATACCACTGAATGTATTTCCATTTGTTCGTGTCATCTCTGATTTATTTGAGCAGTGTTTCATAAGTCTTATTGTACAGATCTTTCACCTCCCTGATTAGATGGTATTTTATTCTTTTTTTGGCTAATGTGAGTGGGATCATGTTCTTGATTTGGCTCTCAGCTTGGATGCTGTTAGTATGTAGGAATGCTACTGATTCTTGTACATTGATTTTTTTATCCTGAAACTTTGCTGAAGTTGTTAATTAGATCAAGAAGCTTTTGGGCAGGCACTGTGGAATTTTCTAGTTATAGAATCATATTGTCTGCAAACAGGGAAAATTCAACTTCCTCTTATTTGAATGCTTTTTATTTCTTTCTCTTGCCTGGTTGTTCTGGCCAGGACTTCCAGTACCATGCTGAATTGAAGTAATGAGAGAGACCATCCTTGTTTTGTTCTGGTTTTCAACGGGAATGCTTCCAGCTTTTGCCCATTCAGTATGATGTTGGCTATGGGTTTGTCATAGATGGCTCTGTGTTAGTTTGTTTTCATGCTGCTGATAAAGACATGCCTGAGACTGTGCAGAAAAAGAGGTTTAATTGCACTTAACAGTTCCACATGGCTGGGGAGGCCTCAGAATCATGGCTGGAGGTGAAAGGCACTTCTTACGTGGCAGCAGCAAGAGAAAATGAGGAAGAAGAAAAGCAGAACCTCCTCGTAAACCCATTAGATCTTGTGAGACTTATTCGCTATCACAAGAATAGCAAGGGAAAGACCAGCCCCAAGATTAAATTACCTCCCCCTGGATCCCTCCCACAGCATGTGGGAATTCTGGAAGATAAAATTCAAGTTGAGATTTTGGTGGTGACACAGCCAAACCATATCAGGCTGAAGTACATTCCTTCAATCCCTAGTTTGTTGAGGGTTTTTAACATGAAGGGATGTTGAATTTTATCAAAAGCCTTTCTCCATCTATTGAGATAATCATGTGGTTTTTGTTTTTAGTTCTGTTTGTGTGATGAATCATATTTATTGATTTGTGTGAGTTGAACCAACCTTGCATCCCAGAGATAAAGTCCACTTGATCATGGTGGATTAGCTTTTTCATGTGCTGCTGGATTCAGTTTGCTAGTATGTTGTTGACAATTTTTACATCTACATTCATCAAGGATATTGGCCTGAAGTTTTTTTTTTCCTGTGTGTTTGTGTCTTTCAGGTTTTGGTATCAGGGTGATGCTGGCCTCACAGAATGAGTTAGGGAAGAGTCCTTCCACCTCAAGTTTTAGATATAGTTTCAGTAGGAATAGTATCAGCTCTTCTTTATACAGCTGGTAGAATTTGGCTTGGAATCCACCTGGTCCTGTGCATTTTTTTGGTTGGTAGGCTTTTTATTATTGATTCAATTTCAGAACTTGTTATTGATCTGTTCAGGGATTCAATTTCTTCCTGATTCACTCTTGGGAAGATTGTATGTGTCCAGGATTTATCTGTTTCTTCTAGATTTTCTAGTTTGTGTTCAGAGAGCTGTTCATAGTAATCTGAGGTTTTTTTGTATTTCTATGGGGTTAGTGGTAATGCCCCCATTTTCATGTCTAGTTGTGTTTATTTGGATCTTCTCTCTTGTTTTCTGTATTAGTCCAGCTAACATCTCTTATTAATTTTTTTCGAAGAACCAACCCTGGATTTGTTGATTTTTGGGTTTTTTTTCCCACATTTCCATTTTCTTCATTTCAGCTCTGATTTTGGTTATTTCTTCTGCTAGCTTTGGGTTCAGTTTGCTCTTGGTTCTCTAGTTCCTCTAGTTGTGATAATAGGTTGTTAATTTGAGAAATTTCTAAGTTTTTGGTGTGGATGTTTAGTGCTATAAACTTCCCTCTTAACACTGCTTTAGCTGTATCCCAGAGATTCTGGTATGTTATATCTTTGTTCTCATTAGTTTCAAAGATCTTCTTAATTTCTGCCTTAATTTCATTATTTACCCAAAAGTCATTCAGGAGCAGGTTGTTTAATTTCCATGTCATTGTCTGGTTTTGAGTGATCAGTATTGATTTCTATTTTTATTGCATCATGGTATGAGAGTGTGGTTGGTGTGATTTCAGTTTTTTAATTTGAGGATTATTTATGTCTGGTTGATTTTAGAGTATGTGCCATGTGGCAATGAAAAAAATAATGTATATTCTATTGCTTTTGGCTGGAGAGTTCTATATATGTCTATTAGATCCATTTGGTCCAGTGTCTAGTTCAAGTCTGGAATATTTCTGTTTTCTGCCTCAATGATCTGTCTAATACTGGCAGTGGGGCATTGAAGTCTCCTACTATTATTGTGTGGCTAACTAAGTCTCTTCATAGGTCTCTGGGAACTTGCTTTGTGAATCTGGGTGCTGCTGTGTTGGGTGCATACATATTTAGGATAGTTAGATGTTCATGTTGATTTGAGCCTGTTAATATTATGTAATGTCCTTCTTTGTCTTTTTTTTTTTAATCTTTGTTGGTTTAAAGTCTGTTTTGTAAGACCTCCTTTTTTTTCTCATTTCTGTTTGCTTGCTATATTTTCCTTCATGCCTTTACTTTGAGCCTATAGGTGTCATTGCATGTGAGATAGGTCTATGGAAGACAGCATACTATTAGGTTGGATTAAGTTGGGTCTTAATCCAACTTGCCACTCTCTGCCTTTTAATTGGGGGCATTTAGCCTGTTTACATTCAAGATTAGTATTCATATGTGCGAATTTCATCCTGTCATCGTGTTGTTAACCTAACCCTGGTTATTATGCAGACTTGTTTGTGTGGTTGCCGGTGTCACTGGTTTATGTACTTCAGTGTGTTTTTGTGGTAGCCAGTAATGGTCTTTCCTTTCTATATGTAGCACTCCTTTAAGGACCTCTCTTAAGGCAGGTCTGGTGGGAATGAATTTCCTTAGCACTTGCTTGTCTGAAAAGGACCTTATTTCTCCTTTATGAAGATTAATTTGGCTGAATATGAAATTCTTGGTTGGAAATTCTTTAAGAATGCTGAATAATATAGGCCTCCAGTCTCTTCTGGTTTGTAGGGTTTCTGCTGAAACATCTGCCGTTAGCCTGGTGGGTTCCCTTTGTACATGACCTGCCCCTTTTCACTAGCTGCCCTTAACATTTTTTTTCTTTCATTTTGACCTGGGAGGATCTGATGACTATGTGTCTTGGGGATGGCCATCTTGTGTAGTATTTCCCAGGGGTTCTCTACATTTCCTGAATTTGAACGTTGGCCTCTCTAGCCAGGTTGGAGAAACTTTCATGGATGACATCCTGAAAAATATTTTCCAAGTTGTTTGTTTGCTTTCTTTCTCTTTCAGGAATGCCAATGAGTCATAGATTGGTCTCTGTACATAATTCCATATTTCTCTAGGGTTTTGTTCATTCTTCTTCTTTATTTTTTCTTTATTTTTGTCTGACTGGGTTATTTGGGAGAACTGGTCTTTGAGATTCTTTCCTCAGCATGGTTGATTCTGCTGTTAATACTTGGGATTGTATTCTGAAATTCCTAAAGTGAGTTTTTCAGCTCTATCAGATCAGTTTGGTTCTTTTTAAAAATGACCATTTCTTCTTTCATCTCCTGTATCATTTCATTGTATTACTTAGAATGCTTGGATTGGATTTTGACTCTCTCTCTGAATCTTGATGATCTTCATTCTTATCCATATTCCGGGTTTTTTTTTTTTCCTGCCATTTCAGGCAATTTCAATCTGGGTAAGAACCATTGCTGAGGAACTGGTGTGGTCATTTGGAGGTAAGAAGACACTCTGGTTTTTTGAGTTGCCAGAGTTCTTGCACTGATTGTTTCTCATCTTTATGGGCTGATGTTCTTTGAATCTTTGAAGTTGCTGTCCTTTGAATAGGTGTTGCGGTGGGGTTTTTTTGTGTTTTTTTGTTTTGTTTTGTTTGCTTTCATCTTTGATGTCCTTGGGAGTTTGATCGTGGTATAAGAATGGTTGTGTTGACTGGCATCATTTCTGGAAGATTCTAGGGGGCCAAGCCCCAGCTTAGCACTGCTGGACTGCGTGCTCTAACTCTGTGGATCTATTATCAGGCCCCTGGATCTGTTCTATGGCCCCTCAAGGTTAGGAACCTGCTGCACTGAAGGGGCCAATGTGTCCCTGAACTGCTGGACACAACACTCTGATGGGTAGTGCCAGACAAAGTGCTTTGTTGGATGGTGGCAGCAAGATCTGTGCTCTTTTGCATGTGGCAGCAGCAGCGATAATGCATTGGAATGCACATTTCTTGGCTGGTATAGGGGTGCCAGCTCCTGTGCAGATATTCATGATAGTGGCAGCACAAGATGGAGTGGGGCTGCTGGCATTCATGTGTGCTTTCACAGTGGCAGTGGTGTTGACATGGGGGTGGGGCGCTGGCTGGTGCAGACATGCCGACCTCCATGTAGGCATTCATGATAGTGGTGGTGCTGGGAGGTGGAGGTGCTGGTGTTTTTGTACACGTTCACACTGGCAGTGGTGTCAGTCTGGGAATGGGGTGCTGGTGGGCACGAGGCTGGTGGCCTCTGTGCATGTTCACATTGGGTGGCAGTGCAGAGCCACTGGCTCCCTGTGTGTGTTCATGCAGATGGCAGTGGCAACGGTGGTGGGGAACCACTGATCTCCATGCACTCATTCATGCTGGCATTGGAGGTGTGGTGGAGGGATCGCAGGGTGCACTCACACTGGCAGCAGTGACACCATAAGGTGTACACATCTACCTGTGGAGAAGGGGAGGTGAGGTCTTCTCATGTGCATGCGTACTGGCAGAGTGATGCAAGGGGTGGCCATGGGTGAGTGTTCACTGGTAAAGAAAGCAACATGGGAGGCTGCAGTGGGTGAGGGGAACATGTCAGTGAGCTAGTGTATATTGGCAGGGACTGCTCCGCTGGAGCACTCCAAGGGTCAGGCATAGTCGGCCAGCATAGGAGCTATGATGTGGGCCCCTGAGAGGTACCTCAGTTGAGGTACCCCAGTTAGGAAGCCAGGCTGGGGCCCCAGAAGAGGCCAGCAGACAGGGCAGCACTCAGGTCAGACTGGCCCCATCTCATGGACAATGCTGCCCTGCTCTGTTCAGGTCCAACAGTTCCTCTAAGGCAGGGTGAGCTTTGTGGGGTGGCCATTCTGGTCACGCTCCACTGCAGATGTTCCCACACCAAACTCTTTGGGCTCTGCATAGGCTGGAGTCCTGCCCCTACCACCTCTCTAAGCAGCTTTTTCTGCCATTTCCAGTGTCGTTTTTGGGGTCTCATGCTTCCAGGATTCCAGAAGTCTGTAATGACAGCAAGTTGCTTCTCACCTGTTGAACTCACCCCTTCCCCAGGAGTCATTGGGTGCCAGGAACAAGTCCTGGTGCGTGGTAGTCCCATGCATGGTTCCCAGCTTCCTCCCTCTTCAGCCCCATATCTGTGTGCTCCCTCTGTCCATTCTCAATGCCTTTGCTCTGAAGATCTGAGAGTGTGTCAGTTTTCCCAGTGTCCCAGTCCCTTGCTAGCAAATGATCCCCTGGCTGCGGCTAGTCTGATCTTGCCCCCTGTCCCTGTTCTTTTTTTTCAATCTTTGTGGCTTTAAATCATTAAGAAGCACCTAGGAATAAGAGTGGATCACCTTTTCCTTTTCCTAATTTTGAAGAGAATACTTTTAACATTTCCCCATTAGGATGATATGTATTCCAGATTTTTAAAATATATCTTCTGTTAGGTTAAGTAAGTTTCCTTCTACTCTTAATTTGCTAAGTTTTTCTTTAAAATCATGAATTGAATGATGGGTGTTTTTGTTTTTTTTGTGGGGTTTTAAAAATATTTATAGTTTATTATTTAAGCTATTAATGTTGTGCGTTGTATTTATGTATTTCTTAATTTTAAAACATCTTTGCATTTCTGAGAAACTCAACTTGATAGTGGTATATTAACTTTTTTGTTATAAGTTTAAGGGATACAAATGCAGTATTTTTTTAAGTGGATATACTGTGTAGTGGTGAAATCTGAGCTTTTAGTGTGACCACCAACCAAGTAGCGTACATTGTACCCATTAAGCAGTTTCTCATCCCTCACTCCCCTGCAATCCTCCTGCCCTTCTCAATCTTCAGGGACTATTATTCCATACTCTGTGTCCATGGGTACACTCTATTTAGCTCCTACTTGCAAGCGAGAACACACAGTGGTTAGCTTTCTGATTCTGAGTTGTTTTGCTTAAGATAATGGCCTACGGTTCCATCCATGTTGCTGCAAAAGGAATGATTTTTATATACTGTGGGAGTTAATTTTCCAATGTTTAGGATTTTTTAATATTTATCTTCATGAGTGAAATGGGCCTTTAATTTTCCTTTCTCATATTGTCATTGTTTGATTTATATATCAGGATTATACTGGCCCTATACAAATAAGATGGCTGATATTCCTTTATTTTCTACTCTCTGAAATACTTTATAAAAAGTTCAGATAATCTGTTTAAAAGGTTCAGATAATCTGTTGCTTGAAAGTTTGGTGGAACTTTCCAAAGGCCTGGTGTTTACTTTCTGTGAATATTTTTAACTACAATTTCTTTAAAATACTTTCCTTATCCTTAGTTATATCTCCTTTTTCATTTATACAATTATCTATTTGCATTTTCTCTTTTTATTATTGATCAATGATTATCTATTTGCATTTTCTTTTTTTGTCTTCAAAAGATTTATTAATATCTTCAAGTTAGCCCTTCTTATTATTATTATACTTTAAGTTTTAGGGTACATGTGCACAATGTGCAGGTTTGTTACATATGTATACATGTGCCATGTTGGTGTGCTGCACCCATTAACTCGTCATTTAGCATTAGGTGTATCTCCTAATGCTATCTCTCCCCCCTCCCCCCACCCCACAACAGTCCCCAGAGTGTGATGTTCCCCTTCCTGTGTCCATGTGTTCTCATTGTTCAATTCCCACCTATGAGTGAGAACATGCGGTGTTTGGTTTTTTGTCCTTGCAATAATTTGCTGAGAATGATGGTTCCCAGTTTCATCCATGTCCCTACAAAGGACATCAACTCATCATTTTTTATGGCTGCATACTATTCCATGGTGTATATGTGCCACATTTTCTTAATCCAGTCTGTCATTTTTGGACATTTGCATTGGTTCCAAATCTTTGCTATTGTGAATAGTGCCTCAATAAACATACATGTACATGTGTCTTTATAGCAGCATGATTTACAATCCTTTGGGTATATACCCAGTAATGGGATGGCTGGGTCAAATGGTATTTCTATGCCACATGATTCCACAATGTTGATTATTCAAATCCCACCACATGTAAAAGTGTCCTATTTCCAGTTTCCTGACTTTTTAATGATGGCCATTCTAACTGGTGTGAGATGGTATCTCATTGTGGTTTTGATTTGCATTTCTCTGATGGCCAGTGATGATGAGCATTTTTTCATGTGTTTTTTGGCTGCATAAATGTCTTCTTTTGAGAAGTGTCTGTTCATATCCTTTGCCCACTTTTTGATGGGGTTGTTTGTTTTTTTCTTGTAAATTTGTTTGAGTTCATTGTAGATTCTGGATATTAGCCCTTTGTCAGATGAGTAGGTTGTGAAAATTTTCTCCCATTTTGTAGGTTGCCTGTTCACTCTGATGGTAGTTTCTTTTGCTGCTCAGAAGCTCTTTAGTTTAATGAGATCCCATTTGTCAATTTTGGCTTTTGTTGCCATTGCTTTTGGTGTTTTAGACATGAAGTCCTTGCCCATGCCTATGTCCTGAATGGTAATGCCTAGGTTTTCTTCTAGGGTTTTTATGGTTTTAGGTCTAACATTTAAGTCTTTAATCCATCTTGAATTAATTTTTGTATAAGGTGTAAGGAAGGGATCCAGTTTCAGCTTTCTACATATGGCTAGCCAGTTTTCCCAGCACTGTTTATTAAATAGGGAATCCTTTCCCCATTGCTTGTTTTTGTCAGGTTTGTCAAAGATCAGATGGTTGTAGATATGTGGCATTATTTCTGAGGGCTCTCTTGTGTTCCATTGATGTATATCTCTGTTTTGGTACCAGTACCTTGCTGTTTTGGTTACTGTAGCCTTGTAGTATAGTTTGAAGTCAGGTAGCGTGATGCCTCCAGCTTTGTTCTTTTGGCTTAGGATTGACTGGCGATGCGGGCTCTTTTTTTGTTCCATATGAACTTTAAAGTAGTTTTTTCCAATTCTGTGAAGAAAATCATTGGTAGCTTGATGGGGATGGCATTGAATCTATAAATTACCTTGGGCAGCATGGTCATTTTCACAATATTGATTCTTCCTATCCATGAGCATGGAATGTTCTTCCATTTGTTTGTATCCTCTTTTATTTCATTGAGCAGTGGTTTGTAGTTCTCCTTGAAGAGGTCCTTCACATCCCTTGTATGTTGGATTCCTAGGTATTTTATTCTCTTTGAAACAATTGTGAATGGGAGTTCACTCATAATTTGGCTCTCTGTCTGTTATTGGTGTATAAGAATGCTTGTGATTTTTGTACATTGATTTTGTATCCTGAGACTTTGCTGAAGTTGCTTATCAGCTTAAGGAGATTTTGGGCTGAGACAATGGGGTTTTCTAGATATACAATCATGTCATCTGCAAACAGGGACAATTTGACTTCCTCTTTTCTTAAGTGAATACCCTTTATTTCCTTCTCCTGCCTGGTTGCCTTGGCCAGAACTTCCAACACTATGTTGAATAGGAGTGGTGAGAGAGGGCATCCCTGTCTTGTGCCAGTTTTCCAAGGAAATGCTTCCAGTTTTTGCCCATTCAGTATGATATTGGCTGTGGGTCTGTCATAGATAGCTCTTATTATTTTGAGATACGTCCCATCAATACCTAATTTACTGAGAGTTTTTAGCATGAAGGGTTGCTGAATTTTGTCAAAGAACTTTTCTGCATCTCTTGAGATAATCATGTGGTTTTTGTCTTTGGTTCTGTTTATATGCTGGATTACATTTATTGATTTGCGTATGTTGAACCAGCCTTGCATCTCAGGGATGAAGCCTACTTGATCATGGTGGATAAGCTTTTTGATGTGCTGCTGGATTCGGTTTGCCAGTATTTTATTGAGGATTTTTGCCTCAATGTTCATCAAGGATATTGGTCTGAAATTCTCTTTTTTTGTTGTGTCTCTGCCAGGCTTTGGTATCAGGATGATGCTGGCCTCATAAAATGAGGATTCCCTCTTTTTCTATTGATTGGAATAGTTTCAGAAGGAAAGGTACCAGCTCCTCCTTGTACCTCTGGTAGAATTTGGCTGTGAATCCCTCTGGTCCTGGACTTTTTTTGGTTGGTAAGCTATTGTTTATTGCCACCATTTCAAAGCCTGTTATTGGTCTATTCAGAGATTCAACTTCTTCCTGGTTTAGTCTTGGGAGGGTGTATGTGTCGATGAATTTATCCATTTCTTCTAGATTTTCTAGTTTATTTTGTGTAGAGGTGTTTGTAGTATTCTCTGATGGTAGTTTGTATTTCTGTGGGATCAGTGGTGATATCCCCTTTATCATTTTTTATTGCATCTATTTGATTCTTCTCTTTTCTTCTTTATTAGTTTTGCTAGCGGTCTATCAATTTTGTGGATCTCAAAAAACCAGCTCCTGGATTCATTAATTTTTTAAGAGTTTTTTGTGTCTCTATTTCCTTCAGTTCTGCTCTGATTTTAGTTATTTCTCACCTTCTGCTAGCTTTTGAACGTGTTTGCTCTTGCTTTTCTAGTTCTTTTAATTGTGATGTTAGGATGTCAATTTTAGATCTTTCCTGCTTTCTCTTGTGGGCATTTAGTGCTATAAATTTCCCTCTACACACTGCTTTGAATGTGTCTCAGCGATTCTGGTATGTTGTGTCTTTGTTCTCATTGGTTTCAAAGAACATCTTTATCTCTGCCTTCATTTCGTTATGTACCCAGTACTCATTCAGGAGCAGGTTGTTCAGTTTCCATGTAGTTGAGCAGTTTTGAGTGAGTTTCTTAATCCTGAGTTCTAGTTTGATTGCACTGTGGTCTGAGAGACAGTTTGTTATAATTTCTGTTCTTCTACGTTTGCTGAGGAGTGCTTTACTTCCAACTATGTGGTCAATTTTGGAATAGGTGTGGTGTGGTGCTGAAAAGAATGTATATTCTGTTGATTTGGGGTGGAGAGTTCTGTAGATGTCTATTAGGTCTGCTTGGTGCAGAGCTGAGTTCAGTTCCTGGATATCTTTGTTAACTTTCTGTCTCGTTGATCTGTCTAATGTTGACAATGGGGTATTAAAATCTCCCATTATTAATGGCCGATGAGGAACAGCTCCAGTCTACAGCTCCCAGCGTGAGCAATGCAGAAGACGGGTGATTTCTGCATTTCCATCTGAGGTACTGGGTTCATCTCACTAGAGAGTGCCAGACAGTGGGTGCAGGACAGTGGGTGCAGCGCACTGTGTGGGAGCCGAAGCAGGGTGAGGCAGTGCCTCACTCTGGAAGCACAAGGGGTCAGGGGGTTCTCTTTCCTAGTTACAGAAAGGGGTGACAGATGGCACCTGGAAAATCGGGTCACTCCCACCCTAGTACTGTGCTTTTCCAATGGGCTTAAAGAACAGCACCCCAGGAAATTATATCCCGCACCTGGCTCGGAGGGCCCTATGCCCATGGAGTCTTGCTGATTGCTAGCACAGCAGTCTGAGATCAAACTGCAAGGCGGCAGCGAGCCTGGGAGGGGGGCGCCTGCCATTGCCCAGGCTTGATTAGGTAAACAAAGCAGCCAGGAAGCTCGAACTGGGTGGAACCCACCACAGCTCAAGGAGGCCTGCCTGCCTCTGTAGGCTCCACCTCTGGGGGCAGGGCACACACAAACCAAAAGGCAACAGTAACTTCTGCAGACTTAAATGTTCCTGTCTGACAGCTTTGAAGAGAGTAGTGGTTCTCGCAGCACACAGCTGGAGATCTGAGAACCGGCAGACTGCCTCCTCAGGTGGGTCCCTGACCCCTGAGCAGTCTAACTGGGAGGCATCCCCCAGTAGGGGCAGACTGACACCTCACATGGCCAGGTACTCCTCTGAGACAAAACTACCAAAGGAACGATCAGACAACAGCATTTGTGGTTCACCAAGAATCGCTGTTCTACAGCCACTGCTGTTGTGCAGCCACCGCTGCTGATACCCAGGCAAACAGGGTCTGGAGTGGACCTCTAGCAAACTGCAACAGACCTGCAGCTGAGGGTCCTGTCTGTTAGAAGGAAAACTAACAAGCAGAAAGGACATCCACACCAAAAACCCTTCTGTATGACACCATCATCAAAGACCAAAATTAGATAAAACCTCAAAGATGGGGGAAAAAACAGAGCAGAAAAACTGGAAACTCTAAAAAGCAGAGCACCTCTCCTCCTCCAAAGGAATGCAGCTCCTCACCAGCAATGGAACAAAGCTGGACGGAGAATGACTTTGACGAGTTGAGAGAAGAAGGCTTCAGATGATCAAACTACTCCGAGCTACAGGAGGAAATTGAAACCAATGGCAAAGAAGTTAAAAACTGTGAAAAAAAATTAGATGAATGGATAGCTAGAATAACCAATGCAGAGAAGTCAGTAAAGGAGCTGATGGAGCTGAAAGCCAAGGCTCGAGAACTACGTGAAGAGTGCAGAAGCCTCAGGAGCCAATGCGATCAACTGGAAGAAAGGGTATCAGTGATGGAAGATGAAATGAATGAAATGAAGCGAGAAGGGAAGTTTAGAGAAAAAAGAATAAAAAGAAACGAACAAAGCCTCCAAGAAATATGGGACTATGTGAAAAGACCAAATCTACGTCTGATTGGTATACCTGAAAGTGACGGGGAGAATGGAACCAAGTTGGAAAACACTCTTTAGGATATTATCCAGGAGAACTTCCCCAATCTAGCAAGACAGGCCAACATTCAGATTCAGGAAATACAGAGAATGCCACAAAAATGATACTCCTCGAGAAGAGCAACTCCAAGACACATAATTTTCAGATTCACCAAAGTTGAAATGAAGGAAAAAATGTTAAGGGCAGCCAGAGAGAAAGGTCAGGTTACCCACAAAGGGAAACCCATCAGACTAACAGCTGGTCTCTCAGCAGAAACTCTACAAGCCAGAAGAGAGTGGGGGCCGATATTCAACATTCTTAAAGAAAAGAATTTTCAACCCAGAATTTCATATCCAGCCAAACTAAGCTTCATAAGTGAAGGAGAAATAAAATACTTTACAGACAAGCAAATGCTGAGAGATTTTGTCACCACCAGGCCTGTCCTAAAAGAGCTCCTGAAGGAAGCACTAAACGTGGAAAGAAACAATTGGTACCAGCCACTGCAAAAACATGCCAAATTGTAAAGACCTTCAAGGCTAGGAAGAAACTGCATCAACTAATGAGCAAAATAACCAGCTAACATCATAATAACAGGACCAAATTAACACATAACAATATTGACTTTAAATGTAAATAGACTAAATGCTCCAGTTAAAAGACACAGACTGGCAAATTGGATAAAGAGTCAAGACCTATCAGTGTGCTGTATTCAGGAGACCCATCTCATGTGCAGGGACACACATAGGCTCAAAATAAAAGGATGGAGGAAGATCTACCAAGCAAATGGAAAACAGAAAAGGCAGGGATTGCAATCCTAGTCTCTGATAAAATAGACTTTAAACTAACAAAGATCGAAAGAGACAAAGAAGGCCATTACATAATGGTGAAGGGATCAATTCAACAAGAAGAGCTAACTATCCTAAATATATAGGCACCCAATACAGGAGCACCCAGATTCATAAAGCAAGTCCTTAGAGACCTACAAAGAGACTCAGACTCCTACACAATAATAACGGGAGACTTTAACACCCCACTGCATTTTCTTTTTATTATTCATCAGTCTGTTCTGAGATTTTTCTTTTCAAAGATTTTCTTTTTGAGTTTGATTTCTGCTTTAATTTTTAGTATTGTAGTATCTATTTCTTAGATTTATTCTTTTTTTCTAATTTCTGTGTTGGACACATAATTTCTAGTGGATTATTTGTACTATTAAAATTTTAGTCCCCTGAAGTTCATGTAGATGGGTGAATCTTGAAGGATTCCAACAAGTTTTGACCCAGAAAGGATCAGCGCTGAAGACATGCTCCCTCCCTTGCTGCTGCCAGCCCTTCCGCCAGAGGACCTGCCATGGGTGGTCATCTGAGGGGCAGTTTTCTCCAGGGGATGGTTTCAAAACAGGCACTCAGTGTTCAAATGTGCTCTTGGCTTAATTATTGATATTTTTATTTATTTTACTTGTATTTGTTAGATCAGAAAACTGTTAAGGTGTGGAACTGCTTGGGCTGAGAGAGACTGTAATCCCTTATGCTTGAGATTAGGAACCTAGGTCACCCGGCAGTTTAGGAATGGAGTTGGACCCAGGCCATGACACCTTATAGCCTGTGCACTTTTCACTCAGCCAAACACCTCCTCTACACAGGAGAGTATCATTTTATAAAGTGGCAAGTTCACCTGCATGACCCTGTTCAAATATGATTAACATACAAAGCTCCTTTTTGTAATTCCAGAAAATGCAATTGGGTGAAAGTAAAAACTGTGCAACTTGCTTGTACCACAAATGCTTTTGTTTTGTTTTTCTCACCAGCATTTATTCAATATTTGTCTGTGCCTACTGCGTGCCAAGGATTTATCCTGCAGCATTTTAACATGAACTTAAGACTCACTCTGAATATTTTTCTTTTTACTTTTTGACTTTAGAATAGAATGGCTTGCACAAAGGAAATAATGAAGACATCAGGGGTTAAATAAGCAAATAATCATTTATCTTTAACACTGTGGCAGAGACCCAATGTTGTTTCTTACAGTAAAACAATGATAATCTTGTTTCTGAAGAAAAATAAAATCAGTACTTAAAAATGATGTATCCGGCATACCTTATTTTAAAGGAAGAAATATTTGTCTTAATTTTGCTGAAGTCTCTTTTGTTTCCCTTATGGGCTCTTACTACCTTTTTTCAGAGATATGACTTGGATTATGAATTGGTTTGTATGGAGCAGAAGTTTCTCTGGGACTCCGCGTTCTTAATAGCCCCAAGAGGTGTTGTACAAGTTCTAAGCATTCTGGGTTTGAAGCCAAGTCTTGGGTGGCTGTGTTGCTTTGCAGCTGTAGTTTAAATTAGAAACATTCTAGTTTACAGAGATCTAGATTTTTTAAAAGACCTTTATAGCATATAAAGAGAAGGTATTAGCCTCAGCTTACTTGATTCAGAATGAATTGAATGCAAAACATATTCAGATTAAAGAGACATGTACCTTTGGGAGTGTTTATAATGAGAGGCAATTAATCATACTGTTAAGATAGAGCTTCCTATGAATTTAAATTTTATGTTGATTGCTTTAAATAAACATCTCCTTCATTCTCCCCTCACATGCCTTCAGGTGATCAGTTATGTTTATAATGTAAGTATGAAAATCCTGGTCATAACTGGTAATAAAACAACATACAGATTGCAGGCACTTCATCTGTGTTTTGATACAGTGTAAATGAGCCCATTCTCCCTACCTCCCAAGCATGACCTTGGTCCTACAGCTTGTCTTATTATACACCACCCACCCCATGCACACACAAACTCAGGCACACACACCTCAAGAGCACTTCACCGGGCTTCAACATTGTATAGCCTTACAGCACACTAGACTTTGGATTCTATTGAAAGACTGCAAGAAAATTGTTCCACAAGATGCTAATCCAGAGAACTTAACTTTTGAGTAAATACTAGAGCTATTGATTGACATTTGCATATGGAAATTTCCAGGCGCTGCATGCTGCTTTGGGACTATTGCAGCCTTTCCAAATCCTCGCTTCTCTGTCCAGATGTTCATCCTTCACTCAATACCGATTTCTTCCCATTGTGATTGCTTGCAAACTTTTGACATTGGTCCTCTGGATTCTTCCCAAAGCATTTTCTCTCTCATAACTCCAAAAGAGTACAATAATTTATGAAGCTCATAATATAAACAGAAAAGAAGAAAATAGTGTAAAACCCTGGTTTTAAAAAGCAAAAATAAAAAGGTATGAAAACAAGTACCAAAGTCTCTTAGTTCTTAGAAAAACGATGTAGAATGAAGAAACTAGAAGACATTTTGTGTTCATAACATTGAGTTTAGTCTGCAGGGTAACTGAGTTTTAAAGGTTTTGGAGTCAGACAGATGTGGGTTCTAGTCTAAATTGTGGCTCACTTTACCAGTGTGACATTTTGCATCAGTTACTTCCCCTTAAAAATCTGTTTCCTCATCTGCAAAATAAGAACAATAGTAGTAATAATACCTGCAGCTAGAGTTGTTACCAAATTCAAACAGGAGAACAAATGTAAAGCTATTGGCACAGGGCAGGGCTCATAGTGAAAGCTCAACAAATGGTAGAATTTATTTATTGTTATACACATTAATAAAAATTGTACAGATGGTATGACTTGGTTTTCACTTTGGGAAATCCACTTTGGGACTTAGTTTCTCTAAAATGAAAAGGTTTGTACTACACATTACCTCCTAACATCTTTTTCTAGCTCACTGGTTACAACTTGAATAGAACTAATAAATTTATATACAGACTGAAAACTCTACATCGTCTAGACTTGTGAAGGACTAGAAGAGAGTCTCAAGTTGCAGAACGTCAGAAGGACAATGACGTAGGTGAGGAAACAGGGATGGAACTTCTCATGACAAATGTCCCTTTTCTGAAGAGATTGAATATTAGAAACTCGGAGCCTGCCTGGTATAGGGTTAGATAAACATATGTAGTGTTGCGCAATTAGGCAGGACGTGGAGACACTAGTTTGTTAATGGATCAGTTCATTTTTTGTTCAATTAATAAATGAGCAAAAAATAAGCCCAACCTGCTTCATTAAATATTTATTTTCAATACATTTAATATCCTGCTTCATTTCATAAAACGAACATTTCAAGGTGGCTGAAAATGCTTTAGGCCAAATGAGATTGGAAAACCCTTGCCTCATGCAGTTCTGGGAAGTTGGACATAAAGTGTAAGCCGAGCTCCTCATTCTGAGGAGCAAGACATTATATGGAATATGGAAAATCACTGCTTGTTTTGAAATAGCTACTGTTTCAATTAGGGAGGAAAAGGAAAAAACATGGACTTTTGATCACATCTAAAAATAATTAGTTTTCAAAGATAAAGTACACCTACATGTTCATGATGGTGAGATTACAAAATAGGTCTTGGGGTGTGTCCCAACTGTGAACTCTGAGTTGTCTTAGCAATGAATAGATACAGGATGGCACTAGGGTACAGGAAAATAAATACTAGTAACACGTAATATTGTTAGCACTAAAATCCATCTGGCTCCTTCTACCAACTGTGCAAAATTTCATGTTTCTCCTAGGTCTGGGGACCAAGAAAAACTCTTATGACTTTGTAAATATTGATGGATTGTTTTCTCTAAGGCACTTCACATATTAGAAGATCAGTGAACCTCAGAAATTCCTTGTCCCCTGTTGCACCCAATTTATTATATAATTTTGTGTGCTCTTGTATGTGAGTCTTAATTCCCAAATAATATCCACAACAATTTTATATGTTTATATTTTTGCCTTTTCAGATTTGAAGTTGAAGATTTTTCAGGTCATAATATGAAAATGTTGCTAATTTTGTTCCTCGTGATAATTTGTTCCCATATTTCTGTGAACCAAGATTCTGGTAAGGAAAAACTGGGAAGAATTCTTAATTTTGATTATAGAAAATAGATAATACACGAGTTTGACCTGTTTAAAAGTTATGAGTTTTGTATCACTTTGTTTTGACTTTGATGGTAGTGAGGGTAAGGGCGGTAGGTCAAATTCTTTGTGAGGTCACTCCATATTCCTTTGAAGATCATTTGTTTCTGGATCTTATTCCTTGTTAATAATAGATATGAGAGCTGTCATTTTGTCCTGCTTCAACCCCTTTTAGGTCTTCTTGGAGGTTGCATAAAAATTCTGTTAATATCAGGCTCAGGCCTGGAAAAATTGGAATGTCCCATCCTAATTCATTTGTGTCAAAAGGGTGTCTTGGTTTAGTGTCCAGATTTGCTCCAAATTAAATTATTTGGCTGCTTATTGTGAAGAAAGTGCTTTTTCCCTGGAGAGAAAGCTTCATAGCACTGTGTTCTGTCTGTTGGCAATCTCTGTCCTGTGGACTTAAGACACCAGCACACCCTTAACCACCTCACCATCTCTTAAATAATTGGTTGTTGTCCAGAGCAACCTACATTGGCTTTTACGGCTTCCTCGAGGACACTGACCTTGGAAGCAAGTTTTGTGAAGACATAAACCAGACTTTGCCCTGCAAACATCTTCCTTTGATGTATCTCTAGGCCTTGAGCTTCTCAAGTAGAAGCCATGATTTTTCCTCCATTGTTTCATGGTTCAGACGTAGTGATGGACCTTATCAGAACCTGAGTCTGCCTTATGTGCCGCTCATCTACATTTCCTTTCTCCACAAAAGATGTAGGGCTTCATTCATGAATAGAAAGTCACTGGTGGTCACAAATCAAGCCACCCACGGCAGGGCTCCCCTAGCAGTCTTCACAGGGTTTCAGGCTTCTTTTGGAGGAAGGTGTTGATACACTCTCACTTATTTCTTCCCCTGAGATGCTGCTGGCTGTATAATCATGAAAAGAATCTCAGAGTGGTTGGATTTGGGTTATTTAAAAGACAAGAAATTATTTTACCCATTATGCCTCCATCAGATGGCCATAAGGAGAATGAAATAACACACAGGGCTGCCAAAGCTGGTTTCCCAGCCAGTGTAGAAAGGAAAAGATTGAAGTTATTCTAATTTTATTAGAACTTACCTACTAACCATTTTAGATAATTGGAATCTCAGAGTGAGGAAGTACCTTAGATATTTTCTAGTTGAATCTACTTATTTTAAAGAAGAAAAAACTGAGGCCCAAGTATATTGAATGTCTTGACAGAGCTCATAGAGTTAGCTGATGGCAAAGTCAGGGTGTTCATTACTTGTTCCATTACGCTGTATTTTCTTAAACATACACCACACACATACTTCCCTCCCTACCCCAGACAAGAAATGGATCTTATGCTAAGGTAGAGAGAGCTCTGAGTTCAAACCAGCAGACCATTACTAAACAACAGTTAGTGTTAGAATCCAGTGATTCTATATCATGTAAAAATATAGTACCAGATAACTAGTGTTGAATCTAACATTGAATGAAGCTTTAAAAGTTAAGCAAAGTATTACATTCCTATATAAAACATATTTTTAATGGAAACTAAAACTAGAATCCCTTTTCTAGCCCAAGATACGTTGGTGCCATCACATTTTGCACATGTGAGAATAAAATTCACCAATTATAATACAATGCTCATTCATGTAATTCATTAAAAATATTAAGATATTTAAAATAACCTTGCAAAAGATTGACTATTCCATATTTTTATGATTTATAGATTTTTTTTTAAACTTAATGTGACTGTTTGGAATATAAAACTTATATGTTTTTAAGTTAATGAGATAAGCTGTTGTGTTGCTTAAATGAGAAAGGCCATCTTTCAGATTTTACCATTAAAGTGAATTTGATGGAGTTTGAGTTTCAATTAAAATTTTTATCTAGTCGACATAGTTGAAATCAAATTCCAAAAGCCAAAAAAACTACAAGAGAAAATTATCCACAAAAGGTATAAAACCCATGATTTTTTATTTCTCTGTTTATTTCTGTTTTATTTTTCCAGTCACTATTGTTAACCACTATCTATTTCTAATTAACCAATTCTTTGCAAAAGTTATGTTTAATTTTGTGATCAGTTTAAATGAGGAGTTGTTTAAAAGAATCAGCCCAAGATACAGCTATTTCTTTTTCTTGAGAGAATGTGCAGTTGCAGGCTATTATTTTCCGTTTATTGGGAAGGTATTTTAAAAATAAAAAGGAAAGTACTTCCCCGCCATAGAGTTGGCATTAAATATGGCAGCAAATTTTTAAAGTTTTTGGTTCGTTCATATGTTTGTGGTTTTGCAGGCCCTGAGTATGCAGATGTCGTGTTTTTGGTGGACAGCTCCGATCGCCTGGGATCCAGATCCTTCCCATTTGTGAAAATGTTCATCACCAAAATGATCAATAGTCTCCCCATAGAGGCCGACAAATACCGTGTGGCCCTGGCCCAGTACAGTGATAAACTTCACAGTGAATTCCACCTGAGCACCTTCAAAGGCAGGAGCCCGATGCTGAACCACCTCAGGAAGAACTTTGGATTCATTGGCGGGTCCCTGCAGATAGGAAAGGCTCTTCAGGAGGCTCACAGGACTTATTTCTCTGCACCCGCAGATGGGAGAGACAAGAAACAGTTTCCCCCAATTCTAGTGGTCCTGGCTTCATCTGATTCTGAGGATGATGTGGTAGAGGCTTCAAAGGCCCTGCAGAAAGACGGAGTGAAACTCATCTCCATAGGGGTGCAGAAAGCTTCTGAGGAAAACCTTAAGGCCATGGCCACATCTCAGTTCCATTTCAACCTTCGGACAGTCAGAGACCTCAGCATGTTTTCCCAAAACATGACGCATATCATCAAGGATGTAACAAAGTACAAGGAGGGAGCAGTTGATGACATCTTTGTAGAAGGTGGGCTTAGGATATGTGTGTAGGAATGATGATAAAACGCTTTTGAAAAATTGAAATGGGGAGAGGATTAAAATTCTATGAATATTCCTATCCCCAAAATGGGCTGCATTTTCAGATGTTATGTATCCATATGTTTAAGAGAGTCCAGTGATTATGACCATTTTCAATTCAGTGAACCCCACAAGTCTTGGTTTTTCATGTGTCACTTATCTGTGTTGCCTGACATTCACAGACTTCTTAAAATTTAGGGATGCTTTCTCTGCCACCCAGCTGATCTCTGAGCTATTTCCTTGGGCTTTAGTTGCTATGTAGTTTTAGTACTGGTTCATTTAAAAGGTAAATTTGCTTCTAAAGAAATTCTTGACTCTTAAAACCACGTAATATAATCATAGAATGTTAGACCTAAAAGCAACTTCCAGAAGTCCAGATTCCCCTGTTTTTTTTGCAAATAAGAACTTATATATATCCTTAGAAGTGATGTGCCTTGGCCCAGGGGCCAGGCTGTGACTTAAAGTCAGAGCTAGCAGGTCAGATATCCCAATTCCCTGCCATGTAGTTTCAGCTCCAGACTGCCTGGCTCCCTGCTGCCCTGTTCTGAATTAGTTTTCCCCGTGTTCTGCTCTGTGGCCAAATTGCTCTCCTGGTCTGTCCTCTTGTACTACTCTAGTAACAAGAATGGTCAAGAGTTTGTGATCATCATTCAAGTGAAGGGCAGGGGATAGCCAGTAAAAAACAATGTGTTCAAAGTGTACATGTCCAAATATGTTATATAGGAAACTCACATTATCCCTGATTAAATCAGTTTGAATGAGCTGATATATATACTTACCTATTGATATTAGAGAATGTTTTCCTTGGGGTCATCTGTGAAACTATGAGTCCTTATTACTAGCATCATTCCCAAATAAAAGAACTGAAAATGCAATTGCTATTTCGTTACTATCCCTTAGGAATATTTGGACTGTAACTGCTGACTATAGTGTGGATGATGCTTAAATGATTTTAATATGATAGCAATGGCTATGATTCACTGAATGAATTTTATGTACCAGGCCCCATGCTAAGAATATTATCTCATTAAATCCCCATAACAACTCTATGAGATTAATATTATCTCCCTTTTACAGATGAGGAAATTGAAGCCGGGAGTTTAGCTAAGATGTAGTATTTGAACCCAGGTCTCTTTAACCTCAACTTCATAATTATTTGTCTACCTCCTTCTCTAAGTGCATAAATGAGCTCTGCTGTATGGTCTTCATGCCTTCTAATGCTCACCAAAGATGCTGAACCACCAGCTAAAATTGTGCTTGTTTATTTCTTGCCCACACAGCTTGCCAAGGCCCTTCTGTGGCCGATGTTGTGTTCCTATTGGATATGTCAATCAATGGAAGTGAGGAGGACTTTGACTATCTTAAAGGATTCTTGGAAGAAAGTGTATCTGCCCTTGACATAAAGGAAAATTGCATGAGGGTTGGCCTTGTGGCCTATAGCAATGAGACAAAAGTGATAAATTCACTGAGCATGGGCATAAATAAGTCAGAGGTTCTCCAGCATATACAGAACCTTTCTCCCCGAACTGGGAAGGCCTATACTGGAGCTGCCATCAAAAAGCTCAGGAAGGAAGTTTTTAGTGCACGGAATGGCAGTCGGAAGAATCAGGGGGTGCCCCAGATTGCCGTGCTGGTGACCCACCGAGATTCAGAAGACAACGTGACAAAAGCAGCTGTTAACCTCCGACGGGAGGGTGTGACCATCTTCACCCTGGGCATAGAGGGTGCCAGCGACATCCAGTTGGAAAAGATAGCATCCCACCCTGCTGAGCAGTATGTCTCCAAACTGAAGACCTTCGCTGACCTGGCTGCTCACAACCAGACATTTCTGAAGAAGCTGCGGAACCAAATAACACACACAGTCTCTGTCTTTTCAGAGAGGACCGAAACGCTCAAATCTGGTAAGGTCTTCTGCTGAAAGAAGGGTTGTTTGGATTCTTTTTTTCTTCTCTTTCAAATATTCTGTATTCAAAGTGGATTGGCTTGGGAAGATGTGGATGGGAAGGATAAGTTCCTAATTTTTTTACTTGAGCTTGAAAATATGAAGCCTAATTTGGGGACAATAAAAGCCATTGAGGTGTTGGCACGGGGAGAAGAGATTTCCCCTTTTAGTTCCCCTTTTGTGCAGCTTTAATTGGATTTGTTACTCATCCATGCTCCAGAATACCTTCCTTTGCTATTTTTCTCTCTCCTTTAGTCTTTCTCTCTTTTGCCTCTCACGTTCCCCTGCTCTTCCCTTTATTTCTTTATTATTTTTGTACTTTTCTCACCCAAATCATCTTCCCTCATTTCCAAATTCCAATTTAGAGAATAAACAGGAGTGTGATTTGAATGAAGAAAAAAGGAATTATGTTATTTGTTGTGGGGTACCATTCTAGCATCCACCAGTGCAGGGACAGAGACAGAGGGTGATGTATCTTATGTTTCATATATACACTTATAAATATTTTTATGTATTGGTATACATATAGATGTGTATATTCTTCCATAAATATTTATAGCATATTTACTACAAATGTCATTGTCTCACTCATGAATAGTATCCTTAGTTAGTTGACTAGGAGCGGGTAAGGAGTAAATAATTTGCTCAAGAGAGTTCATGTGCCCACAATGTCCAGTTAAATACCTGTCCAGTTAAATACCTTCTCCATTTCCAAACACACTACTTGACTTTTTGCTAAGCAGTTATTTACTAATGTGTGAAGTGTCTTGTAAAAAGCAGCTTCAAATTTTTTAAATCTCCTACTATATTCAGATTTATCCTGATTCATGGCAGAGAATTAGGGCAATAGTCTTAAAATGTCAGAAGCGATTCATTCGGCTGAAGGGATGTTAAGATTCCCCCATTTTAAGCTAACAAAGCATGTATTTTAAGCCCAGAAGCTGTTTCCCATTTTTCTGTCTGAAGAGGTTCATGTTTGTTCTTTCCATCTGCTCTCATTTCTTCTTCATGCTTGCTCAAATGCCGCATGCAACTTATTGATTCCTTTTTAGGTTGTGTGGACACTGAGGAAGCAGACATCTATCTGCTCATTGATGGCTCAGGGAGCACCCAGGCCACAGATTTCCATGAAATGAAGACCTTCCTGTCAGCGGTGGTAGGGATGTTCAACATTGCTCCCCATAAGGTGCGGGTTGGGGCCGTTCAGTATGCTGACAGCTGGGACTTGGAATTTGAGATCAATAAATACTCCAACAGGCAGGATTTGGGAAAGGCCATTGAGAATATCAGGCAGATGGGTGGGAATACAAACACGGGCGCAGCACTGAATTTCACACTGAGTCTGTTGCAAAAAGCAAAGAAGCAGCGAGGAAACAAAGTTCCGTGCCACCTTGTTGTCCTGACAAATGGCATGTCCAAGGATAGCATCTTGGAGCCTGCAAACAGACTGAGAGAAGAGCACATCCGAGTTTATGCTATCGGGGTCAAGGAGGCCAACCAAACACAGCTGCGAGAAATTGCAGGAGAGGAAAAGAGAGTGTATTACGTGCATGACTTTGACGCATTGAAAGACATAAGAAACCAAGTTGTTCAAGAAATCTGTGCTGAAGAAGGTAAGAGAAATCGTGGCTTTACCTACTGACCTTCACTTGCAAATTGCCATCCTGGCAATAATTGACATTGCTGGTTTAGAAAAACAACATAAATTACTAAGTTGATATTTGTTGACTTGTGTAACTGTGTTCTCTAGAACAAAGCTAAGAGCCCATTATACTGTTACTCTAAATAATATCTGAAGCATAAGAGAAATATTTGGAGGAATTTCCCTAATAAGTATTAATTAGCTTCCTCTCACAATTTCTTGCCAGGATAGATATATGAGTGTACACCACACGTGTAATATGATAAAATGATTTCAGATTGTGAGGAGTACTTCAGGTTTATTTGAATGTCTTTTTATACAGCTTCTATGGAATCTTTTAGAGCTGTATCATTTAGAGCTCCTGTTTTCAACCAGGAGTGATTTTACACACTTAGAGGTTATTTGTCAATGCCTAGAGACATTTCTGATGGTCATAACTGGAGGATGCTCCTGTCTTCTAAGAGGCAGAGGTCAGGGATACTGCAAAGCATTTTACAGTATCCTACAACGCACACACTTGGCACAGTAAAAATGATGCCCAAGATGTCAATGGTGCTGAGGTTGAGTAACCCTGAGTTATGTATTTAAGCAAGTTACTAAATAACAGAATATTCCACTTTTATTGTCTTCTATGCTTTCTTTACTACTAATTATTACTAAGTACACACTTCAATATAAAATTATTTGTATTTTTGATTTTCTTGTTTACTCTGAACTTTTTACATGTAGCTGACTTGAATAAACATCACAGTTTTTCCTATGCAGCTTGCAAAGAGATGAAAGCTGACATCATGTTTCTGGTGGACAGTTCTGGAAGTATAGGACCTGAAAACTTCAGCAAAATGAAAACATTTATGAAAAACCTGGTGAGCAAGTCTCAGATTGGACCAGATCGGGTGCAAATTGGTGTAGTCCAGTTCAGCGACATCAATAAGGAAGAGTTTCAGCTCAACAGATTCAAGTCCCAAAGCGACATTTCAAATGCAGTAGACCAAATGGCTCACATTGGACAAACCACCCTGACTGGTAGTGCCCTGAGCTTTGTGTCTCAGTACTTCAGCCCCACCAAGGGCGCCCGGCCCAACATCAGAAAGTTTCTCATCCTCATCACAGATGGTGAAGCTCAGGACATAGTAAAGGAACCAGCAGTAGCGCTTCGGCAGGAAGGTGTAATCATCTATTCTGTGGGAGTGTTTGGCTCCAATGTCACCCAGCTTGAGGAGATCAGTGGGAGGCCCGAGATGGTTTTTTATGTTGAGAATTTTGACATTCTGCAGCGCATTGAAGACGATCTTGTTTTTGGAATATGCAGCCCCCGCGAAGGTAGGCATGGGCGTACTCACTAGCAGGACTATCAGAACAACAGATGTCTTTTTTAGCCTCTATTTCTTGAATTTAATTCTATTTACATATTGTAAACTTTTGGTTTAATCGAAGTGTTTCTCCTAGTGGCTTTGACCTGTTGAATTAAACAGACAGTGAGGAAGAGTTTTGGTTTACCTAGACCCATTCCCATTTGTAGGTAAATAGCACTACAGTGATGAATCTCCGTTTAAGAAAAATGGTATCATACCAGTTCTTAGATCAGGTTCCCTAGAAGCAGAAGTTAAGTCAGGGGCTCTTTGGAAGTGATTTATTGAGGAGGTATTTTCAGAAGGGGTATAGGAAACAGGTCAGGGCATGGGTAGGAACTGAACAAGGAAATCACCTTAGCTGGAGTCTAGTTTGGCCTGATCCCTTGGGGAGCTCCAGACCATGAATTACAGAGCTGGTCCTACCTTGAGGCGAGGGGCTCAGCCTTGTGTACCCTGTGTCACTGGGCTACATGTGGGTTGCTGAGGCAGGCCTGGCATTTATCCTTCTGGGCAAGGTGGCTCCTCTTTGACCTACACGTCTACTATATATGGTGCTTATTTTTGCAATTTCTACAGACCAATACTTGTATCAAATGAGATAATGTTTGTGAAAACACTTTGATAGTTATTAAATTTTATAAAGGAGGAATATAGTAAGAGGACTTGAGCAGTAGTTGCTTCAAAGGAAGTACCACTGTCTTCCCATGAAACCACAGAGTGTAATGGAAATGATCAAAAGTAATGGAAATGTAGAGTAATGGAAATGATCAAATAAAAGCTCGGCAAATATAAGGGGCTGATTTATACGTGACCCATAGGGCTTGATGACAGAGGCATTCTGAAAATGAAGGACATAGATCTTCATGGAGTTTAAAGGGAAGAGAGGAACATTGTTTGCTTATTCAAATAACAGTTCTGTTCAACTCCCACTGGAAGGTTTGGTGCTCATGATCTGTATTTTGTAGAAAAAGAGTACACCTGGTTTCTATTTCCTGGTAATTTCGCCCAGAACAAATGTGAACTTTCTGAAGCATTCTGACACTGAGTAATCTATCCCCAGTCTCCTGGGTAATCCAGGCAGGCTTCCCAGGCAGTCAGAGACCACGGGGACATAGTTCTTCTACATAAATTCCCAAATAGAGCCAGCCTTTGTTGGGAATTTGGTTGATGGCCCTGTACACATGGCCTGCAATTAGTGGGGATAAGTACAATGGCTCTAAGGTTTTCGACAGCCCTTACATAGCCAGCAAGTGGCTGGCGAAAGAAGAAAATGTGGCAAGCCTCTGGGGGGTGGGTGCTTTCTCACAATTCCATTTCTCAAGAATGGATGAGTTAATGTTTGGATCATACCTTTCTATGGCCTGTAGAGAGAATGTGCTACATAAGGACTAAATAACAAACCATCTTACAATTCCCCTTCTCAAGAATGGATGAGTTAGTTTTGGAACACTGCACCTTTGGAGGGAACATGCTACACATGGATTAAGAATTAATTGGGTCTTTCCTGCTTTTCTCTTCCATGGTGCTGACCTCAGATTTAAAAAGGTAATAGGAGCATCATGCTAGAACAGCTTAGTTGGACCAAGTGCGAAGTGGGCTTATTTCTATGATGAAACCCAAAAATGAAAATAGATGTTTCAAAAAAGTCAAAAAGTGGGGAAAAAGTAACTTTGAAAAGTCAGCCATCAGAGAATCATGAAAAATACAGTGTTGCCAAATTCATTTTCTTTTGGTCATTTCCCCAAGGTTTATATTAAGAATACAAATCTCAAGATCATGGCTAAAATAAAAGAAAAAACTTTGTATAAATGAAAGCACATGTTGGAGAAACCACTTATACAGGAAAATTTACACAGAATTGGTTTTTTTGGTCCAAAGGTTTTAAAATTTTTTATTCCTGGCAATCCTGTGATGGTCACTTCACCCTGTCCTAGTCCCTGCAGTGGGTCCCCACTGACTCCCGCCTTATTTTACAAGCTCACCTAAGTGAGTATTAACTGTATACTTCCAGCACCAATGTATGTGTATTGTCCTCTTATCCGGGGAACTGACATTCTAATGCACAGCATGATCCCCATGGAGAGAAAACACTAGCAATTTATAAAAAGGCTGAGGCGTCTCCCATGCTGTCCAAAGCTAATCCCATATGGTTTACCTTTCTCTTCCTCTTTCAGAATGCAAGCGGATTGAAGTTTTAGATGTTGTGTTTGTCATCGATAGCTCTGGCAGCATTGACTATGATGAGTATAATATCATGAAGGATTTTATGATTGGCTTAGTGAAAAAAGCTGATGTGGGCAAGAATCAGGTCCGGTTTGGGGCTCTGAAGTATGCTGATGACCCAGAGGTGCTGTTTTATCTGGAAGACTTTGGCACAAAACTGGAGGTAATTTCAGTGCTCCAGAATGACCAAGCCATGGGTGGCAATACTTATACGGCTGAGGCACTGGGCTTCTCAGACCACATGTTCACTGAAGCCCGGGGCAGCCGCCTGAACAAGGGAGTCCCCCAAGTCCTCATTGTGATCACCGATGGGGAATCCCATGATGCTGATAAACTCAATGCCACGGCAAAGGCCTTGCGGGACAAAGGCATTCTTGTCCTGGCTGTGGGGATTGCTGGTGCCAATCCTGTGGAGCTGTTAGCCATGGCAGGATCAAGCGACAAGTACTTCTTCGTGGAGACTTTTGGAGGTCTGAAGGGAATATTTTCAGATGTGACAGCCAGTGTCTGCAACTCTTCAAAAGTAGGTAAGTTTTGCCAACTAAGTTTTTCCTAATTATTAGCAGAGGGACAAATGAGAGAGAAAGCAAAGCAATGGCTCTCAGGAACGAGTTTTCCAGAGAGGAGAGAAGGAGCTCTAATTGTTTCACAGGACTTTCTATATTATAAAATCTCAGGATTGGAAAGACCTCAGGGATATTTCATTCAGACTCCTCCCCAAAGAGAGATACTTTCTGCAGCATTCCTGATCACTTCTTCCTAAACTCTACTAATGATGGGGAATTCAAAAGTTGTTTTGTTCTGTTTTGTTTTGGCTTTTTTTTTTTTTTTAAGACAGGGTCTTGCTCTGTCGCCCAGGCTAGAGTGCAGTAGCATGATCACGGCTCACTGCAGCCTCAACTTCCAGGACTCAGGTGATCATCCTGCCTTTGCCTCCCCAAGGAGCTGGGACTACAGATGTGTGCCATGAGGCATGGCAAATTTTTTTTTTTTTTTTTTTTTGTAAAGACAGGGTTTCACTACGTTGCCCAGGCTGGTCTCAAACTCCTGGATTCAAGCCATCTGCCCCCCTTGGCCTCCCAAAGTGCTGGGATTACAAGTGTGGGCCACTACACTTAGCTGAATTCACCAGTTTTGAACAGCCTTCATTAGAACACAAATGTGCTTACACATTTTTCCACCCACTAGTTCTTTTTCGTCTTTATGCAAGAAATCAAATTCTCCTCCTAAGAACCAGCTAGAATTGCCTGAAGTCTTCTTTCCTTCAGGCTAGAAGTCACCAGTTTCTTTGCTTATTTCAATTGTGGCACAAGGTCATTTAAAATGTGAAGCCCAGTATTAAAAACTCTGTTCCAGCCTCAGAGGTTTCCAGTACAGAGCATAGTGGGGCTTCTATTCTGGCGGCTGGAGATTGCATTGCTGCATGTATGTATGTATTCCTTCCTTCATCATTTTACTATCATTTTATACTTTTGGTTCAGAGAAAGATTGTTCTCTACTTAGTTTCCTGAGTATTTTTCCCAAGATGTATTTTACTAAAGATACTAAATGTTTTTTCCTAGATGAATTGCTATTAATTCATGATTCCAACATATAGATATAGTAGTTCTTTTTAAAACTCATCTAACTTCTCTGGTTTTCCTAAGCCTTGCCTCCTTAGAATGCAGCTATCTTTTTCTTTCACAAAACTAATAAAATCTTTCTGGGTCTTACTGAAAACTGGGACAAATCTCTTCCTTCCTTGTAGCCATTGTCTAAAATTGGATCTATGTCCTTCTCCAGTTCACTGTAGAAGTCGACATTGCTTTTTCATATTGAAAATTCTCCTTGGGACAGAAAAACAGTACTAGATTTCCTTTATTGAAATCTGAAACAAAGTAATTTAATAAGTTAACCAATTCCTAAAGGATCAATTTACCATATTTCTTCTTTTCACTTCCTTGCTTACCTGGACTTCAGGAATCTCAGACACCTTTAATATTTCTGAGGCTATGAAGAGAACTAAGTTCAGAGAGTGGTGAGATCACTGGGGAATTCATGGAAACGATCATGCTTACCAGAAAGCTAAGGAACACACATGTGCCAAGCATAACTCATTCATTGGCAGTGGTCTCTCATGTTCTTGTTTTATATTTGCTGTGTTAATATGGGGGAAGCATTGCTTGTTCACAAATATTTTTCTCAAACAGATATTTTTGCCTACATACAGCAGAAAGGGGCTGATAAAAAGGAAAACTGACTAGATATAGACCAAAAGGCATCCTTTTAAAACCTCTTCTCAATATACCCTAATGAACTAGAAAAATATTTATTGGCTCAAATGACCAGGGAGGCTAAGTCAACAATATGAACCATCTGCCTCTTTGTTTGAATCCCTAAATGTATGTGTGTTTTGTTTCCTCTTGATGTGCTACTACTGTCATCGGGCTTTCTGGAAGAGCTGAGGCTAGGTTGTAGATGAGAACAAGTTTTCCATAGCACTGGCCCCAGTTCTCTGGCATCTCAGAAAATAAAATGGCCTAATACCAAATCAACAAGCCAAGAGAAGCCTAAAAAGATGTGTGAGTGATTCATGCCTTGTACTGACTTTAAGAACTGATCATTTGCCTTTATTTCCTCTACAATTAATGTGACCACGTGCTAGCATAAGATAAGAAACCACTTTCAGAAATATTTCTATATAGCTGCAAACTTTTTTTTTTTTTGAGATGGGGTCTTGCTCTTTCGCCCGGGCTGGAGTGCAAGCTCCGCCTCCCGGGTTCACGCCATTCTCCTGACTCAGGCTCCACAGTAGCTGGGACCACAGGCACCCACTACCACACCCAACTAATTTTTTTTTATTTTTTTTAGTTGAGCCTGGGTTTCACCATGTTAGCCAGGATGGTCTCGCTCTCCTGATCTTGTCATATGCCCCCCTCGGCCTCCCAAAGTGCTGGGATTACAGGCGTGAACCACCGTGCCCGGCCTGTAGCTGCAAACGTTGAATTTACTCTTGGTGGATTAAGGAAAGAATAACAATCTGGGTTTTCTGTTGTTCCTTCTCTTCTTTGTAGATTGTGAAATTGACAAAGTAGATCTTGTTTTCCTTATGGACGGTTCAACTAGCATTCAGCCAAATGACTTCAAGAAAATGAAGGAATTTCTGGCATCCGTTGTTCAAGACTTTGATGTCAGCCTCAACAGAGTGCGTATAGGAGCGGCCCAGTTTAGCGATACCTATCACCCGGAGTTTCCACTGGGAACTTTCATAGGTGAAAAAGAGATATCATTTCAGATTGAAAACATCAAGCAGATCTTTGGAAACACACACATCGGTGCTGCACTCAGGAAGGTGGAACATTACTTCAGGCCAGACATGGGCAGCAGAATAAATACAGGTACCCCACAGGTGCTGCTGGTCCTTACAGATGGCCAGTCCCAAGACGAGGTGGCCCAGGCGGCGGAAGCCCTGAGACACAGAGGTATCGACATCTACTCCGTGGGCATTGGGGATGTGGATGACCAGCAGCTCATTCAGATCACCGGGACTGCAGAGAAAAAACTGACAGTGCACAACTTCGACGAACTGAAGAAGGTCAATAAAAGGATCGTTCGCAACATCTGTACCACAGGGGGTGAAAGCAGTAAGTATTTAGCAAGTTCTTCATATCGATTCCCTATACCATCTTCTCTGGCATTTTCTTCAAGCTCCATTGTCATCCCCTGGGGCTAGTGGGAGAATTTAGATTTGTGCCTCTGGATTTCCAGTTGAGCTTTTCACAGTTATTAAATATTTGTCTTGACCTGTGGATTGAGAAACAGGGTGTTTGAAATCCTGTGCCCTAGGCCGGGCGCGGTGGCTCACGCTTGTAATCCCGGCACTTTGGGAGGCCGAGGTGGGCAGATCACGAGGTCAGGAGGTCGAGACTACGGTGAAACCCCGTCTCTACTAAAAATACAAAAAAAAAAAAATTAGCCGGGCGTGGTGGTGGG
>NW_026652297.1:19848012-19901876 GCF_009828535.3 Hylobates moloch | reverse complement strand
CTTATTCTGTGTCTTATGAGGAGAAGTGAGACAGTGAATTGGAAGTATATGGTAAGTGTTCATTGAGAGTTAGCTAATATCATAGCATGTTGCTGAGAGTACCATGAAGCGATGTCTTGAATGACAATTTGTGGAGTAATGGGGTTAGTTCACAGAAGGACAATTTACCAAGAATTCCTTAGTTTAGGGACTTAAATATTTTAGCCACATTTCAGAGCTATATTCAAATTTAATAAATATACATGGTATTTTCTTAAGGAACTGTTTTCTCACCTTTATCCATGCTTATTTTCTTGATTTTTCTTTGAGACTGGCTATTCTGTCCACTAAAGGAGACTTTCAGCAATTTTTAGGATGTGGAGGTTCTGCCTTTTTTTTTTTTTTTTTTTTTTTTTTTTAGCATGGAGCCATGATTAGGTAGCAAAGAATCAGGAGCATCTCTCATCTGATATATCTATCATTATGGATAGATGAATCAAAAGGGAGACTGAGCAAAAGACTAGTCTCATTAGGGTAAGAGACAACCTCAGGATTTGATTCAAGAGATGTGAAAAATATAAGGAAAAAAATAGATGTTCATGTCCAACTTTTCTTAATAAGGAGCTCTTTCTATGTTCCCACCTTAACTGGGTCTGGGTTCTCCAGAAAACAGAGCCTGAAACAGAGTTTACCTGTCAATACTTTATTGGGAGTGCAGTCCCAGGGAAGCAAGAGTGAATGGAAAGGAAGTGATGCAGGAAAGGAGGGGAAAGTAAATACAAGGTAGTATGTTACCAAGTTAGCCACAGCTTAAGAAAGCATAACTGGTGCGTTGGTCATGCAGAACATCGCTAGAGAAGCCCTATAGAACCACCGTGTAGACCAGCCCAGCAGGGGGAATAAAGGAGAGGATTTACCTGCCAATTGCTTCCCATCTACTGCCTCTCATAAGTCAGAGAGTTAACTTCCCTACACTACTGGGTTGTGTTATCCAGCCCCTTATGGAAACTGCTGGGGAAACCAGAAACAGGTCCCACAGTGCACTACACCTAGGGCAGGAAATGGTGAAGGGACCAGGGCCTCCCTAAGTTCACGTGGATTGCACACGGGCACCAGAGCCAAGGTGGCCGTTCTGCAGCGAGCATGGTGGAGGCTGTGTCAAAGCCAGGCTGTCACCTCCGCGGTTAGCAGACTAAGGATGGTGGCAGCTAAGGCTCTTCCGTGGACAAATGTGTACGCCTTGGGAAAGGAGGAAGCAAATCTGGGAGGTATGTAAACTGAGTTTGTAATAGTCCCTAGCTGTACTTTATAGATCAACCTTTCTTTTTTAATCTAAAATACCCCATCTTTCAAAGTCCCGAACAGATTCCTCTCCTCTCCCAGCAAATAACTGCCACTTTCCCCTTTAAAGTATTTTCTCAAGAATCTGTCTTCTAATCTTACAAATGTACCCTAGCCTCTTGACAGTATTTCTTAATACCAAGAATCTGCCATCATCGGCTCCAATTAAGTACTGTCTTTATAAATTAATAATTAGAATCAGCTTTTGGGCTTGGCAGGAAACAATGAGACTGTAACTGTCTGATCCAATTCACTCTTTTCTGTGCTTTTGTATTTTTACTTTGAAATATATAACCCCCTTATTTTTATAGACAAGAAAATTAATGCCCAGAGAGGATAAGAGTTGCCAAAAGTCGTTTGGCAGTAACAGAGTGGTGACCAGCATATGACTGAAACTGAACTTCTGTCTTCCCGCTCACAGATTTGCCCCCCAGGATTGCACATTGCTATTTGGAGGACTAGTCAAGGGCTCAGCGGGCTACTCTTACTTCCCTTATCACCCTCTGTAGCCAGTCCTGCCAATTACCTTCTTAAATATTTTGCTTTTATTGCCCCTTTCTTATTCCCACTGCTGTTATCCTACTTTAATTCTTCACTATTTCTTTGGGAATCCAATTTCGGCCTTCTCCCTAGCTCACTTCCAAAATTCCCTGCCTCCAGTCCTTTTGAGTCACCAATGGCAGATTCACTTTAAAGCACAACCTGTGTCATGGAAGACTTCAAGACAGGGCTCCTGATTTAAGGGCAGATGTCTCAGTGGAGTTTTTAGGCTGTTGCATGAGAGCCTCTTGCTCAGTATGGTTTGGTCTCTCTCACTGTACTTAGACACATGGTTACTAATTCTGGACTCCACCAAATTCCATTCCTTCTATCACATTATTATGGAATCATTTGTCAATTTAAATTAAACACAAGGAACTTGTTTACCTAAATAAGTTTGTACTTTCGGCAATCTAGACAAAAATTTAAAATACACAATGTTTATAGGCAACAGTTCCCAAGGTCACTCGATGTCATTTTGGTATTTCTGCTGGTTGGTTTTTTTCACACGATTCTGTTTTCCTTAAAGACATTATCATATCTTGGTTACTACCTGGTTTTCTGCTCAGGTTTAAACAGTCGTCATCAAAAATGAAACTTTCAAGCTCAAGACAGATATGAGAAGACGTAGATGCAAGAGGAATTTTGGAAAGGATATATTCTGCTTTTTTCTAAATAGTTTATCTTATTTTCTGATTAAGAAGAGATTTCCAATAAAATACAGTAAAATATGATGCTCAATCTTCCAGATTTTTCATAACACTTTGATTTACCTTGAATCTCATGAGGAAAATTGATTATCAAATAAGATTTTTGTTTTCCCTCGGTCAATTCTCATTAAAAATCAAGTTGCCAACACTTGTTTTAAAAGTTGAAATTGATGATTTTGGTTTTAAACATTTGCAAATGTCCAACTGACCAGTGTGTCTGGGAAGTAGTTAGGCATTTGTCTTTACAAGGAATATCTTAAACATTGCTGATCTAAGCAAACCAAATTAAAAATAACCACTGATTTTATCAAGCAAGCTGTATGTGTTCAGTTTGCCGAAAAAAAATTAGAGTTTTTAGCCAAGTTAAAAATTCTTGAAAGAAGAGTGTATGAGTCACATGACTTTATTGTTCTCTAATTAAATGCCTTTAGGATACTCAGCTTAAAATATCAAGCCCTTTCTAGTTTCTCCAACTCTTAAGTTTCCCTAGAATTAATAAGAATAAGAGCAAAGCAGCACGCCTCTAAGTATTTAACCTCAAAATGGCAGTGTCCGTGGCTTCTGGAATGGCTGAGCTCCTGTAAGCGGCACCATCTTTGACATGGTCAAATGTGAATAATTTGGTTACCAGTTTCTTCATTTGTCAGACTTACACCAAGCAAGATCTCAAAGGATCTCCTGAATTTTTTAGTTTTGTTTTTTTCTTTTCTGAGTGGATGTTAGAAGACAACAAGAGGAATCAAAAAGGCCCTTTTTAGAAAGATAAATCATCAAAACCATTTCTTAGATGAGTCCTTTGTGATTTATTTTTTTCTAAATGACTTTATCCAAATGTTCTTAAATTTCCCTTATGATTATTATAATTTAATAATTGTTGAATGACCTCAATTGATAAGTAGCATTATATGAATGTCTTATTTTAGACTAATTACATTTCCACAGTGTACTTTAGGGATATTTAAATGATTCTGCATGACTTTTTCAATAGCTAAAATCTTTCAGAACTTCATTATAGAATCATCAGATTTTATATGACCTGAAAAAATAATAATGAACCCTTACACTTTTACAGGTTAGAAAAGAGTTGATTCTTAGCCTCTTCCTTTATTCATTTATGCCTTTCTTTGTGTTCCAACTTTATAACTGAAATAGAATTCCAAGTCCCATGATTCAGACATGGTGTCTGAGTTAAATAAAGGTGTTTGTTGATTTATTAAGACATGCTTTTCCTTTGAATCCTAGACTGTTTCGTGGATGTTGTGGTGGGATTTGATGTCTCAACTCAGGAGAAAGGGCAGACTTTGCTTGAAGGTCAGCCTTGGATGGAAACCTACCTTCAAGACATCTTACGTGCCATCAGCTCCCTCAATGGAGTAAGCTGTGAGGTGGGCACAGAGACTCAGGTCAGTGTGGCTTTTCAAGTGACCAATGCCATGGAAAAATATTCTCCCAAGTTTGAGATCTACAGTGAAAACATACTGAATAGCTTGAAGGATATAACAGTTAAAGGACCATCTCTTCTCAATGCAAACCTCTTAGATTCTCTATGGGATACATTTCAGAATAAATCGGCTGCTCGAGGAAAGGTAACATGGATTTATCTTATTTGTTGGTCTATGATTGCAATGAACCCTTTTTAACTCATTTTTCTTTTTTTGAATACTTTCTTAGGTGGTCCTTTTATTTTCAGATGGATTGGATGATGATGTTGAGAAACTTGAACAAAAATCTGATGAACTTAGAAAAGAAGGTACTGAGTATGGAGGAGGAGTGGGAAGGGAGTGCTTATTAACTTTATAATCTCAGAACTAAATTCTGGCTCTTAAATTTCCAGGCTCTTAAATTTGAATAACCCTGATTTTGACAGTCTCTGTATTCTGTATGTACTAGGCAGAACAAATGAGCTCTCAGAATATTTTGACATCCACTTTTTTCCCATGCCTCATGTATATGAAACAGCACTGAATACAAAGTCCTATCCTTTGTCTCATATTACTGTATTTCTTCTTCCTGACCTTTCCTGGAGAATGTTCCTTTCTCTCTCGCCCCACATTGTCTAGTATTGCTACTTCTTTAGTGCCACCAGAAGAGAATAGTATATTTCTCCTTGACCGGGGAGTGAGAGTCAGTTTTCTTCTAACACTCTTAAAGTTCCCAGAGTTGCAAGCATTGTTGGATAAATTTACTCATGTTTTGGGGCTTTCTAATCAGTTCCTTCCTTCAGACCACAGGTGGGCCAACCATGGTGTTTGAGATTTTTAAGCTCTGGCACCAGGCTTTTGGCTTTTGAACCAAAAGTTTCTATTCTGAATCAAACAAGAACATGTGGATGTTCTTGTTTAGTCAAACAAAGAAGTTCTTGTTTGACTCAGAATAGAAGTCCTCTTCTGTAAGTGGGTGCTATTTCTGCCCTACCCAGATCTCCTGTACTGGCAGATTCACCTATCCTCTAGCTGCTAACCACTCACAGCTTACTCCTTCTCTGAAGAATTGCCCTTGGCCAGTAGAGCTGCCTCACCTGGAAGGTTGCTCTCCACCCCATCCTTGGGCAGCAGATTAGATTACAGAGTTGGACCTTTGCTTCTAAATGACACCAGTGGTGTGGTGCAATTTATGCCCCAGAGCTTCCTGGGATCAGGCTAAATAAAGCTAGACTCCGGCTGCAACACTGTCTTGCTCAGCAACTTCCCCTGCCCTATCCTGTTTTCTTCACTCCCTTTCTTCTCAAAGTGCTTCCTCAACAGTTTGTGCACCTCCAAATCCTTATCTCAAACTCTGTTTCTAGGGAACCTGACCTAAGACATTACCTCTCAGGTTAGCTAACAGAGGTTGACAGGACTTTGTCTTTTCTATTTTGTTCTCTCTCTCCAATCTTAAACAAATTGCAAAATTCTCTGAGTTTACTACTAGGGAGTAAGGTTTTTATTTTATCCCTTATTTACTAAATCTGCCTTGTTTTTATTCTCTCTGGTCTTGGCCTTTGTTCATGAGCTGTAATGAAGGTTTTAATTAAGACTGAAAAAAGATACTAGAGTGCTTAGTTGGGATGGGTGGGGTTGTTTTCGGTGGTTGCTGTTTTGTTTTCTTTTATTTCAGCTTTTCCTTTGTGGGGAAAAGGTATTTCTCTTGCAAACAACAGTAGAGTTTCTTCCAGGAAGTGCTTTGGAATACCCAGAATTCTAAGACCAAACATCTTTCTTCCAGTGCCTACTGAAAAACTAGTAAATGGGTATCAACTTCAGAAGCTATATTTTGAATAATATCCTCAGATATTTAGATTCTTCAAATGCAAGAGAGAAATCATGGCAATAACGTTCTCTGAAAAGTGTCTAGTTCTTTGAAAGTGACCATCTTTGACATGGTTGAGTGTGAATAATTTGGTTACCAGTTTCTTCACCTGTCAGACTTACACCAAGCAAGATCTCAAAGGATCTCCTGAATTTTTTGGTTTTGTTTTTTTCTTTAATAAAGAAAAGAAAGTGACTTTCTGTATGGACAAGAAGTATCTCTCTCGCTGGCTTCCCATACTTACACACACAGAACTTCACTTGGTGCTGGGCCCTATGATCTATTCACCTAGGAAAGCTTCCTTAATCTCAGGGCAGGCATCAATATGTGTAAAGTATGCAATCATCACTGAACAAGAGGAGACAAGGAAAAAACAATCCTTGATGGTGGACGTGGCTGTAAAACTTATGCACATGGAATGGGGCTTAAATTAATTAACTTTTTAGAATTGAATACCCTAGAATCTACTCAGTGATTCTTTATTCTCCCAAGTTTGAAAATCTTTTCTTTCTTAATTCACTGTTAGAAAATTGAAAACATTGTATTTAGGATCATATGACTCATTTATTGGATGAGTCTGAAAGAAGATGGGAGTCCCCTGATCCCAAGAAAAGCAGTTATAAATAATAGTTATATGCATATTTCTTGCAAGTCAACAATCCTATGGTTCTTATCACTCTTAAAATTTTACATTTCCTGGATATTATAAGAAAAATCAGATGACAGAAGGTTTCATTTCTCTTATAAGTAGATCCATTAGCATGCCTTCTCTTGATAACGAAACACCAGTTGATGTACAAGCATTTCATATCCCAGCCAACTCTACAACCTCTTTTCTCCCCCTCCTCATTCTCATTCTAGAAGAATGACTGACTATCCTGGTTTGTTTGGAACAAGATGGGAACTTTCAACACTAGAACCAGGAAAGTCCCAGGAAATGAGGACAAATTTGTCACCCTATTTTTCTTTGGTGGTTCGTTCGTTCCTTTTTATTTTTAATTTTTACTTATTTATTTTTTTGAGACGAAGTCTCGCCCTGTTGCCCAGGCTGGAGTGCAGTGGTGCCATCTCGGCTCACTGCAAGCTCCGCCTCCCGGGTCCAAGTGATTCTTGTGCATCAGCCTCCCGAGTAGCTGGGACTACAGTCACCTGCCACCACACCCGGCTAATTTTTTATATTTTTAGTAGACATGGGGTTTCACTGTGTTAGCCAGGATGGTCTCGATCTCCTGCCCTTGTGATCTGCCTGCTTCGGCCTCCCAAAGTGCTGGGATTACAGGCGTGAGCCACCGCGCCAGGCCTCTTTCTTCCTTCCTTCCACTGCAGCTAACCATTCTGTTTGCCTCTCTTGGAACTTGAACCTCTCCAATATGTCCCTGAAACTTCATTCTCTTGATTTCTCTCTTCATCTACTCATTTCATATAAAATCATATCATATAGATTTATTTAAGAAGGTGTTCTTGACTCTCAGCCAAGTCCTTGAACATTTATCTATTCTGGTTCATTGGTACCCAATTCTCATCAAAGGATTCTTTACCCATCAATAATAAAATGAGAAAAATGTTGCCAGTGGAGTCAGGTTTATATGAAGCTAAATGTATTTGATTTTAAGACTGCCCTTTATTCCAAGATTATATCTTTAGCACATTTTTATTGTCAAAATCTCCTTTGAATGTAGGCTATGGAATTAGGCTATCTGGGTGAAAAACCTAAAAATACCACTTACAGGCAATCATTTAACCTCTCCAAGTCTGTTTGCTTGTCTGTAAAATAGGACTATAATTATACGTACCAACAGAGTTACATTTGAGCCTTACAAATAAGATAATGCATATAAAGCACTTAACCATTTCCCAGGCACACAGTTTCTATCAACAAATGATAGCACTCTTGTTGCTGAATTACTTCCTCCACCATAATGACTGTCAGATTTATTACCATCATTATTTAATATTCTTACCTAGCAAAGTAAGTCATTGGCAACCCTGTGTTGGTCCTTAACCAACAGTTTTCTTTGAAGTAATCGTATTCATAAAACCCCAAAGCCTCCTAGCCACAGCTCCTGAATGATTGTGTCATCTGTTCCTAATTGCCTGACAATAGGCCTGTGACTCTTTTACTACTTATAGTTGCAACTGGGTTATTGATGTCTTATCAGATCATGCAGAGCTGTGCTTTTCAAACTTGAATGTGTATACAAATCACCTGGGGATTTTGTTAAAATACAAATTCTGATTCAGTAAGTGTGGGATGGGGCTTAAGATTCTGTATTTCTGATAAGCCCCCAGGTGACGCCAGTGCTGCTGCTTCAAGGATCCCCCACTGAGTGGCAGAAATGTAGAACATGTATTTTCTGTTTTTGAGACAGGGTTTTGCTCTGTTGCCCAGGCTGGGGTGCAGGGGCACAATCACAGCTCACTGCAGGCTCAACCTCCCAGGCTTAAGCGATCCTCCCACCTCAGCCTCCCATGTAGCTGGGACCACAGGCATATGCCATCATGCCCAGCTAATTTTGTAAAATTTTGTAAATTTTTTGTAGAGGTGGAATCTTGCCATGTTGCCCAGGCTGGACTTTTTCTTGGTGTGTGAGTTTCTCTGTACTTTAGCACGCTCTGTAGCTCTTTTAGAACTGTCTCCTTCAAATCAGGGAACTGGAAGTTGTGTTACAATTTTCCCCGTCTCCAATTTAATTAGTTTTGAAAAACGTAATTCCTTTTGTGCTCTTATTATAGTCTTGTCACTTGTCAGGTTTACATCATGTGTTTGGGGGAAGTGGACAGTAAACTGACTGTTCTTCTTGCAGCTGTTCACTGAGAATAACAATTTAAATATGCTTGCAAAAAACTAAAGTAACCAAACCCACCTCACCTGGAACATTGTAAACTGTGTTGGATAGGCCTGAATGCCCTCATAACTGTTGCTCTGGATGGACCTGCTGATTCAAGTGACTTGGCTGATCTTCCCTATATTGAATTTGGGAAAGGATTTGAGTACAGGACACAGCTCTCTATTGGCATGAGAGATCTTGGAAGCCGGCTGTCAAAGCAGCTGGTAAGTTATTCTGAAAAGGCTGGTGAGCTTAAATTTTCAATTATTTTGTATATAGGTTTAATACTTATGCTTAAGAATTTGAACTTACTGTGTTTATTTGGGAGTGAAGAAAGGTTTTTATGAATTAGTGAACAGCCTAAGAGGGTTTGTTTGGAAGAAATGTAGTACAGTAAAGAGATGTCAAAGCATGTTTAATTTATACGCTTGGTGAAAATAGGAGGAGGAGGAAAGAGGGAAAAAGAAGAAAATTTAAATAGCACCCACAATCAATTCCAAATTATAGCCAAAGAACCTAAGTGACAAGAATCTGAGATGCGAGCATGAATCGGCCATTACCTCCACCAGCCAGTTTTCACACCCCTTGCAGATCCTAGGCATAACAGCTTTCCGTACTGAGTGCAATTCTAGTGTTTTAGATGTGTATTTTTCCTGGGACAAGGCCTGTAAATGAAAGCAAATTACATTTGGAGTTCAACTAGAGAAAGAGCAATCTGCTCTAAAGCTGGAGGAAGTGCCTAGTGACAGTGAAGCTCACATGTTGTACTTTATGAGCACTTGAAAGATTAGGGGTTGTGACTCCTTGAGATTTCTACCTTATGTTCTGTTTGTGTTTTTGAGACAGTCTTGCTCTATCGCCCAGGCTGAAGTGCAGTGTTGTGATCTCAGCTTACTGCAATCTCTGCCTCCCGGGTTCAAGCAATTCTCCCTGCCTCAGCCTCCTGAGTAGCTGGGATTACCAGCGCCCGCCACCATGCCTGGCTAATTTTTGTATATTTAGTAGAAACAGAGTTTCGCCATGTTGGCCAGGCTGGTCTCGAACTCCTGACCTCATCTTATGTTCTATTTTTAAACCTAACGCCTGTGTAAGATGCATCTCAATCGTTATTTCTTTCAAAAACATACGAGAATTCAAACTCGAGTGGTAAAGCGTCAGCAAGCTCTGTGTGGCTCTACTTTAAAGAATTGCTAGTAATTTTGTAATTTGCTTATAACTTACAAAATCTTTAATCGGTATATGAGAACACTTTCCAAGGAAGTGCTAGCTCCTGCTATTTTCCACCTATAAAATTCATATACACATAGGTATTTAAGCAGCTTGTTCAGTGTTGTAATTATGTAAAAATAATTACATAAAGAATATGAAAGTTTTGTTGGAATTCCTTTCTACATGGGAAGACAGTGTTTCTACAAAATGTATCTTTTTTTTTTCCTGTGGGACTACTCTTTGAAATCTCTTTGGTAATTCATAGAAGAAGGAAATTCTTCAAACAAACCTGTCAGTTTTCGTATATCATATAAACGGAACACTCTACAAGAAAAACTTAATCATAGATCAGTTTTAATGTTAATAGTAATAGATTTGATGCTGTAGAATTTTAGTGATCTAAAGAAAATTGATGTTATCTAATATAAAATCATAGTATCCATTTTGTTATTGTTTGCTTTCACACATTTCCAGTTTGATTGATTTTTCTGAAATTGTCAGGAAAAAGAATTTCATAATGTCAGAAAAGGAACATTATATAGTAGGAAACAATCAAAGGGAGAAAATTGCTAAATGACTATAACAACAGATTTTCATTTTTCATTGCACTAGAAATTTATTGGGAAACTTCACAATACAAAGATTGGTTCTACCCCACTAAAGTGAAGTATAACATTTATTTGAAAATAGACTTTTTCTGAAAGTAAATCTGGTGAGTTAATTGTAAAAACGTAAAGCAATAATATGTCATCTATTCAGGGGATGGCTAGGTAAGTCCAGGATGACATTTATTAATGTTTTAAAACATACAATATGGATTTTTTTTACCAGAGTATAAAGAGGAATATTCTCCTGTTCCCCAATCCCCTATAGCAAGTGCTTCCAAAATGTTGCACGTGTAATTTGTGTTTTTGAAATCTTATCAGAATTGTTTTGGAAGAGTTAACCATTGGACTTAGTTCCAAGAAATGTTGCATTGGGCACTGTCTAAATTCTCTAGCCAAGATTTCACAAAATGAGGAAAATAGCATGCATTCATTTTATTGAACAAATTATTTGGGGCAGAAATGTATAGGGAAATCGACAATATCATGGTCAGTGCTAGGGTGAGATGGGGCAGGGACAGAAAACCACATCAGTTGGCATGCAGTCAGTTTGCCACAGCTAAACTGATACCAATTTGAAAACACGGAAACATTTTTGAGTTGATTTGGAATACCTGAAATGGTGGAGAGTGCAGATGATGGAAGGAAAGATGGAAGCAAAAAAAAAAAAAAAAAAAGTTTCATGCATTCTTTCTAAAGCACAGTCATTTGAATGGTGACCAGGCTTCTGAAACTGTGGTGGAAGTCTGGATCGCATGGTTGAACTTGTATACGAGATTTTGGAAGCAATACCACCAAATGTAATGTATTTCTTACCCTCTCCCAAGGTCAATGTTGCTGAAAGGACATGCTGCTGTTTGTTCTGCAAGTGCATTGGAGGAGATGGCACAATGGGAGATCCTGGACCACCAGGGAAAAGGGTGATTTTAGTTCAGATTTATGGGTTACTTTGAGTTGTAGTATGTCCTTCAGACATGGGTTTAAGTAGAAATAAGGGGTGATTTTTAACTTCTAAATAGAGCCTCTTATATAAGAGTTTATTATACTCCTCTTTTTATATGTTAAATTAGTCATGGATTTTCCTTGGCATTCTAAATTGGAGTCTTTTTTAAAAGTTTTTGTGGAAGACTCAGGAGAAACAACTGTGAAGATCCTTGATTATCCAGTATTCTAGTACCGATGACATTGATGCAGAAAAATCAGCTGTAATTCCTCATGTTGAATAATGAAAGCCTCCTCCATGTGAATAACCCATTTCAGCATTCATTTTTAATGATGGCAGAGTTATTAAAATCAAGCAGAAGATACTTTGTGTACTCTGCTGAAAACCAGGCTTGATCAGATCACTCTCTTATAGCAAAAGATATTAAGATGTCTCATTCATCTTAAGCCAGGTCAAAATGTTATCCCAGATATATAAACAAAAACAGGCTCATTATTTAAAAACAGAAACCAACCACATTGATTCATATATTTCCTAACCAGAAAAAGTATATGTACCCTTATGTAAAAATATTATTTTGAACTTTAAGAAATGTTTAAATACATATAAACACGGTGGATATGTTATAATGATTTCAATACCGTTTGTGTTTTATTCAATACGTGTGTTTTATTTTGGAATAATTTATAGATAGCACTATAACTCCCAAATCACCAGGGCTATGTCTCTGAATATGTCTCTGAAAGTTTTTGGACTAATTATTTCCTGAATGTTTCAGCTTCATGTAAAGAGAGTGGTAGATTTTTTAAAAAAACAAGGCTCAGAAAGAATGGAAAGAAAGGTGTGTGGTCTATTTTTCTATGTGTAGCATAAATCCTAAAAGATTTTTTAATAAAGGGAGAATAATTCTAGTTTATCAGTGGCAAATATAGCTGTGTTGACTTGAATGTTTGTTTAGAAAGAAGCTCTGGAACTATATATAAACCCAGATTTACAGTATTATGATTGACACCCCCTTGAGTTAACTGGACACTTGTCTCAAAATTCCATTTTTTTTCTTTTATATATATATATGTTTTTTATTATACTTTAAGTTCTAGGGTACATGTGCACAACATGCAGGTTTGTTACACATGTATACATGTGCCATGTTGGTGTGCTGCACCCATTAACTCGTCATTTACATTAGGTATATCTCCTAATGCTATCCCTCCCCACTCCCCCCACCCCATAACAGGCCCCGGTGTGTGATGTTCCCCTTCCTGTGTCCAGGTGTTCTCATTGTTCAATTCCCACCTATGAGTGAGAACATGCGGCGTTTGGTTTTTTTGTCCCTTTTTTTTTTGAGATGGAGTCTCGCTCTGTCGCCCAGCCTGGAGTGCAGTGGGGCGATCTCGGCTCACTGCAAGCTCCGCCTCCCAGGTTCACTCCATTCTCCTGCCTCAGCCTCCCGAGTAGCTGGGACCACAGGCGCCTGCTACCATGCCCGGCTAATTTTTTATATTTTTAGTAGAGATGGGGTTTCACCGTGTTAGCCAGGATGGTCTCGATCTCCTGGCCTCGTGATCTGCCTGCCTGGGCCTCCCAAATTGCTGGAATTACAGGCGTGAGCCACCATGCCCGGCCAAAATTCCATTTCTTTTCATGTGTGTAAATGCAACCTAATTGGGAAGGACGGACTATTTTTTTGAAACAGTTACTATTCCACATGAAGTAAAACTGTAAAGCTGAATTTGGTTTGGTTACCTCTGATTTTTGGTCCATAGATGCAAACGTTTTCTTCCTTTTCTTATTTCCAGGGACCTCCAGGTTTTAAAGGCAGTGAAGGCTACCTGGGAGAGGAGGGAATGGCTGTAAGTCAAGGCTCTTTTTTACCTCCATTTATCCCTAAAAACATCTACAATATGAACTTCCTTGAGTCAATTCAGAGGGAAGCAAGAAAGGTGAGATTCTAAGGATTCGTGTACAGAATCTCAGATCTTACTTTGTGCTCGTTGTGCTTTGCTTCTGGTGGTCATTAGTGGTTTATTGACCTATTGTCTCCTCTTTGACTACCCACCAACATTGCACAATGAATTCAATGCAGAAGTAACCTTCTTCACTAGGGGAGTTGAATCACTGCTGTTTCCCCCATTCTGGAGCATTCTATAAAGGTAAACCAACTCACCACATTGTGTATCAAGGACCCCACTCTTTCTTGCATTCACTCATCCTTCCATCTTCCCATCAATCCATCCAAACATCTGTTTACCAATTATATATTAAACATCTTACCATTTACTACATTATTTATCAAAGACCTCACACTTTAACATATTCATTGGTTCATTCAACAAATATATGTTACGTACGTGTGTGCCTGGCAGATGATCAGATACTTAACATATATTTGTAGGCTTCAGCAATAAGAAAAATAAAAGGAAAAATATGGCTTCTACCTCCAGGAAACTTTCAAACTAGTAGAAATGCAAATGAGACAACAGTGATTCTGGTTATTATACACAAGGGCTAGACTAGAAGTATAGAGACATGCAAAGGAGTGTGGCAGAACAACTCAGTTACCTAACAGCCTTAGCTAAAGTTGGGGCTTGAGAGGGAAATGCTACAAACAAGGAGTAGTACTTGGGCAGACATTTGAAGGATGAATAGGAATTTCTACAGGCAAAGTTTGGGGGAACAGTATGTTCAAGGGCATGTATCTGAGTCAGAGAAGATCATGTTCATAAGATGGCACATGGTCAACATGGATGGAACCCAGGTCACTGCAGGAGGAAGATATATGTGGCAAGTAAGACTCAGGTTATTGGGAGTCTTGAATCCCCTGCTGAAGATTTGGATTGTGTCTTCTAGTTAATGGGCAGTCACTGAATGGTGGGAAGCACAGGGGTCAAAATTATGGGAGTGTTTAGAAAGCACACTCAAGCAACATTACAGATGATGATAAGGTGAAGGTTATAGGTAAGTCTTGCCGTCATAGGTGCAAGACAGGTCCTAATTTGTGCTTAGGACAGTATGACTCGATATGTTAAGAAGGTTGGAAGGACATAACTTGGTGACCACTTGGTGAGAGAGAAGCCTCACACAGGCAGTATGCAAGTGGGATCCAAAGCAAAGGGCTATCTATCATCAGGGTATCTCTGATTTATTTCTACTCTTAGTTTTTATAAGCAAGAACTCTGGATTGTGAACCATGAGCATTCACACTTTTTTTGGTAACAAAAAACTTGTCAAGTTTTCAAGACAGATCCCAGATTACAATAGAAAAAGCTCATTTGGATATGTGCCCTTTCTCAGGGAGAAAGAGGAGCCCCTGGACCAGTGGGAGAGCAAGGTATTAAGGGATGCTATGGCACCAAAGGTCCTAAGGTAAGGATTGCATAAGAATGTGGAGTTTTCTCAATATTAATTCCATTTTCCTACGCTAACTATTACTGTCCTTTTATTTTCAGGGAAACAGGGGACTAAATGGACAGGAGGTATGGTACCAGGCACATCCATTTACCTATGCATATGTTATCTAGAAATATTTTTATTTTTGAGATTATTTATCAGTAAATTATACAAATAAAGTTGTCATTGACTTTCCTTTTTTATTGCCAGCCATTTCATTTTGTTTCTTCTTCTCATTCATTATAGGCAATATATATTATTTGTTGATCGTTTCTATTACTGAGTAATCTTTAATATTACCCAGGTCCAGCCTCACAAAGAGGCTGTATGTGAAACACAAAAAGAGAGTTTTTGTTTGGCATCTGACTTCTTTCCACATGCATGTGATATACTCTGCTCTAATCATATCTATCTTTTCAGGGAGAAGTTGGGGAAAATGGAATTGATGGATTAAATGGAGAACAGGTAGAGCCTTCTTGTACCATAGAGAGCCTTCTGAGCTATTTACCATTATGAAAATGAGAATTCTATTAATAGCTTTCCCTTCACGTTTTTTAGGGTGATAATGGTCTTCCTGGAAGAAAAGGAGAAAAGGGTAATGAGGGATCCCAGGTAGGGATTTAAAAAGGAAGAACATAAAAATCGTACTGGGGATTAAGGGTGTGATTAACAGAGTAGAATAACTACTCAGTCAGCTATTGCTACAAAACTGTTTTGTGACAGTCATAAGACCTCAATCACATACAATGATGAACATTTATTTCTTATGTTTCTGAGGGGTTCAGCTGATTGAGGCTGGACATGGCTCATGTCTGTAAGGTGGCCAGGGGCTTTACTCCATATATCACTTACCCTCCTGGGACCAGGAGCTAGCCTAACCATGCTAGCCACGACCTTTTTATGCCCATGGCAGAAGCACAAGAAAGCAAGTGGAAACATACTAGAACTCTCAGGCCTTCTTACAGACCTAGGCTCAGAACTGTCTCAACACTTGCATCTCTTTCTGTTGGCCAAATCAGTGCATATTGCCAAACTCTGAGGAAGGGAATCTTGCCCACCACAGTTGGAAGTCGTTGTAGAGTTACATGGCAAAGGACACAGGAATAGGGAGAGGTGGAGAACTGGGGCCATCAATGACAAGCAACTACGATAGTAAGAATAGAAGTGGGGTGTTGACAAGGGTCAGTGGTGCCAGGCAGCACATTGAAGAGTGAATTTCACTGATTCCCACCTAGAATAAATATCAACAGCAGCCATATTTTCATCCTCTACTTTGTTTTTAGAGTGTGAACAGTTGAGTCAGAAACAACCATCTTGGGCAAAGTGCATATTCCTTCTGAATCTCAGTTGCCTTATAAAAGAAAGATAATAAGGAATACCTGGTTCATAGAATATTTGTAAAAAACAACAAGATGACAAGTGTGTCTGGAACACAGAGTTCACCACTGTGGCAAATAACTGAGTTCACTATTATTTATATGTTGCTTGAAACTAATTTTTTTGGTTGTTCATCTTTCCAACTTAAAAATAGCCTTGGTAGAAAAATATTTAATTGTTCACAAAGAAGAAAAGCTCTGTTTTTATTAATTTTATTAAAATTTCTTGTCTTGTTCTTCTTCTGATTTGTATTAACTTTAGGGAAGCCCAGGGAAGAGAGGGACTCCTGGTGACCATGGAGCAAAGGGCCTGCGAGGGGATCCCGTAAGTGCATGGGCTGCGAACTGGAGTTAGGGCTTGATCCCCATCAGTACTTCTGATAGGGAGTCTCAATTTCAAGGTACTACAATAGTAACCCTGAGTTTAAAACACCACGGGCATGATTGTAAAATTTTAAATTCAGGTAGCTGTGCTAGATCCCCTTCATATACTGAATGAGTATGAGCAGTAAAAAGCCCTTGCATGTCTTTTGCAAATGCAATTTTGTAAATACATACTCAGAATTGTTCTTGTGCTTCAAAACAATGAAGAAATTCTGGTCCACTTCATTATCTTCCAAGCACCTCAAAATACAGACAGAGTGAGAGAAACAAAGCCATGTCTTTTTTTTCTGTTCTTGTGTTAGTCTGTTCTCACATTGCTAATAAAGACATACGTGAGTCTGGGTAATTTATAACGGAAAGAGGTTTAACTGACTCATAGTTCCACATAGCTGGGGTGCCCTCACAATCATGAAGAAAGAGCAAAAGGATATCTTATGTGGTGGCAGCAAGAGAGCGTGTGCAGGGGAACTTACATTTATAAAACCATCAGATCCTGTGAGACTTATTCACTACCACAAGAACAGTATGGGGGTAACTACCCCCATGATTCAATTATTTCCACCTGGCCCCACTCTTGACATGTGGGGATTATTACAATTCAAGATGAGATATGGGAGGAGACACAGCCAAACCACTATCAGTTCTCCAAGAATTTTTCTCAAGAATATCAGTCTCATTTCCTGTAACCCAGGCCAAGTAGAATTATATTAGGCAAAACTTATGACATAAAGGCACCGCTCATGCAGGGGCACAGCCCAGTTGAGTAGGCATGACCCATGTTAAAGAAAAAAAAAAAGACACTCACCAATATATAGCGAATATGCCAAGTCCAATAGAACGTCAGTACTATGGGATTTTCATCACCATACCCACACTTAAGTAAGTCTCCAAAACCTTAATGAATTAAGGTTTAGCTTTGTTTTAAAATGTTTATTGAACTGTAACATACATCGGAAAAGTCCCTGAATTATAAATACCCAGCTTAATGAATGTGAATACACCTGTGTAGTCACCACCAGGTAAAGAAATAGAACATTACCAGCATCTCAGAAGCCCCCTCATGCTCACTGCAGCCACTACTCACCTTCCCCAAGGTAATCACTATCCTGTCACTATAAATCAGTTTTACATGTTCTAGAACTTGATATAAATGGAATCATATAAGTGTCTGCTCTTTTTTTCTGGCTTCTTTTGCTTTATACTTGTAAGATGAATCGATGTTGTATATAACAATAGTTCATTCAATTTCGTGGCTGCATTGCATAGTATTTCATTGTGTGAATATACCATGATTTATTCATTACACTAATGATATGTGGGTTGTTCCCAGTTTTTGCTTTTATAAATAGTGCCGCTATGAATATTCTTATATATGTCTTTTGATGCACTTTTGTACATATTTATATTGGGTCTATATTTTAAGAGTAGAATTTCTGGATTATAATGTGTGTGGCCATACTCAGATTGTCTTTACAGTCAGATGGTTTTCAAAAGTTTGTATTTATTTATACTCCCACTAGCAATGTATGAGAACAGTACTACACACTCATCAGAATAGTTACAATTTATAAAAAACAATACCAAGTGCTGATAAGGATGTGGGACACCTGGGAATCTCATGAGGATTTTTGTTTTCTTTGATATAACCTCTGGTATACAATGGGTTGATCACAGAAGGAATTCAATGCAATATATATGAACATGTGAATGTTAGGCAACTGTATTTAAAAACAGAGGAATTTGCGCATAAAGAAATCATTCTTGACTAAGTGACATCTTCTGATAATGGTGTCCTGAGAATTTTCAAACTTCAAAGAATCTAATTTAGAGCCAAAGAACTATCCACATATAAGCACAACTTAGAAATATTAGTTCAAATACAAAGACATTTCAGTCATCCATATATGATGACCAAAAATTCATTTGGGGCATTGCCATATAACTTCCACTGATTTTGATCAGAATTTCTCCTAAATTGTCTGCTAAAGATCATGTGATTATGTAACATATTTTAAAGAGTCTGAATAATGTAAAGAGCTTTCTATTTTAAAAGAAATGCTCTATGACTTCCAACTGTAAAACAACTCTATGCTTTTTTACATGTGGCTTCAGTGCATTACTATTTCAGGAAAAATTGGGGATAAATAAATAGAACACACATGGTCAGTTTATTCTTAGGAAAGCATGTAAATGATGCAAATTTTGGAAACCCTAAGCTTATTCAGATAGGATTTATGATCACATGGAAGTGCATTCGGCTGTTTGGAATTTCCCATCTTGACGAGCTGTTTGGAATTTCCCATACTGACTGAAAGTGTTTTTTTAATCTTAGGAAATATTGGGGGAAAACAGTTAAATCATTTGTCTGATCTACAGAGGCTATAGTAAGGTTCATTTTGACAATATATTATTATAAACCCATGTTTAATTGTAAATTTGTGGAAGATAATGCTTTTTTACCCAGTTGTATACATATAGAAAGACTAAATCGGTTCATATTCACATTGACCAACTGTCTATATGCAATTTGGGTTGTTCTATTCTGTAAAAGTGCTGGTATGTGATTCTTTTTATGTTATCTCTTCAAGTAGTTTAGAATTGAACTATAATAAGAGGCTTTTATGTCCAGTGAAATAAAATTCTGGACTTTACGTGACCTTCCTTTTCCTTCCTTGCCTTTTCCACCAAAATACAATTTTCTGATATTGTAATTGAGGTATACCCTGCTTGGAGAACTTAAGAGACAAATATTTAAACTTAAGGGAGAAAAAGAAGATGCAGAAAATGACATTTGGCTTTGGTAGGTGGAGGAAAGAAGCAATTTTTCACCTACATTTTAGTAATATCAGTGTTATAAAGTAAATTCCAAACCCATCTTTTTCACCCCATTAACTTACAAGCTCTGTAAGTACAAAACCATTTGTTTAAAAAGCTTACTAAGTATCAGGAACAATGATATGCCCCTGCTGGTGACTGCAAATTACTTATTGATTGATGAAGGAAATCTGAGCTGCTATCAGCCCAGCAGCCTCATAGCTGGCACTCAGCAGGACTGGATAATTGTTGTCCTCTCTCAATTTATTGGAGCATTGACTGAATTGACTAGCTCGATTGATTGTCTCAGCATCATGGAGACACAGCTCTGTTTGTGGTTCGTACGACTCAAGCAAGAAAGACTTTGGTTTGGCCTGCTAAAGACATATCCCACAATGTATGCTTGTTTTCAGTGAGTTTCCGGGAAATATTTGCATGAATAGTGTGGGAAAAATTCAAAATTTCAGGATTTTTTGAAAACTGGAAAAGTAGGGGTGAACATATGGGAGTAGCATGTGGGAGTGCCCAGGTGTCCAGGAAGAGAAAGAGGGAGCCAGTGGCAGGTAGTGTCTTCAGTGTCACTTAGTGTGCTTATTACATTATCAGGGTGGAACCCGTTACAAATGTTTGTCTTTTCCCAAGGATATGGTAGAATAAAATCTGCCAACTTTCAAGTGTAACTTCGCGTAGCCTCCAAGAAAAAAGAGGAAAAGTTAAGAGAAGGGGTGGCAGTAACAAGAGGGGTTTCCTCCAGACCCAGGGTAAGAGTTGCCATGCACATGAGTCACATCACCCTGGCTTGCCTTAGCTGTGCCTTCTCTGGAGAGCTCTTTCTCCCCACACACACACTTTAGGTCTCCATTCTCTCTCTGATAATGTCAAACACAGGAGGAAAAGAAAATACTTGTAAGCCGTCTGTAATTTTAACCTATTTCTGCTTTCAAATGGGTTGGACTTGTCAACTTCCTGAGAGATAGCTAAGTGTTATACATAAGTTATATTTTTAAGGAGAAACGTTCAAATATATTAATTTTTCTCTTTATTTTCTATTTTTAGGGAGCTCCTGGAGTTGATAATAGCATAGAAGGACCCACAGGCTTGAAAGGAGAACGTGGAAGACAAGTAATTATGTGGGCTTGTAAAATCGCGATGCAACAACTGTGGGGCTTAAGTTCTTATTGGTAGAACATGAAATGCTTAACAAAAAAATTGGAATCAAAGTGGATATTCTTGGTACAGAAAAACTATTATTAGGAGCAAAATGATCTTTTCTCCTGGCCATGTACTACTCTGGGATTTGAGAAACATTCTTGTCTTCCTTCTCTAAATTTGGGGTGACTTGATTCACCAAGACACATCCTCGAGATTTCATGAATATAAACATTGGAACTCTAACTTAAAATGTAGGGCTAGCTGATAGAAAGAACTGTGCTAACAAAAGAGTTGTTGGCCTTTCCAGTATCTGGAGGTAACATACCCTAAAAAGACATATTAGTAGTACATTATAAAAAGAACAGGATCTGGTGGATAGACGTGGTCGACACAATCAAGAAAAGTTCTTGGGCTTAATCTCATAAGTCACAATGTGGTCATCAAAACCTGTTTTCAGTATTTAAAAATAGTTATCTAAAAAATGTGTGTTACTGGATTTTCTTGGATAATGTTCCCTTGATGGCTATACCTAGGGAAGAAGTATGATATACTGGAAAGAACTGTGCTTTGGAGACATCCCTAGGTCCTATCTCATGCTCCATTGCTTACCAGCTCTGGGCCTTGGGATACTTCCTGTAAACCCCAATTTTCTCATCTGCAAAATAGGGTGAATAGCCTACTTTAGAAGGTCATGATGGGAATTAATGATATTTAATGACATTATAACCTTCAGTAAATATTATCTGCCATTATTAGTAAGTGGTAAATGTAAGTCCCATAGGAGACTCATAAATTATTGCGTACTTTTGTATCTAATGATCATCTCAAGTGATCATCTAGTGATCATACAAGTCTTTTTATTATGAGACTTTATTTACAGTAAGGTAATAATCTGTTTGATTAGCCAAATGGATCAAGCAATTCAAAAGTAGAAACCCAAACCAGTAGTAGCTGTACCTGACACATAGTATGCTTTAGTTATCCACACTGTGGCAATGTAGTAGGGATAGTTTGAATTATCTGAGACATATACCCCAAATACAACTTAGACAGTAGTGATGAATGATGAACAGATGAAGCCATGTCATTAGCATTTTTTCCTGCAATTCCTCATGACTCGCATAGAAATGTGACTTATGATCAGTACAGTTCATGCCATTTTCCAAAGGAAAGGTAACTCTCTCATTGGTGTGTGAACCTATCTATCCTCCCTGGAGTAAAAGTCGATGTTAAAGAGGAACTCTGTCAATGCTGCATAATTGCCGTCACACATCTGTCTGTTCCTTTGACAGGGTAGAAGAGGCTGGCCAGGCCCCCCCGGGACACCAGGCTCCAGAAGAAAGACAGTAAGAGCCCTTCTAGACAAGGAGACCCACTGTTCTGGTGGCTTATATTGTGGTGAAAATGGCTGACTTGGAGGAGTGGGTGGGATGGTTCTGCTGGAGCTCACTACCTTGGGGAAACTAACTTAGGGCATCTCGCAGACTAGGGCTGGCAAAGGACTTGGGAAAGCCCTGGAAGCTGAGGTAGGAAAGTGCTGACTGCAGAGCAGATCACCAGTCAGGAGAGAGAGCTGGGCAAAGAAAACCAAAAAAGCCTCCAACTAGGGGAAAAGTGGTCAAAGTGTGGCCTACTAGCTAGGTTGAGATCACCTGTGATAGCGTTTTAAATCCAAATTCTATTCTTTCTCTGCCAAATTGTATGACTATTAAGAAAAGAAAGAATGGCGATATTAAAAAGTCAAGAAACAATAGATGCTCATGAGGATGTGGAGAAATAGGAACACTTTTACACTGTTGGTGGGAATGTAAATTAGTTCAACCATTGTGGAAGACAGTATGACAATTCCTCAAGGATCTAGAACCAGAATTACCATTTTACCCAGCAATCCCATTACTGGGCATATACCAAAAGGAATATAAATCATTCTGCGAGAAAAACACATGCACACGTATGTTTATTGCAGCACTATTACGATAGCAAAGACATGGCACCAACCCAAATGCCCATCAATGATAGACTGGATAAAGAAAATGTGGTACATATACACCATGGAATACCATGCAGCCATAAAAAGGAATGAGATCATGTCGTTTGCAGGGACATGGATGAAGCTGGAGCCATCATCCTCAGGAAACTAACACAGGAATGGAAAACCAAACACCGCATGTTCTCACTCATAAGTGGGAGTTGAACATTGAGAACACATGGACACAGGGGAACAACACATACCAGGGCCAGTTGGGGGTTGTGGGGGCAAGAGAAGGGAGAGAATTAGGACAAATAGCTAATGCATGCAGGGCATAAAACCTAGATGAACAGTTGATAGGTGCAGCAAACATGGCACACATACACTTAGGTAACAAACCTACACGTTCTGCACTTGTATCCCGGAACTTAAAGTAAAATAAAAATAAAAATTTAAAAAAGGAAAAAAAAGGGGGGTGGGGGGAAGAAAAGAAGTCAGTCCTGTTATACGCATATCTGAGAGTGAAATTGGGTCACTTGCTTATTGGGGGTACAGTTTTGGTTTGTTTTTTATTTGTTATTTTTTCGTTAAGTACTTTAAAAAATTTGTGTGCAGAAAAGCACAGAGATGATAAAATATTCAATAGGAAGAGATAACTTCAATAAAATATACTTAGATGCCTACATCAGGGTCTAAATTAGGCTGTCTCAATTCATTTTGCTAGGTTTTCTTTCCATTCTTTATGTAGTTATCCAGCCTTCAATTTCCGCCACCCCCTCCCAAATAGAAAATGTTTTAAAATTAAGCACAAGTAGAAACTACTTTAGTATATTGCATTTATTACACATTGTCTTTTCTGAGCAGAAGTTTACAGAACCAGCTATTATACTCCATCGAAAAATATTTTTTTATCTTGGAGCATACCCGTGTTCTTTGCAAGGCAGGAAAAACGAAAAGAGATTGTTTAAAATATGCAGAATTTGATTGCTGGAAAAGTGCTTTACTAATGCAGTTTCAATGCTTATAAAGAAATGCATTTGCTATTCATTTCACTTTCTAAAAGGGTGTAGTCAGCTTATATACCCCTGGAAAATATTTTCAACTTAAAGAATATCATCCAGGAAATCCTGGCATGTAAGGATGTACTTTCACTGTTTTATAGCCTCCAGGGGCTAATGCAATATTGCTATGCATTATTTAAACCACACCACTCCCATGAAATATGACCCCCATCTTGGGTTATAGATTCAGATGTCATTCAGGAGTAAAAGTGGGACTTCCAGTTGAAATGGCAGAGTAAAGCTGTTTTCACACTATTCCTCTTATGTGCATCTCACCAAAAACAACAAAAGAAATTAAAAATGGCAAAACAAAGAATAACCACAGCTTCAAGCTGCAAATAGTGACAAATACTGGCCAACTGTTTTTAAATCTCAACCCTAATGAGTAAGGATTTAGAAAGCTGATACATCAAGTGTGACCTCATCCAGGGATCAGATTTCTTCAAAACTAACTGCCATAGTCCTGAAAAAACTGGTGAGCAAAATCCAGGGACATGGTAGATTTTGAGTGAAGCAGGGAATATACACATAGGGCCACAGTTCAACAGAGGAGGCAAAATGAGAAACTGGAAAATATTCCACTTTTATTATGTACAACTAGCAACCAAGACCATGGAGGCTGCAAACAATGAGGAGAGAGGTAACAGTGTCTATCACAACACAGAGAAACTATGACTTAAGGGGCCTCATGTGAGTGCCATGAATCTCTTAAACATCAATAGTGGAAGGACGATGTAGCTCTAAGGAAAAAGAAATCATTCGTTTGATGAGAAAGTGTTTGAGGCAACATATCTGTATCAAAGCTACCAGCCCTGTTCCAGCCACACATCCCCATAATTTCTTCAATAGACAAGTGGTCCTATTCAAAGATGGTGAATGGTCAGGAACATTAATAATCTTTATTAATTAGATGATTAATCAGGACATAAAGCTGCAAGAGAAAGAAAACCATGGGCAAAGGGCAGACAAAGCCTCATTAGAAGAGGAATTATTCAAGGAAAAATTTGAATTCCGGCAAATAGTTCTCCGGAGTCTCTAAGAAGTGAGATAACATTATTGTTCTTACAGTTTGCAACATAGACAAGACCATAGAAAGTGAAGAAAGCAAGTTGGCAGTGCTTGAGGAGAAATGGAAGGGTAAACAGTAGAGATGTAAGACATGTTAACACCTGACATTTCTGTTCTTTGTTTTTTCTTCTATTCAAGTAAAATTAGATGTAATATTTTAATTTTAAAATAGTTTAATATGGTTGCATTTTAATAAAACACTACTTAGAATTTTATCTGTAAGAATGAGTATACAAGATGTCAGGAATCATGATTAACATAACATTTCTAGATGGAGGAGTTGGGTGATTTAAAAATTTTTTTTCTGTATTCTCTGTATTCAAATATTTTTTTAAATCAGCACGTATCATTCTCATAACAGTAAAGTCATTCTTTGAGAAAGTAGAAAAACCTAGTGCTCACTGCAGAACTCTAAAATGAATGTTACAATGAGCTTGGAGGACTTGTCAGTGCACTTAGGCTCCGCTGAGTGAGTAAGTGATTGGAGGGTGACCAGTGGTAGGAGTGACATGCGGGGAAATAAACAGCAAATCTGACCTTTACTCATTTGAGCACCTAAGGTCCACCAGCAACACTACTAAATACTAGAAATAAACTCAACTACAAGCTTAACTAAGACCATCTTTCCTGTCAAGGAACTTAGAATCATGTTGTAGAGTGTGGTTTCTCAGCCTCAGCATTATTGGCATTTGGGTTAAACAATTCTCTGCTGTAGGGGGCTGTCTTGTGCATTGTAGAAGACTCATGTTATGTATCATCATGTTATGATGGTGTTAACATCATAACATCATCCCTGGCCTCCGCCCACTAGCTGCCAGTAACACCCCCGACCTGTAACAATGAAAAATGTCTCCAGGTATTGCTAAGTGTTTTCTGGGGAAAGGGAGGGTGCTAAATACCCCACTTCCTGTTGAGAATCACTTTGTAGAGGGGATGGACCTGTAGAGCTAATAAGCTGTTGCCAGTGCTATGCTAGCAGACTATAATGAATTGGGGGGAAAGGCAGGAAGGAGGGACAAGAAGGAATGTGGTAGCTCTGCGGGGGAGATGAGGAAGAAAGAGGGGGGGCCGTCTCTTTCTGAGCCAAACCTGAGAATTAGAACAGATTCTTGTGCCAAGGATAATGAGAAGCAACTGTAGCCTCAAATTAATGCATATCCTTCATTCCTAGTTAGTCTAGAGGGCTGTTAGTTATGACTTGCCCTTTTCATCCCTCTTGGCACTAGTTTACAGGCATCCTGAAGTGGTGTCCGACAATGGTTCATCATTGTAAATGCTTGCCATTAAGACTCAGTATTAATGTGATGTTTTACCATTCAGAATGTCCTGCTTTTTTCCTGATAATTCTCCATCCTGATGGTTCTATATCCAGGAAATTGGGCCCTGTAAACAACCAGAAAGCCAGGCTTTGGGGGAGTGAGGGACTGAGTACCCTGTTCTTGGCCATCTTCTTCTCAGGTCGCTTTGGGGAGATTTTCTTTCCTGATGTGCCCACTCACAGTCTGTTTACAGATAAGTCATGTTGTCTAGATGTGTTATCAGACGTTTGCAAGTCATCAGGTAAACCATTAAGATATTCTGGAATTTCATCTTTCTCATGTAAAACCTTGAAAATTTTAGGCAAAATTGCGAAATCGTCTTCCATATTCCTTGTTTTCTCTCTCTCATAGCAACCCAATGTATCTCTCCCATGACTTTCATTTGGAGCTTAAATCCCGAATAACCGGGCCGGGTGTGGTGACTCACGCCTGTACTCCCAGCACTTTGGGAGGCTGAGGCAGGTGGATCACGAGGTCAGGAGATTGAGACCATCCTGGCTAACACGGTGAAAGCCCTTCTCTACTAAAAACACAAAAAAATTAGCCACGCGTGGTGGCGGGCACCTGTAGTCCCAGCTACTCGGGAGGCTGAGGCAGAAGAATGGCATGAAGCCGGGAGGCAGAGCTTGCAGTGAGCTTAAATTGCGCCACTGCACTCCAGCCAGGGTGACAGAGCGAGACTCCGTCTCAAAAAAAAAAAAAAAAAAAAAAAAAAAAAAAAAAAAAAAAAAAAAAAAAAAAAAAAAAAAAAAAAAAAAAAAAAAAAAAAAAAAAAATCCCAAGTAACCATTAACAAAGGTGCTATACGATCATTTCTAGAGATGTTTTCATTATTTGTGTGAATGGCGGATTAAAGTCTTTCTCATCCATTAGGCTTATAAACTAACTAGGGTCAGGAGTCAGATTTTGTTCACCACCACCCAGCCCAGTTCCTGGAAGGGAACAGGACTCAATATGTGTTACAATAATTTATTTTCAGCAAGCCCTTTCAAAATCAAACCTTAAAGACACAAGGGAAAAAAATGTTTGTTGATGATGTTTGAAACATTGCAACAGCAAGCCAGAGACAGATTTTTGAGCATGGAGGTCTGTTCCACTTCCCTTGAACATACTGGAAGCTCTTTATTTTGCTTGAATTTAAAGTTCCATTCAGTTCCTCTTACCACAACCAGATGTATCCACCTAAAGCTGGGGTCTGACCATGTACTTTTCCAGCTCCAAAAACCCTAGTGGCTTCTGCTAAATGTTGTAGGGACCTTTCAGCCTAGTAACCCCGCTACTTCCCTTTCTTCTCACACTTTTGACGCAGATGGCCTTACTGCTAGTACCAAATATGCTTCCTGTTTTTCTGTTTCTACTTCATAGCTTAGGCTGTACCTCTGCTGGAAAGACTTGATACATCCTCTGCCTGTAGGACTGCTGCCCATCCTCTGAAACACCCATCTCAAAAATCTCTTCTTCCAGGAAGCTTTTCCTGATTTGACCAACTGGGTATGATTGCTTTCTTTAAAACTTGTATTTCTATCTTTCCCCTTTTTTATGGCATTTGCAATACTTTGCCTTGTAAATATTTGTAATATTTATCTCCTCCTCCCAAACCCAAAGAATGAGGGTCCCCTGAGGTCAGGACTGTGTGTGTGTGTGTGTGATCTTTATGCTCCCATGTTTCCCATCTAGTGTGTTTTGTGGGTAGTATATTTTTCAAATGAAAATATCTATTGCTGTCTGTCACATGGAAATATCTACTGATATTCTTCTGAACAAAAGAGAAGTGAATTGAATCAGAACAGACAAATCCATGTGCTGAAGGAATGGAAACAGCTTATTTTCCTCCCTCTGATAGAGGGTTTAGGGTTTCATCTCGTGATGATTCATCAGTTTTGTAAAAATAAAATAAAGACCCCTAATCATTTCTGCAAAATACAGTCTGTTTCTTATATTACAATAGTGTATTGGCCCATTTTCACACTGCTGAGAAAGACATACGTGAGACTGGGTAATTTATAAAGAAAAAGAGGTTTAATGGATTCACAGTTCCATGTGGCTGGGGAGGCCCTACAATCATGGTAAAAGGTGAAAGGCAAGTCTTACATGGTGGCAGGCAAGAGAGAATGAGAGCCAAGTGAAAGGGGAAACCCCTTATGAAATTACCAGATCTCCTGAGACTTTATTCACTACCATGACAACAGTATGAGGGAAACCACCCCCATGATTGACTTATCTCCCGCTGGGTCCCTTCCACAACATGTGGGAATTCTGGGAGCTACAATTCAAGACGAGAATTGGGTGGGGACAGAGCCAAACTATATCAAATAGATTTTGACTGAAATATGATTAGCAGAATTTAAAGTTTGAAATACTGGCCTCTCGGAGAACATCTCAAATTTCAATCAAGACAATGTCTGATTTTATTGAATTTTGCAAATGCTAGGTTTTACTTTTACTATAACATTACTGAATGATCCTAAGTTAGACAACAAAATGTCATTGTCTCTTGATTTCCAGGTCTATGAAATATTGATTTAGAATATATCTGGACCCTACACTTACATATGACAGTGGAAGGAAAACCCACTTGATTATGTAGCATCATTTTGATTGAATATTAATATACTGGATTGAGTAGGTTTTGAATGTTTGAGATAATTCTTTCATTTTTCTCAGGCGAGCATATTATTTGGCTTTTTAAAAATAAAATTAGTTTGGCCATCTTTATGTCTGAACTTAATCTGTTATAAAGTACATGGAGTCAATTATCCCGGTTTTTCCTCTGGCCTCCTGCCTTTTGGCTAGTTTACCCGTGATTCCTGGATTCCTTGGTAGTGCTTAAGGAAAAATAAAAGCAATAAAATTCAAATAAGTCTATTTGCAGCTTGGGAACAGCTCTAGTAAAAGTGTAACAGAGAACAAATTATTGACCACAGTCTGTTCTCATAAGTATCTGTAGATTTCAATTGTCTATTATTTCTATTGTCAGTTATTTCAAGGAGACAAATATTCAGTTGCCCTAGGATAGAAATTTAGATTTAGCAGTATTTTGCTTTCATGGTACAGTGGAAAATTGAATGTTGTAAGCACTATGTGGGAATTGTTACGTATGTTGGTGCCTTAAAGTGTCCATTATGAATTTAAATCATATATAAAAAGCATTTTTTCTGAATTAATGATATCCACCTTTTTCTTCTATTTTAGGCAGCTCATGGCAGAAGGGGACATACAGGCCCACAGGTACAATGATTTTTCCCCTTAACTCCAAATGACAAATATTGCATCCAATCAAGGAGCTGGAATAAAGTCTCTGTAAACTCTCTAAACTTCCCTTTCTGATGATATTGGTTATGGAATAGAATGCTGGAAAAATTTTAGGTTAAGATATTAAGAGTTCATATTTTAAAAATAAAATAATAAAAATTTTATTTTTATTCTGGCCATTATATAAAAAATAATGGCCAGAGATGTACTTAGCGCAATTATTGTTAAATTTAACTTTGCTTGGATTTTAAGTACAAACTTGAATAACTTAGTAGATGACCCTTCTTTTATATTTTAATTTAACATATAAACTTACAATTATAAAAAACTCCATATAAGCCAAAAGAATACAATAAAACTCTTGTACAAATTGGATATTCTGAGTATTTTGTTCAAAAAGTTGGTTAAATCAAAAACCATATCCCATTCTCATTGTGCATGTTGGTGATACATTGTACGTGTTTCATGAACCCATAATATTTATGAAAGAGTGGTTGTGACTTATAATTTTATAAAACACACATCCTCAGATTAAAAATACAATGAGGATAAATAATCCATTCTCAGTGGCAACATTGAGACTCCAGAATGTTAAAGATAAAAAGCATCTTAAAAACTACCAGAGAGAAAAGATAGCTTTACTCATGAAAAGAATGACAAATTAGATTGCAGCAACTTCTGTTCAGCAATAATACATGCCAGAAAATAACGGAGTAATATCCTGAAGGTACAGTGGAAAAATAATTGTTAACTTAGAATTTTACACCTAGCTAAACTATGAGTAATGTAAAATAGACGCTTTTAGATAAAGAGAGCTTACCATCCAGACGTTATCCCTCCCTCCCACATACTTTTTCTTTGTTTCTGCTTCTGTAACAAACTACCTTAAACTAGTAATTTATAAGCAACAGAATTTTATTTCTTATAGTTCTAGAGGCTGGGAAGTCCAAGATCAAGACATGAGCAGATTCAGTGTCTAGTGAGGGCTTGCTGTTCACTCCAGAAATGGTGCCTTCTTGCTGCATCCACACATGGCAGAAGGGGCTGACAGCTACCTTGAGCCTCTTTATAAAGGCACTAATTTCATTCAAGAGGATGGAGCCCTCATGACCTAATCACCTCCTAAAGGCCCAACCTCTTAATACTGTTGCATGGAGGATTAAGTTTCAACATATGCGTTTTGAAGAAACGTGTGCATTCAGACTACAGCACATTTCCAGGTTAGACTTCAGCAAAAAGGAGAATCTACCCAGTAAAATGGCATGATATAAATGAAATGAAATTGGAGAGAAAAGATGTTAAAAAAATTTTTCTGATTTCTAGGAAAAGGTATCTGTAAGTGACATTTAATCACATCCAACTATATAACACCTGAAATATAAACTTAGGCTCTCCTAATAGTTGCCTAAATTATAAACTTCTTGAATTCTTTATGCTTTTTATAATTCTTGTCTGTGACAGAATTCAAGAACAATATGAAGAGAATACTCAACTTTTGTTCCCTAGGTATTTGATTTGAATATAAATATTAATATAATTGTGTAAGATGCTTGAAGATGTTTGAAGAAAATGTGAACTAAATTTTGAGTGTTTTTATGGCCACATAGTTAAATTAGATGTAATACAAATTTTATAGGAAAGGCGTGGGGCCTGCATGTGTGCATGCATGCATATATAAAAAGATGGAAAGGAAATACACCAGCATACTAGCTATGGTTATCTCTGCTTGATGAGATTATAGATTTTTATTTTGTTTGTATTTGCATTTATTTTTCACCTTTTTTTTTTTTTTTTTGCAAAGATCTTGCATTGACATTGTGACTGAAAAAATATTTATAAGCTTGCAGGTAAAGGAGACAATATTTTCAGGAAACAGTGTTAACAGATTGATTCTTTCTCACCACAGGGAACAGTAGGCATCCCAGGACCAGATGGACTTGAAGGCTCCCTGGGACTTAAGGGCCCTCAGGTACATATCAAGACCAATCAGGGTGTGAGAACATATAAAGAAGAATCTGGGAATGGAAAAATCTGAGGACCTGATAGAAACCCTCAAATCTCCCTTGCAGAATTCCAGATGTTTAAAGTTCTCATGGTAATAAAGTAAGGAAGCAACACAGTTTGGACTCATGCAACACTTGGTCTGCTTTAAGTTTTGTCCCAGTCAAGAAGTGAAAAGTGAATGAGCAAGCTAGGCAGTGGTCCTTGTGTACTGGGTTCAGGGTAAGTAGGATATTCCAGGGAGAGCTTGAGCCAAGGAAAATGTTGAACCTCAGATCTGGGAATTGTGGTCAATTTAGCGTAGTAATAGTTCAGTGTTACATATCTTGGTGCTCATGATGTAGAAAAATTGGCTTTACTCTTAGGAAAGAATTGCTCGAAAGACAGCTGGAGACATCAGTGGGGTGATCTGCAGTGCAGCACTCAGCCTGCCCTTGCCAGCTCACTTCTCCAGGGAGCTACCTCCAGCACTTTTTCCTTTGCAAGGAACAAGCCATACTTGGCTCTTTACACTTATCACATGAAGGGTTGCATGATGGGTCACATGAGGGGCCGGAGAGGGCAAAATTTAGCTAAAATATTATGATAAAGGAAAGGAAGTCCTAGCAAATACTGAGATGAAAGAAAGGTCAGACCACAAAAAAGTTAGAACATTTTTTTCCTCTCCAAACTTAGTTTTGAAAGCTTGAGGAATAAGTGTACTATTTGGCATAGGCATGACAATCAACGGCTCTGCTATTTTTCAAAGTTTTAATCGACATAGTTAAAAAAAGTAACTATTACATGTTGGCAGCTTGTTGCATGGAAGTTGGGCAAAATATCCTTAAACATCAGAAGGGAAAGTTTGTTCACATTTTGCCAAGATTCAGAGCAGTGAACAGTCTTCCCCTTGGACCTTTATCTCTTCCTAGCTTGATTACTTTTCTTTGTTGTTGCTTTCCAGCTGAGGAAAGCTCTTTTTTTTTTTTTTTTTAAATCTTCAAGCAAGAAGTTGCTGCCACTGGGGTTGTGGGGGAAGCATTTCAATAGACTGACTAGCTTTATTTCATGCTAAGCAAGTAATACTGCAGAATCCCTTCTTCCATTTTATAGAAACTTATTTTTTTTAATGGTGTAATTTAAAAGCAGAGGCAAAAACCAAACACAGCATGAAAGTTTCTCTGCATAACATTTGAAAGCCACTGCTAATAGGCAGTATAATATTCCAAAAGTAAAAATAGTCAGATTTCATCTTACCACATACCATATCTTGTTTATGACCAGTCTTCAGTGTGGTTATTGAATAGAAAACTTAAAATGTTCTGGTTTCAGATTTATATTTGTAAGGAATATTTTTCTTTCTAACAAAAGAAATGTAGGGAAATGTAGGAAGCAATATGGAAAAGCTCAACCATTCAGTATTTTTTCCAAGCCCCAGTCAGTTTGACTGCAAATCCTCAACTGCCTAAATTTCAGATTGGACATTTATATTCCTGCACAAATGAGAATGAGCTCCACAGCCCAGGATGGAAGCAAAGGCGTGATTGGAGCTCTCTTTCCCATTTCTGTTCATGTTACTGACTTAGTATTTCTACTTGTAATATTCAATTTAATATTCAGTGTTCTCTTTTAGGCAAAAAATAATGCTTTAATTCTATGTACTTAGGGCCCAAGAGGAGAGGCTGGTGTGAAAGGAGAAAAAGGAGGTGTGGGAAGTAAAGGTCCCCAGGTATGTAATGAGAAAAATGATTGCATCTGACTTTGATCTTGGCTTGATATGTTTTTGTGGTTTCTTCCATGCAGGTGGAGTTATTTACTGCTTGTGAACCAGGAATGTGTATTAGGTTTCACTTCAGCTCAGTGTGGTGGCTACATTACATCATGGTCCCCATCTTGCAGAGCAGACTATGACTATCAGACACAGAGGCAGAAAATCTAGCCCTCTTTGCCTCAGCTGCTCAGCTCTGTAAATCAGGTCACATCACTCCCCTGATCTCAATCCTCTTGGGGTTTCCCATCCCCACCTCACCCCCAGAATACAGCCTACTGTAGTAGTCCTGAAACTGGCTAAATATGATAATCTCCTGGGGGAATTAGAAAACATTCCACCACCTAGAACATTCCCCAGAACACTTAAATCAGAATCTTTGGCAATGAGGCCAGGGTAGCAGTAATTTAACTTCTTCCTAGGAGATCTTAATACAGACCTAGGGTTGGGAATGACTGCTCTGCATTAGCACTCCTCCAGCTTCACAGTGCAGAAGAACCCCCTAGAGGGAATTGTTAACTAGAGAACTTGTTAAAGTACAGATTATGAGTCAGCAGGTCTAGGGCAAGGCCTGAGATTCTGCACTTTTAGGGCGCTCCCAGATGATGCTGATGCTGCTGATCCAGACCACATTTTTAATGGAATGGCCCTATGTGATCTGGCCCTCACCTACCTGCTATCATAGTACATATTATTTGTTTAGCTGTTTGCCTGTCTCTCCTTCTAGATTGCAAGCTCCATAAAAGACAGGACTTTGTCTTATTACACTCTATTCCTAGAGTCCAGAATATCAGTACCTGGCACATAGTAGAGCTCAACACATTTGAATAATGAATCAACCAGTAAATGAGTGAATGAGACACAGCTGGAAATTGTGTTCTCCACTAACACTAGGGTAAAAGGAGTCCATTACTTGTGTACATTAGTTGAACCAGGCAGTCCAATATGTAAGTGGTTGTGTTTATCACCAGAAAGTTTAAGAAAATTTAAGAGGCTATTTGCATAAACTTGTATCTCATGACACTGTTTTTTAATTATAACTTTTATTTTAGGTCTAGGGGTACAGGTGCAGGTTTGTTATGTAGGCAAACTGCATGTCATGGGGGTTTGGCATACATATTATTTTGCCACCCAGATAATAAGCATAGTACCAAATAAGTATTTTTTTCTGATCCTTTCCCATCCTTTACTTTCAAGTAGGCCCGGGTGCCTGTTGTTCCCCTCTTTGTGTTCATGTGTTCTTGTTGTTTAGCTCCCACTTATAAGTGAGAACATGTGGTATTTGTTTTTCTGTTCCTGTGGTAGTTTGCTTAGGATAATGGCCTCCAGCTTCATCTATGTTGCTGCAAAGGACGTGATCTTGTTCTTTTTTATGGCTGTATAGTATTCCATGGTATATATTTACTACATTTTCTTTGTCCATTCTAATGTTGTTGGGCATTTAGGTTGATTCCATGTCTTTGCTATTGTGAATAGTGCTGCAATGAATGTACACATGCATGTGTCTTTATGGTAGAATGATTTATATTCTTTTGGGTAAATACTCAATAATGGGATTGCTGGGTTGAATGTTGATTCTGTTTCAAGTTCTTTGAGGTATCACCACACTGCTTTCCACAATGGCTGAACTAATGTACAGTCCCACCAGGAGTGTGTAAGTGTTCTCTTTTCCCTACAACCTCACTAGCATCTGTTATTTTTTGACTTTTTGATAATAGCCATTCTCACTGTATCTCACTGTGGTTTTGATTTTAATTAATCAGTGATTTTGAGCATTTTTAAATAATACAAAACTGTGTTTAATACTACAAAAAATATAAGTGTTTGTTGTGCTTCTCTCCCTGGGTTTCGTGGGAGGACTGCAGGGCTCCTTGGACCTGTAGTGCAACACACGGTTGACAGCCTGGGGGAAGGATATGCCGCTGGATTAAAAAATGAGAATGAGGCCCCTCTGGTGAGGTCTATGTACATGAGGGTGAGAGGTGGGTTACAGGCATGGGGGCATCAGAAAGGGGAGGGTTGTATGGGGTGGGATTGAGCATATTTTCTTATGCCTGCTGGCCATGTGTATATCTTCTTTTGAAAATTGTTCATATCCTTTGCACACTTTTCAATGTGGTTGTTTGTTTTTGGCTTGTAAATTTGCTTAAGTTCCTTAAGATTCTAGACATCAGACATTTGTTGGATATATAGTTTGCAAATATTTTCTCCCATTCTTTATGTTGTCCGTTTACTCTGTTGATAATTTCTTTTGCTGTGCAGAAGCTCTTTAGCTTAATTGGGTCTGTCAATTTTTGTTTGTGTTGCAATCGCCTTTGTCATCTTTCTCATGAAATCCTTGCCAAGTCCTATGTCCAGAATGGTGTTTCCTAGGTTATCCTCCAGGGTTTTTATGCTTCTAGATTTTACATTTAAGTCTTTAATCCATCTTGAGTTTATTTTTGTATATGGTGTAAGGAAGGGGCCCAGTTTCAATCTTCTGCATATGGCTAGCCAGTTCTCCCAGTACCATTTATTGAATAGGGAGTCTTTTCCTCATTGCTTGTTTTTGTTGGGTTTGTCAAAGCTCAGATGGTTGTAGGTGTGTGGCTCTATTTCTGGGCTCTCTATTCTGTTCCATTGGTCTAGAGTCTGTTTTTATGCCAGTACCATGCTGTTTTGGTTACTATAGGCTTGTAATATAGTTTGAAGTCACATAAGGTGATGCCTCCAGCTTTGTTCTTTTTGCTTAGGATTGTCTTAGCTATTCACATTCTTCTTTGATTCTGTATAATTTTAAAAAAGTTTTTTCTATTTCTGTGAAGAATGTCATTGGTAGTTTGATGGAAATAGCATTCAATCTGTAAACTGCTTTGGGCAGCATGGCCATTTTAACAGCATTGATTCTTTCTGTCCATGAGCATGGAATGTTTTCCTATTTGTGTCATCTCTGCTTTCTTTGAGCAGTGTTTTGTAATTCTCATTTTAGAGATTGTACACCTTCCTGGTTAGCTGTATTCCTGGGTATTTTTATTTTTACATTTTTGTGGCAATTGTGAATGGGATTGCATTCCTGATTTGGCTCTCTGCTTGTATGTTGTTGGTGTATAGGAATGCTACTGATTTTTGTATTTCAATTTTGTATCCTAGAACTTTGCTAAAGTTGTTTATCAGATCAAGGAGCTTTTGGGCAGAGACTACTGGGTTTTTTAGATATAAAATCTTGTCATTTGCAAACAGGGATAGTTTGACTTCCTTTCTTCATATTTGGATGCCTTATATTTCCTTCTCTTGCCTGGTTGCTCTAGCCAGGACTTCCAGTACTATGTTGAATGGGATTGGTGATAGAGGGCATCCCTGTATTCTGGTTTTCAAGGGGAAGGCTTCCAGCTTTTGCCTATTCAGTATGATGTTAGCTGTGGGTCATAGAGAGCTGTTACTATTTTGATGTACATTCCCTCCATCCCTGGTTTGTTGAGGGTTTTTAACATGAAGGGATATTGAATTTTATCCAAAGCCTTTTTTCTCCATTTATTGAGATAATCATGTAGTTTTTGTTTTTAATTCTATTTACATGATGAATCACATTTATTGATTTGTATATGTTGAACCAACCTTGCATCCCAGAGATAAGGCCTACCTGATTGTGGTGAATTAGCTTTTTGATGTGCTACTGGATTCGCTTTGCTAGTATTTTGTTGATGATTTTTACATTTATGTTCAACAAGAATATCAGCCTGAAGTTTTCTTTTTTCATTGTGTCTCTGCCAGGTTTTGGTATCAGGATGATGCTGACCTCATAGAATGAGTTAGGGAGAAGTCCCTCCACCTCAACTTTTAGGAATAGTTTCAGTAGGAATGATATCAGCTCTTCTTTATACGTCTGGTAGAATTTGGCTTTGAATCTTTCTGGTCCTGGCTGTTTTTTGGTTGGTAGGCTTTTTATTATTGAGTCAACGTTGGAGCTTGTTATTGGTCTGTTCAGGGATTCAATTTCTTTGTGGTTCATTCTTAGGAGGTTATTTGTGTCCAGGAATTTATCTGTTTCTTCTGGATCTCCTAGTTTGTGTGCATAGAGGTGTTCATAGTACTCTCTGAGAGCTCTTTTTGTATTTCTGTGGGGTCAGTGGTAATGCCCCCTTTTTCATTTCTCATTGTGTTTGTTTGGATCTTCTCTCCTTTTTTTGTATTAGTCTAGCTAACTAGTCTATCTTATTTTGGCAAAGAACAAATTCCTTGATTTGTTGATCTTCTGTATGATTTTCTGTATCTCAATTTCCTTCAGTTCAGCTCTGATTTTGGTTATTTCTTGTCTTCTGTTAGCTTTGGGGTTGGTTTTCTCTTGCATTTATTGCTATAAACTTCCCTCTTAACACTGCCTTATCTGCATCCCAGAGATTCTGGTATGTTGTATCTTTGTTCTTATTAGTTTCAAAGAATTTCTTGATGTCTGCCTTAATTTCATTATTTACCCAAAAGTCATTCAGGAGCAGGTTAACTTCCATGTAATTATATGGTTTGGGGTGATTTTCTTAGCACTGATTTTTATTTTTATTTCAGTGTGGTCCAAGAGTGTGGTTGATATGATTTTGTTTTTTTTTTAATTTGCTGAGGATTGTTTTATGTCTGATTGTGTGGTCAATTTTACGGTATATGCCATGTGGCGATGAGAAGAATGAATATTCTGTTGTCTTGGAGTGGAGAGTTCTGTATATGTCTGTTAAATCAAGTGTTCGAGTTCAGGCTCTGAATATCTTTGTTAATTTCCTGCCTGCATGATCTGCCTAATACTGTCGTGACACTGTTTTAAAGCATGTTAATTACTGCTTGTGAAGATATTTATCTTTAATTTTGTTGAAGGTGCTTCTTCAAAAAGCATAAAAACGTTAAAATGTCATGATAGAAATAACTTGATGAAAATAACTATTTTGCATTCATATCCTTGAATCAATAAAAGCTTCTGGTACCATAAATTGAAATTTTTTAAAGATGGAAATGCCAAGAAAAACATATATCATGTGATTATCTCATCTGTTTATGTAAAATGTGGAGATTGAGTGGGTGGAAATCCAAAAGTCTTGGTATTTTCCTTGGTCTAGAATCCAAAATTGCATCCACTGGCTGTGCAGAGCACATCTGTGAATGAGTACCCTTTAATCTTGCTGTGGCAAGATTGGTTATGGCCATAAATCATTCAGCCTCTTGGCATCATCAGAGTTAGTCAGAAGGGGTACCACTTCTCTCTAGTCTATGTCTACCATTTTTCTGGCTGGAAAACATGGTTTTTCTTTCTGTGCTTGGTTTTCTTGAAATACCATCGTCAATATTAGTGAAAATGCTATTTCAAAGATGTGTACAATTTTTAATGTTTAGGACATGGATGAATGGGGTCACAAAGTTGTTGTGTCCAAAAGAAAACCACAGAGATGAACACAATCAGATGTACAAGAGAGTATTATTCTTCACTGGTTCTGTAAATTCCCTGCCACAGGTTTCATATTGTTTTACAGCACACAAGGACCAGCCACTGGAGTAGAATAACATGAGTGCTTTGTAATTTCAGGATTTGAAGTTTTCTTAGGATATACATTTAGGAAAAGATGTGATTTCTGTTGACAATGTTCTGAAAGCTTATTAACTGGCATTCTGTATAAATCAAATGTGTGCTAATCCAGCCAAGTATATGACTATGATACAAAAGAGTACAATCCGTGGCACAATGAAAAGGAAGAAAGAGCTTTGAAAGGAATGGCATATTCTTCTGTACCTTCCTTCATTCCCCCTTTGGTTTAACTTAAGGCCCTATTCTAATTTAATCAATGACCGAAAAAGAATGGAAAATCACACACAAAAATACAAATTTCAATTGAAGCTGTAATTATTTTTTAAATACTTATGCTTTCTTAGTGAATGAATCACTAGTGGCTTGTACAATATCAAGAAAGTTTGGAGATGTTCAATGCAGTTTGGAGTCCAGAGTAGGATTTGTTTTTGTCTTTACAAAGCATAGCATAGTGGTAAATGGCATACATTCTGGAGCCAGACTGCCTAGGGTTGATTCCTAACTTTGTACCTTACTAGCTGTGTGACCTTGGGGAATTTATGTAACCACTTTGTGCTTCAGTTTTTTACTGTAATAATAAGGATGGTAATAGCTACCTCACTGGATGGTTGTGAAAATTAAAGGATTTAATATATGTAGGTGCTTAGAACATTGCCTGCAGTCATAAGCTCTATGTGTTTGTTATTACTACTATATTGTATCAATATTACCTAATTTAATGGGGGTATTTTATGCGCAAAGAATGCAGGTCACCATTCCAAGAAAGGCCATGATAGTAATATGACAATATGTAACCTGTAGTAATCAACAAGTTTCATCATTCTGTGTAAGCTAAGTTTGGTGATCCTTTAGCCATTCCTTTTATTCATTTAACAAACATTTACCATGTGCTGCTTGTGTGTTGGGCCCTATTCTAGGATACAAGGATGAATCAGGTGTAGACTCTAGCCTCACGTATACCCAATCTCATAAAGGAGACTCATACAAACAAACAATTGACATGTGATGTGCTAATGTTAAAAGAGAATTATACTCAAAGTAGAGTGATGTGGTAAAGGATGGAGTTAAACAAGATGAGTGTGTTTGGTTTTGCTGAATGAGCAGGTGTTTTCCGGGTAACCAAGGAAAGGCAGGCGTTCAGAAACAGGACGGAACCAAGTTACACAGAGATATCAAGGTGAGTTTTGGGAACCACAAATGGCTCACTATGGTTGGAGTGTAGAATGCATGGAGAAGTATTAGAAGTTAAGGTTAAGGACTAGTACTGTCAAGATTGACATCTCAGATGTTTTGGGGTTTGTTCTTGCATTAGCTCACAATTTGATGGCCTCTTGATTTTTGTTTTCTCAGACTTAGCTGATATCTAACTTTTCAAGAAGCTGAGCATTTGATCTTCTTGTTTCTTTCCACCTTGATATTTGTTCACTGTGAGTTTTCATACATTACCCCCACACAAATAAAAAGAAGTGAAAAGGATTCCTTTTAAATGTGGGAAGACCCTGTACCTCTTCTACCTGCCCTGCCTTATATAATCCAAAGTCAAGGTGTCCTTGGCAATGCCCCAACCATTAAACCTAAACTCCCAAGTGCAATCTTTTCTGATAAGGTGCTAAGCACAATTTTCAAAAAATCATTAACCTCTAAACACTTCTTTCCTATCCTTGCTTAACACTAAAGCAGTTGTGGTTGCCAAGGGCTCTGTAACTAACTCTCAACATGAGAAAAAAAGTGGGACAATCAAGTCCCACTTTTGGAGGTTTGATGTGGCCCCAGCTTCATGCATCAAGTTTGGAAAGCCACAGTTTTTAGAACTCCATTCTGGGCTAATGCATGGATGGTAAGAGTTTCGGAATCCTGTCCCACACAAGGGCCTCAGAGCAGCAGGCATAGTGGCTAGGACTTTAGTCTTTAGAGTCAGATACAATTAGGTTCAATTCCCATCTAATCTTCTTATTAACTGAGCAATTTGGATGTAAATGCCTTGAGAAATTGTTTTTGATCAGTAAATGGGGTTAATGACAGACATCTCACTGTGTTTTAAGAATTGAAGACTATATCTATTTACCACTCAGCACAGTGCCTTGCACAAAATATGAATGCTCAGTAAAAGGCAGCCATTACAACAAAGCCAATGAAGATTTGATCTCTAGCTAATGCCCTTCCCGTTTAAATGCCCTAAGCTTCTCTTAACCCTCCATAGCTATTCTTGATCTCAAGTAAGCTCTTTCACTCTTTGATATCTTTCTGGGGGTGATAAATTTTTTGTCTTTCTTTTAGAAACCACCAGTGTGATTCTTTATCTAACCAGCAGTATTTAAGTAGGTGATTTATCTGGGTAACCATTCACTGAGGCTTGAGCCCTGTTCACCTAAGTCGCAAACCTCACTTTGGTACTTTGCAAGATCCTGCATAGGAAACAATCAGGTTTTCTGATTCTCTAATGGCAAGGTCCTGTATGTATCCAACCATCTACTCATCCAAGACATTTTTTATTTTGAAAGTTCTTAAAACAGGATAATCTCTCATTGTGCTTGTGTGTGTTTGAGGTAACTACACATGAAATAATCTCCCAAAATCATCCTCTGTCTCAGAATTTATGTCCAAATGAAGAATGGAGAGTAGGCTTCTAGACAGATCTTCCAATTTATAAATTGCTTTTCAGGACAATTAAAATCTCTCTACTTCTCTGTGCAGTGCATGAAAATTTCATATGGAAAACCAACAAATTAAACACGTTAGTTCATCCCCCTTGAGAATCTTTCCTGGGTAGATAAATGGATGGGTTGGTGGCTTTCTAGGTACCCTATGATGCACCAGAGATATGAATTAATAGGATGTGCCCATTAAAGAAATAGTATACAGTCTAGTCTCTAAGGAATGAGAGAGAGAAATACACTAACACGTACAGAGTAGAGGAATCTGGGGGACAAGCTTGAGACCCAACACAGCTAGGAAGTTTGGGTATTCTTCCTAAAATAGTGATGCTAAAGGTAGGATTTTTCAGAGGAGGGAGGTTGCACCTCTCCCTAGAGGGAAAAAAATGGACCAGCTAAGGGAAAAATTTGCATGAGTGTGGAGACGTAAGACAAACATTTGTTGTATCACTTGCTTTGATGTGCCTGAACATAAAGCGATGGAAGTAGTCACAGAAAATGAGGCTCCAGAGGCATGCAATTCCAACATTTTGAGGGATTTTGCATATTAAGAAGACCTTAAACTTTATTCTGAAAAATATTCAGAATTTCAGACAAAGCGGTAACATCAGTCTGACATTTTAAATCTCTCTCTAAAAAGGGTGGAGAATGGATTAGAAGAAGACCTGGCTACAGTTAGAGCCAAGAATTTAGGCAGGATGCAAGATGGGCCTGGAGGCAAGTAATGGGAATGGAAGAGAGAGGGGTACAGAAAGCAGACAGATTCTACTGTGGGCCTTGTAGCTGAGGGGTTTTGAGAAGTGAGGTAGTGGAAGGGTCTAGGATAATTCTCAGGTTTCTGGCATGGGTCTCAATGGTAGTAAAAGGTGATACTATTCCTTGATGAAAAGAAAATGAGACTGGAAGCATGATTTAGGATAAATATGATTGTTTTAAGAATCTATTTCTATTCAATAGGATGTCCAATGGGAATTTTATTTTTTTAGAGAGTCTCACTCTATCACTCAGGCTGGAGTGCAGCGACACAATTATAGCTAACTGCAGCCTTGAACTTCTGGGCTCAAGTGATCCTCCTGCCTCAGCCTCCTGTAGTTGGCACTACAGGTGTGTGCTGCCATGCCTGGTTAATTCTTGGGTTTTGTTTTGTTTTTTGGCATAGAGTTTTGCTATGTTACTCAGCGTTTTAATATATGGCTCTGGTGTTCAGTTGAGTGGTTGGGACTGGAGAACATGTATTTAGGAGTCATTGTGTAGAAGTGGTATGTAAGTTCACAGGGGTGCCATTCAGGAAGAGGGGGTAAAGTGAGAAAAATAAGGTCAGAGGATGGAGCCCTGGGGCACACAGAATTTAAGAGGCAAATAGAATAAGGGGAGCCTTCAAAGGTTAATGAGAAGAGCCTAGAGAGGGACCAGGAAGACCATGGTAACTTGGCGTGACAGAAGTTAAGGGAAAAGTTTCAAAGAACACATGATCAAACTCAAAAAAGGTGAGGGCAAAAAAATGTCAACCGGACTGAACATGAAAGTCAAAGGAGTTAGCTCCATGTAGTGGTGGAAGTGAAAGTTAGAAGGGATTGGGTTGAGAGCTATCTATGGAGGGTGACAATATTGAGAATTTTCTTTAAAGATGAAGGAAGGGGGAGAGATAGGGTATTATGGAAAGATTCTTATCTTTGTTAGTAATCAATTTATTGCTCAACAATCCTTCCTATTAGGAAATTTTTTATGTCCAATGTATTGCTTTTTAAAATTTTTAAAAGATGAAAATGTTAATGTTACAATATTTTTGTTCTGAACGAAATAAATTTGCAAGTATCATGCTCATTACGCAGAGGTTGGTTTATTTACTTTTAAATTACAACCACCATGATGAAAAAATTGTGCAAATGATTTCAGCTCACTGGGGTTGGGATTATTTACTAATACCTGTAAACAGTTTTACCAAAAAAGATTTATCTTACCATATGTTTAGACATCCCAAAGGAAAAATCTGATTCCAAGTGTTAATAACAGAGGAAGGCAGTTGTATCATCTCTGAATTGGTATTTTAAAATGTTCAGTCTAAAGTTGTTCCAATGAAACATGCTTTCTAGAATGTTGGAAGGACTTACTTCCATTATATCTAATAGCTTTTACATATAGATAGGTGTTATATTTATCATCTGTTTAAGTTTTGCTGTGTTCTTCAATAAGATCTTAAGGCTTTCTTTCTTTAGGTTTTGTGTCTTTCTTGTTAAACGTATTCTAAGCATTTTACAGTTTTTTTCTTCTTTTGGTAAGTGGGAATTTATTTACATTTGCTTTTCTAACTTATCACTAGGAAAGAGAAAATTATTTCAGAATATTTATCTTATGCTACCTAAACATATCTTATGAACACTGTTTTAGTAAAGTTTCTTGAGCTTTCTAATATACATATCATATGATTTTCCAATAAAGATCATTTTGTCTTCCAAAAACTGCTTTCTACCAAAGCCAATCCTTTCTACCAAAGGACAAGAAGGATTATAGTTCAAGGCAAATGTCATTTGGAATGGCTTCTTTAAGTGTTAGGCATTTTAACAACATCTGTTCTTAGAGCAAAACAACCTGAAATCACTTTGGAAGAGAAAACTCACAAGGAAGCACAGTTCTTTAGACAACATCTGGCATGAATAACTGTATTAATTTTCTTTTATTTACTAGTCTTTATTTGATGGTGGCAATACTTTTTTCCAGAGCAAGAATCGATACAGCCATAACTCTTCTCTCATCTGTGGTTCATTTTCCTCTTATAAGACAAAGAAAGGGTTTGAAGGGAAGTTGCTTTATGTTTTGCTATATTTGCAAACCCTTTGTTTTGTTTCAGGGGCCTCCAGGACCCGGAGGAGAGGCAGGGAATCAAGGCCGTTTGGGAAGCCAAGGAAATAAAGTAGGTCACATTCTTTATACTCACCAAAGTTGAGGTTTTCTGCTCAAGAGAACTGTGTCTGATTGTATTAGCCAGGGCCCTTTCAACACAAACGAGAACACATTTTCTGGTCCTTAAACCCTGGCTTGATTCTTAGAGAGCCAGCAACCTCTAAGGACGTGGGTGTGGACCTGGATGAGATCAGGGATTCCAGCTCAGTGTAATTTCAGAGGGGAGGGATACACCCTGTTGGAGCTGAGGGATCTCAGGGAACAAGGGATATTCTGGGGCAGGCCTTCCTTTCTCTCTTCTAATCTCTCTTAATTTCCTCCCCCCGCCCATCTCTCTTTTTTTTTTTTTTCTTTCTTTCCTCCATTCACACAAACTTTTGGTAAGCACCTTTTAAGACCAAGGCACTGTACTGAGCATTCAGCTGGGCTGAAGAATCAGCTCTAGGAGAGACATCTTTGTTTTGGTCATTGATTGCACCCTCCATGCTTAGAACAGTGCCTGGCATGTAATATGTGCTTAGTAAATATTGAATAAATGAATTTGTGGGTGGCATAATATATATGACATGAAACCAACCCCAAAGAATATTTTCATAACAATCTATGACATAAAATAGCAATAAGGGGCTAAAATGGAGGTTTAAATAGCATTATTAGAAGTATTTCTGGGATGGGAAAAGAGGCATCATAGAAAATACAGACTTCGAGCCGGGCGCGGTGGCTCACGCCTGTAATCCCAGCACTTTGGGAGGCCGAGGCGGGTGGATCACGAGGTCAGGAGATGGAGACCATCCTGGCTAACATGGTGAAACCCTGTCTCTAATAAAAACACAAAAAATTAGCCGGGCGAGGTGGCGGGCACCTGTAGTCCCAGCTACTCAGGAGGCTGAGGCAGGAGAATGGCGTGAACCCGGGAGGCGGAGTTTGCAGTGAGCCGAGATCGCGCCACCGCACTCCAGCCTGGGCGACAGAGGGAGACTCCGTCTCAAAAAAAAAAAAATACGGACTTTGAGTAGGACTTAGAAGATAAAAATTTCGGCAAGCAGAGAAGGGAATGGGGGGGACTGTAATGAGAAAAAACGGTGTGAAGGAAGGCACAAGGTTGGAAAATCCTGAGAGAAGAGGAGGTATCGAGGCATGAAAAATGATCCTGTCTGGCAGGCCGAAAACAACAAGAAAGTCTGTGGTGAATGTATTCAGTGGCCGGCACAGTGTTATCTAAAACTTTTGAACGGAGTGGATGAACACAGCCAGACTTTGGGAAGATTTTAAATAGGCAACTCAGCCTAGAAATATTATGAAGCCTAAGCCGTACGTGGTGGCTCACCCCTGTAATCCCAGCACTTTGGGAAGCCGAGCCAGGCGGCTCACTTGAGGTCGGGAGTTCCAGACCAGCCTGGCCAACATGGCGAAACCCTGTCTCTATTAAAAATACAAAAATTAGCCATCTGTGGTGGCACACATTCCTGTAATCCCAGCTACTCAGGAGGCTAAGGCAGAGAGAATTGCTTGAACCCAGGAGGTGGAGGTTGTAATGAGCCAAGATCCTGCCACTGCACTCCAGCCTGGGTGACAGAGTGAGACTCCATCTCAAATAAATACTATGAAGTCTGAGAGATTGAAAGCTAGGAGAACATTTGGTATACTCTTATAGTCTCCAAGGCAAATAGTGATTAGGTGACTTAACAGGGTGAGGACTTAACTTGTGATGATTCCATAGAACTCTTCCAATAGGGGACTGAGGCAGAGAGGAGTGGGCTAGATGACTTGGGGGCTTCGTGTATGAGGGGTAACCCTATCACAGACATAGGAAAGTCATTAGGAAGAGTGGGTTTAAGAGGAAAGAAAATCACTTGGGGGATAGAGGAAAGGGTTTAGGTCTGGTTGGAGATGTAAATTTCAGAGTCATTTGGATTAAAAATAACTCTTGGTGATGCCTCTTTGTAAGAAGTCCAAGAGGAAACAAGACAATAAATTATTAGGAAGGAAGGAAAATCAACAAAAAAAGCACACTGGATTTAGAGTAGAATTCAAGAAGGGAGTTGAAGAGTACCAACTGGTATAAAGAAAAGTTAAGGAGGGGAGGAGTGGAGAAGCCATGATATCTGGTGGCTAAGACGTTCTAAAGAACAGTTTCAAACGTGTAGCAATTGAGAGGACAGAAAGGGAGACAGACTGCAAAGGACCGAGAAATGTGTGAGGAGAAAATGGATAAAAAGCTGTAAACTACTCTTTGGAAAACCTAGGCCTTCAAGGGAAAGAGGAAGACATTAACTACTCATACTGGCAAGGTCTAGGAAAGGTTGACGTGGGATATTGGTTTGTTTTTAACAACAGGAGAGACCATCACGTTTATAATCAGAGGAGAAAGCCAGGGAGAAAAGAGAAGATTGAAAATGTAAGAAACAGTAGACAGAGTAGATGATTAACGGAGCAATTTGGCAAAGAGGATGAGCTTGAGGGCATAAAAAAAGGAGTTAACTTTGTATCGAAGAATTGTTCAAGGCTGATATGGAGTCCAGCAGTTGAATGTTCCAAAGACAGTTAATTGGAGGACATAACAAGATAAGTGGATGACAAGAACAATCAACTGCAAAAGGAAGGGACTTCTGTGGCATGTAGTATAGCAATATATGGCATGTCATCGGGAAATCAAAGTTTGAAACAAAGACAATGCTGCCTTCTTGCCCCTGAAGAAGGCTCTAGGGGAAGTGGTATCACTGGTAAAAATCAAGTTTATCTTACCAGGGGTAGACATAGATAAAGGGACCCTAGAGGTGACTGTGGGGAAGTAGATAAACAGGAGCAGGGCAGTTGTGCCTTAGAAGATCATTATTAATACAAAAGACTTGGTGGGGGATCGGGGGTGGTCAAGAATTTAGATGACAAGTGCCCCAAAGAAAACCCAAATCCTCTGTACTGCCCCAGGGTGGACTGGGCACTCTAGACTCATGATTCACTGAGATAAACCTCAAACACTTACCCCTACCTTACTCTAGTAAGTTCACATTTCCAGGAGGCAAGCAACCTGGCAGTTAATCCTGGGCTCAACACTTGACTCTACCAATAACCAAACTTGTGGCCCTAGACAAGCCGTATGACTTTCCTTGCTTCCTTACCGTAAGGCAGATGTTCTTAAATTTCAGTGTTCGTATGAATCAGCCGAGAAGCTTATGTAAAAGCACATATTGTTGGGTTCCACTTACCAGAGTCTAATCCAATGGGATCCAAGAATTTTCTTGACACATGAACCCTGGATGCGGCTGTGGTCCCCACAGCACACTTTGAGAACCACTGTCCTAAAAGGCATCAAGGCAGATGATCTCCTGCTTCCCTTTCATAGAATCCTATTCTTCGTTACCCCCAGAGTTCAGTGCTGGTGGTCACTTGTCCATTTTCCCTTATGTTGGTTTTCTGTCCTTAAAAAAGATGTAATGATTCCCCACCTTTTAAGTGTAGGTTGCACATACATTCAAACTCTTTCTTCCAAAGAGTACAGTATAGAAGGGAAGGGAGATGGACAGTAACTTGGCATTAGGGAAACTTGACTGCCATTATCTCAATCAGAAGATCAAGGTTAACGTCAACAGTGATGTCATGTTGATTGTATATACCCTTAATATGATGTGATGAGAATAGCCTTTTACCTGTGTAATCTTCCTCCCCCAAACCTATATGCCCAGTCTAATCAGAAAAACAGCAATGGGGGACATTCTACAGAATGCCTGGCCAATACTTCTCAAAGTGGTCAAGGTTATCAAAAAGTCTGAGAAACTGCCCCAGTCTAAAGGAACCTATGGAGACATACCATGTGGATCCTGGATGGGATCCTGGAACAGGAAAGGAATATCAGGTTAAAAAAAAAAAAAGAAAGAAAAAATCTGAATAAAGTATGGGCTTTAGTTAATAATAATAAATCAGTATTGATTCAGTTGTGACAAATGTACCCTACAAATGCAACTAGTGTAATGTAATGTTAAAAATAGGGGCAAATTGATGTGGATATATAGGAACTTTCTGTATTATGTTCACATTTCTGTAAATTTAAAACTATTCCAAAATTAAAATTGTTACCTTTTTATAAAAAGGAGTTAACCTTCCTCTGTAAACCTGTGTTGATTTCCCATGTAGCTGAACTTTCCTCAACATAGTACTGAGATTGATTAATAACACACAGTAGATGTTCTACTAGTCAGAAGTTAGAAACTATTGCCAGGATATCATGCTCCCTTGGTTAACTTGATTCTCCCTCAGAATATTAAAACTAGATTAATCAATCTGCCATCTTTGCAGAGGCCAGATGATTTGCATGAATCATCCTGGAAACGATTTTGTTAATTTTTTAAAAACAGTACAGAGCTTTTCTCTCGACTCATTTTCATGGCATTGAGCTGCTAAGATGGCAACTTGCACTAAACAATAAATCATGCTTGCTGAGGCTTCACTGATCAATGGAGGACACCTCCCTGGCCAACAACAGCAGTTCCTCTTGTATCACTTGCATGACACACAGTTCCGGGCACAAACCCATTGTTGTGTGTGATCCACACAGATGAGCTGAATTAGTGCCATCATTTCCAATTTCCAACCTAAAAACAATCCTTCTGTTTAACAGGGAGAACCTGGAGATCTGGGAGAAAAAGGAGCTGTTGGCTTTCCTGGTCCTCGTGGCTTGCAGGTTCGTATGTTGTCACTAGTTTTGATCTGGTTCTTGGAATCTTTTAGTTCAGTAGACATCTGGTGTGGTTCTCTGAAGAGAGTTTTAAGGATACAATCCTGATGAAGTTTTATAGTTTTCTAGAAATTAAGAGGGACATTGTCTTCATCTTAGTTCCTTGTCCAGCTTTCCCAAGGTGGCAATTCCCCAGGTGCCAAATATCATGGCCAGAATGCTCTTGAAGCCAAATAGTAAAACAAACAAAACTTGTCTTCAGCAATCCCATAACGCTTTGTCCAGCCTTTCCTTTTGTCAGAGCCTCTTCGTCAGAAACCCGTTCCATCCTTCCCCCACTGCTCAGGGTTTCTACAAGGGTCAGACAGTAGCCAATACCGGGGCATTTACTTCTTGTTTTTGTCTAGCAAACTGAAAATGGTATTAAAATACAAGTGTTATCAGGGAGAGGTAATACTACTATCTCCTCTTATTGAAAGATTATTATATGCCTGATTTTTTGTTCATTCAATCCTCATAACAACCCATGAGTAGGTATTATTCCCAGCTTACAGATGGTAATACCTAGGGACAGTGCATTGTCTGTATCTGTTACTAACAATTACCTTTAGTACTACTATCATAAAATGTTGATGGCCTGCCCCAGAAGGAGGATCGTGTGTCCTGGTTTTCCTTTATCAAACCAAAAAGCTGGCAATCTTGTCCTCTTGAGGAATAAGCCTGTCTCTATCTGTAGTCTGGGATGTTGGTAATCAGTTGCTCTGTTTACAGGGCAATGATGGCAGTCCAGGTTATGGTAGTGTCGGACGCAAGGGAGCAAAGGTAAGTCAAGTCTGCTGGAAGCTGGACGTTTTCCATTTATTTTTTGTTGCTGGTTTTGTTTGCCACATTTAAGAGAAACAGGGAAGCAAGATTGTCTAAGGCAATCTTGGACAGTTAGAAATATATTTCAATAATTTATTTGCTGATATCCCATGAGGAATGTGGTAGAAAAGAATGTGATGGTTTGAGGTGCAGGCAACAACTGAAACTTGAAAATAAATTTTCTGTTTTCTGCAGTGATACATGGCCCTAGTCTGACTTGTTCCAGCCTGAACAGTGCATGTAATCTTAGCCGCTCTAGGCTCAAGTTTACTCACGGAAGCATTCCAAAATTAGTCCTCTTCTTACTATGTTTGATTTAGCCGGTAGTGAGAGATTGTGCAGGAGTTTTCTAAATGTACTGGGCCAAGCAATAACTTAGAAATAAAACTGTACATCAGAATAGTAATTTGATATTGTCACTGAATATTTAGGTGGCTGGAACTGAGGGATAAGTTTACCAAGACCAGTGATTTCTGTATACTAGCAATTACCACTAAGAAGTCATCATGAAAAAGATCCCACCATAATTACAAAATACAAAAAACATAATAGAGTTAAGGATATCATGTCTGCAAAATGTTTGAGACCTATGACAGCGAATTGCTGAGACAGAAAAGAGAACTTCAATAAATGGAGAGGCATTCCAAGATCTTGTTGGAAAGTCTAAAATATTGAAGGATGAACATAATTCAAAGTGAAATACCAATGGGAATAATGCAAGAGGCCATCTGGAAGAATAAAGAACCAAAAACTAGAACTATTTGAAAAATAAAACTAATGAATGAGGGATTTCCAGTGAAATGTTCATTAGAACAGAGAACAGTTAATATTCCATAATATAATCCCTTACTATCTTACAAGAAGGGAAATATTAAGTAGCCTATGGCATTGGAACATTAGCCACTCTATAAAATGAATGTTTATGAAGTTTATAATTATGTAAAGAAATTTTTATGTGACACTTTCAAGTAAAAATTTAGAATATACTCAGAAAAACATTTATCCCAATTGTGTTACATTGCATTTTTAAAAGCTAAAAGGAAATAACAAAATGTATATAATCTTTCTGGGCAGTAAGATTTTGGTGATTTTTCTTCTTTCTATTTTTTTGATTTTATACATGTTTGAAGATTTATTTTATTTTATTTTATTTTATTTTTTTTTTTTGAGACGGAGTCTCGCTCTGTCGCCCAGGCTGGAGTGCAGTGGCGCAATCTTGGCTCACTGCGAGCGCTCCGCCTCCCGGGTTCAAGCCATTCTCCCGCCTCAGCCTCCCGAGTAGCTGGGACTACAGGCGCCCGCCACTGCGCCCAGCTAATTTTTTGTATTTTTAGTAGAGACGGGGTTTCACCATGGTCTCGATCTCCTGACCTTGTGATCCGCCCGCCTCGGCCTCCCAAAGTGCTGGGATTACAGGCTTGAGCCACCGCGCCCGGCTGAAGATTTATTATAATCAGGAAATGAACTTTATTTTAAATTAATTATATACTTTTTTATCCAATAGGGATTATTATATCTCTTCAATTATGGTCTTTGAACAAAGTAAGGTAAACAGAGGACCCTAAAATGAATGATCAAGTTTAGACTCTCCATAGGCTTTCCAAATTTTTCCACTGAAATTCATTTTAAGATCGTCTCAGAGACACATGGCCAAATGACCACCTATGCTGTTACATGCATACAAAAGAAGGAAAGCCGAATTGTAACTCTTCAGATGTATACTTTTAGCCACCTAGGTAGTTATGATATATTGATGAAACCCTTAAATACTTTAACTTATAATTTAGTTTGTTTCTCAAATACTGCTATTTCACTTCCAGATTTCAATTGTTTTGGCCCTTCCTTAATTCAGAGGTACCAAAACTACACAGGGCAGCAGGTAAATTGAAAGTCAATGTAGACTTCATTGGGTGATGTGTGCCTGTATTAATCTTCCCTCCTGTCCATTACAGGGACAAGAAGGATTCCCTGGAGAAAGTGGACCTAAGGTACCGTGTGCTTCCTAGTAACTAGAGATCAGTCAGAAGTACTCCTGGGGGTTATGAAATGTATCCTAGGCCAGTAGAAGAACAGTTAATGATAAATAAATGTCCTACCTTTGTGGGGAGAAGGAGGGAAGAAAGAAATAGACCAAAATTTTTTCAATTTTTAAGATTATACATTTGTTTAGGAGTGTAAGGCTTAAAAAGTATTTCTAGTTTTTTAATCAATATGAGAAGATAGAAAACTTATCCTTTTAATTTTTTTTCCTCAAATTTACTCCTTCCCTCTATCATATATATTTTCTTATTTACTCAAAGAACAGTATAATGTAAGGCCAGGCACAGTGGCTCATGCCTGTAATCCCAGCACTTTTGGAGGCCAAGGCAGGTGGATCACTTGAAGTCAGGGATTCGAGACCAGCCTGGCCAACATGGCAAAACCCCATCTCTACGAAAAATACAAAAATTAGCTAGGCATGGTGGTGCACGCCTGTAGTCCCAGCTACTCAGGAGCCTAAGGTGGGAGGATCACTTGAACCCAGGTTATAGTAAGCTGAGATCTCTCCATCGCACTCCAGCTTGGGTGACACAGCGAGACTCTGTCTCCAAAAAAAAAATAAAATAAAATAAAAGTAGAAAGAAAAGTGTAATGTAAAGAAAATCAGAGTTATTTGATTTTACCTATCTCAATTTTCCCAATATGTTTATAAATCATCTTTAGATAACTAGTTAGCAATGACATCTTCTACCTTGGAGATACCACTTTTTCTAGAAACCCTTACTGAACTCAGTAAACCCATACTGAACCCAGGTCCTATGATAGAGTCAGAGGATAAAATAAAGAACAAAGTTCATTTCTCCAAAGAGCCAGTGTTCTCACTGGGGAGACAGCAAAGTGAAACAATGCTGATGCAGTGTGCTATGTAGAGAGTTACACAAATGGAAACACACACACACTCACACTCTTCAAAGAAGACTGTTAAAAATGCATATGAAAAATCTCTTCATGTTAGAATCAGTTTAAAGATGCAAATATGTTACATATGTATATGTTTGATTTTAATAACTATTTTACTTTAATGAATGTATTTAGGGTGAGATTGGGGACCCTGGTGGTCCAGGAGAGACTGGGCTGAAGGGAGCTAGAGGCAAAATGGTAAGCTTCTTAGATTCCAATTGCTGACAACCTCACTACATTGGGAAGTCCTTCTTCGTGCATTTACAATAATTGGAGTTGTCTTCTGTTACCAGTGACTTGCAAAATGCATGTGTTTTCTATGAAGGCAAACTTGGGGAAGGGGAATGGATATTCATCTCTCAATGCCAGTGCAAAAACAATGAACTGTTTGCTTTTAGTGAGCAAGTTCACCTGTTCTAGCTGCCAGGGTACCATACTTAACACTGGTAATAAGATTTTTTAAAAGAAATCCTTGTGATTCAAAACAGTTTTTACACTGCCAAAATGTAGTTAGTTTAATCCTGTCTCCCTGGCAGGTTCACTGCAACCTAATGCCCACTGGCATCTTGTCTTCACTATTCAGGTTTTGTTAATCTACTTTTAATGAGATATATGCAGAAAGGTCTTCTCATTTAGCTCAAGGAGGGTTATCTCTTGAGCTTTGTGAGAAAGTTTCCTTGCTATGTAACTGAGTAGGTCTTTATTCTGTAGAGGGTCTTAGATATTGCCTAGTGCTTTGAGTCACTTGGAATAAACACAGGTCTCCAGTACAATTCATCCTGTGGGCTTGCCTTGGGTTCCTGTGGATTAAGAATGGATTTCTTGCATTTGCTGACTCTCTGTGTATCTTAGACTGTGTATAAGTGAGAATGCTGTTTTAGTTTTTTAAAAGACAGTCCTAAGATAATTGTCTCTTGATACAGCGATCATCTTTTTTCTTCAGAACAGCACTGATCAGGAAAACTGGTCTTAATTTATCATGTCAATTAGCAAGAATTTTAAAAGTCTGATAAAAATGTATACTTGAAATGGTTTTCCAGTTTTGTCTTCATAGCTAATTTTGCTCTGATCTATTTTTGTTTCTACAAACTATACGATCTTTATGTATAGATGTTACTTGTGTAGGTTTTAGGCGTACAAAATAAGGAAACTCCTCTTCTGCCTCTTCCTCCCCTCCCCTTCCTGCTGCCCCCCACCCCCTCCCCCACCCCTTCTCCCTCCTTCCCCTACTTCCCCTCCCTTCCTCCCCCTTCTTCCCCTCCCTTCCTCCCCCTCCTTCCCCTCCCCTCCTTCCCCTCCCCTCCTTCCCCTCCCC
>NW_026652297.1:19737657-19847612 GCF_009828535.3 Hylobates moloch | reverse complement strand
AAAAAAAAAGATGACAGGTATAACTAGAAAAATAATTGGAAAAGACTTTCAAATTAATTCAGATGTTATCTGCATTGAAGTATCTCTGGATCATTTATTTCTCTTGGCTTATTAATGAAGAAGTTTAACCTTGAACATCAGAAGCACGCTAACAAGTTCATGGTTGGATCCCTCCCCACAAAGGCACATTAATCATTTTTAAAGACAATAAATGAATGGGAAACATAAACTTTTTCTGTTGGCCTTTGAAAATATTTGAAATTTTTTTTTTGTTCTCCATGTTGGACAATTTATTACTGTTCTTAACTTGCTCTTTCCACCCACCCAGCTACTTTTTCCACCTTCACATTAGCGTTTTTGGATTTCAAGTTGAAGTTTAGATATTGAAAAAATCCAGGTTTTCTCTCTGAAAGAGCTGAAATTTCTATTGGAAGATTTTGGTAAAACTTCAACTTAAATTCTGAATGCTTCTTCAGTTCTCTTCGAATGATTATACTCCTTGTTTAAATTCTCTAAATCTTCACCTTGATTTTTTTTCTTCAAAAAACATTTTTTAAATTTTGCCATGATTTTTAACCTGTTTTATTTTGTGTATATATGTATGTTTGTATGCATTTTGTTTTTCTTTTTCCCACCTTTAAAAGCATGCACATAGTTTAAAGCAGGGTTTCTCCATATCAGCACTGTTGACATTTTGGGCTGGATAAGGCTTTGTTGAGGGGCTGTCCTGTGCCTTGTAGAATGTTTATCCATATCCTTGGCACCTACCCACTAGATTCCAGCATCAACTACCCTCTGTCCTCCGCACACCCCAGGTTATGACAATCAAAAACATCTTCAGACATTGCCATATGTCCCAGGGAAAAAAAAGAAGTCAAAATTCTCTCTTGCTAAGAACCACTGGTTTAGAGAGTTAAATAACAAAGTTTGTTATATTAAAAAAAAAAAATCCTTCACCCCCTCACTCACTCCCATTTCCTTCTCCCCGGAAACAACAGCTGTCACTTCCGAACTGATTTGTTTCAGAATTGACAATATGCCTCTAAATGTCATACTTACATTCTTACTTTTTTGATTTATAAATTTTAAGCATTATGAACTGATTCCTCCTGCTATAAAAGTTGCTGATGTACCTTTCTTGATTTTCCCTTTATCTAAATCCTGTCTGAAAACATTTAGATGAGGCAAGTATTCTCTCCAACTTAATCCCGACCCAGAGCCTTCCAACCTGACCCACCTGATGGAGGTTCGTCTGTGGCTGGTGCCCAGCTGCCATACTGCAGTCATCCTTCACCCTTCCCTTTGCCTCTCTTCTGCGTTGGATCTCTGCTTCTCATTCTTATTCTCAGACTCCTCCTGTTGGGTTTCTCCCTTGTTTCATGGAAAACTCATCCAGTAGCCTGCTAAGAAGGGGTGAATGAAAGGTATAGTTTTTGAAACAGCCAACATCTGAAAGGGATTTGAGATGTGATTGGATATTTTGGCTGGTACACAGTTCTGGGTTGGAATTAATTTCTCAGAATTTTGAAGGCAGTCATTCCTCCATTATTTCTAACTTCTTTTGTTGCTTGGGGAAGTCCAAAGCCATTCTGATTCCTGATGTGGCCAGTGTTCTCTCTCTGGCACCTTATTGCATAATTTCTCTGTCTGCAGTGTTTTGGTATTTCCTGGGTTTTATGAGTTAGTGTCCATTTTTATCCATTTTCCAGGGCATTAGGTAGGTCCTTCATAGGCACTAGGAGCCTGGAAATATGTGTCCTCCAAAGAAGTGTTGGTCAATTATTTTGATGATTTCTTGCCCTCTATATTCTCTATTCCCTATTTATAAAATACCTATTATTGGGTGTATTAGTATAGCCCTTTAATTTTCTTATTTTTTCTGTTCTATCCTCCAGCTTTTTGTCTTTTTGCTCTACTTTCTGGGAGAGTTCGTTGAGTTTATCTTAGTGTTTCATACTTGAGTTTTCAAGAGCTTGTTTCTCTGAATGTTCCTTTTTATAGCATACTGTTTTTGTTTCATGATTAAAATATCTTCTCTTACCTGAGAATATAAATATTTTTGTCTTTTTTGCCCAACATAGTCCGTTTCCTGCATTTGATTTTCCTGTTTTGAACTCTATTACTCAGATGTTTCAGGAATGAGCTATTTCTTCATATTTAAGAATTGAAGACAAAAAGACTGATTGGGGTCAGGCGCAGTGGCTCACGCCTATCATCCCAGCACTCTGGGAGGCCTAAGCAGGCAGATTGCTTCAGCCCAGCAGTTTGAGACCAGCCTGGGCAACATGGCAAAACCCCGTCTCTACAAAAAATACAAAAATTAGCCCGGCGTGGTGGCATGTGCTGGTAGCCCCAGCTACCAGGGAGGCTGAGGTGCGAGGATCACCTGAGCCCAGCAAGTCTTGGCTGTGTTGAGCTGAGATTGCACCACTGCATTCGAGCCTGGGTGAGACTGAGACCCTGTCTCAAAAAAAAAAAAAAAAAAAAAAAGCAACTGATTGGAAGCTCTGAGAACATGAGTGGGGCTTATCAACTACCAGTTTCCCAAAGAGAGTGATCTAGCTAAATTATTTAGCAAACCTCTGAAATCAGTATCTTTTGGTCTTTCTTCTTTGTCTAGTGAAGTTCTCCTGAAAAACTTCTTACAATTTCCTACCTGGAGAGTAAAGTTCTGGCTGCCAGCTTTCTAGGAGCCATACAGAAAAAGAGAGCTGGAGACTCACATTTACTGTACATACCCTCATTTACTCTCCCTGACTCAGATACTGTAGGTTCTTAACTCAGCCTAGAGTCCCACCTCGGTTTTACCTCTCTTTGTTGCTAGGGTGGGAAAAGGGACATTCACCCAACCCTTGAGAATGGGGAGGAGATTTGGGGATTCCTAAAATGATTTTCAACTAAACATCTTTACTTCACCTTTTTCCCTCACCTCCACTTCTGGAGGTTCCTGGTGCTGCCAAATCCTCAGCCTTCTGGGACGTATGATATAAAACACATTGGTTCTTGGCTTTCCCTGCTGCTGGCTTAGGATTCAACTTTCTCAGGTCTGTTCAGTCATTTAACACTTACACATTTGCGTTCCAGACTCACATTTTATGGCTGTCATCTCCTTTTTCATTCTCCCCACCCTTGTTTTTTGCCTTTAAAATAATCTACTTACTGTCATTTTAGTAAGATATTGGAAAGGAATGAAAGTAAATACCTGTACTCAATCTGCTCTTTTCTCCTTGGAGGTTAACCTTTATCTGCTAAATAAAAATATTTTATTTTTCACTCAACCAAGCACACTGTCAATATCATTGGAATGCCCAAAGGATATCAATCATCATTTACTGTTTTATAGGTAATGCTTTTATGAATTAAGTTGATTTTAAACTTCATTTTTTATTCCTATAAAAGTTGTAAATCCTGTGGCATTTTGAATGAAGAAATATTCCAATTTTTAAACTAAATCCTAGCTTTATGATAAACTTATTGTTGAATGTACATGAAAATATTTCTGACATCTAGTAAGCAGATAACAACTGTTATTATTGCTGTTATTCCCCATTTCATTACAATGTTTCCAACTAATGATTGTGTTTCTGTTTTAAAAGTTTTTGTATTTCAATTTTTTCTAGACTTTTTGCTTTTTGTTTTTTCAGTTTAGTTACCTACCACTCCATTTAGATAAAACGTTTTCCTTTGACCAGCAATTCTAGTCCTAGCAATCTTCCCTAAGGAAATAATCAGAATTATGCATATAACTTTATAATAGCATTGCCTTATAATAGCATAACCTAATAGTGAAATCAATCACTTGAGAGTCACATGGAACTTTTTAAAAGATGATTATTAATGCCTGACAGTAACTGACAGAATTGAATTCATCTGGTATGAAAGAAGCAGCTGTGATAATAGGGTGTCCTGGTGGGTGGGAGTCCTATTACCTATTGCCTATTACAACAACAAACAGTAAGGGACTAACTAAATTACCTATTGCCTATTACAACAACAAACAGTAAGGGACTAACTAAATCATGGTACAACCATGTGATGGGATACTATGCAGCTGTGAAAAATGATTTTGCCAAATAATGTTTAGTAATTGAAAATGTCCTGAGATATATTTAGTTTAAAAGGTAACAGAGAAAAGTATGATTCAAATGAGTTTTAAAAAGGAATATATGTCTTAATACCAAAAAAAAATTAAGAAAAGACATCAAAATGTTAATGAAGAGTATTTGGGGAAGAAGGGATTGCTGGGAATAGTTTTTCCTTCTTTGTTTTTTGGAAAACTCAATTTTCTAAAATAAAAGTGAAATTTTCACCTTTGAATTTTAATTTTTTTTAATTTGAATTTATACACACACATACACATATGTATAAATAAAATTTTAAAATAAATTCTCCTTTGAGATATCTGCTGGGCTTCCAGGAGAGATGGGATCCCCTGGGGAACCAGGACCTCCTGGACGTAAGGTAAGTAGAAAAACTATAAACCACACCAGGTCCTTTTCCACTAAAAAAAAAGTCAGTGCATGAAATCTTCATTGTCCAAATGTGCATGCCTTCTGTCTCTGCTTCTTGGCCACTATTTTCCCACCTTTATGAGGGAGAAAATACTGATTAAATATTTAGAGGAGAAAAATACTGATTAAATACATCTCTTGAGAGAGAGGGGAAATTGAAGGAGGAAATCAAAAGTATTTAGACTAAAATGGTATTTCTCAATTATCATATTCTGTATCCGTGCAATCTTTCTACAAGTAATAAATGATCATTGAATGAATGGAAGTGAAAGGAAATAGTGACTGTGATCAATGTTGCGTTCACGTGGGACTTATTTGCTTCAGGAGTTCAGGTGGGGCTCTGTTGCATTTTTTTCTTGGGTGTCTCTCTTTGAAGGAAGCCAGACACTCCACTTCTGAAGATGGGATTGAACACATAAAATTAAAACCAGTTCCATTTGTTCTTCTATCCCAAACTCTGACAGATTTATATATGTGTGTGTGTGTGTGTGTGTGTGTGTGTTTATATATATTTTGTTTTGGGAAGGTAGTTGAGATAAACTTTCCAGATGTTCAAGTTGAGTCTGATCCTTTTGTCAGCTAACTAATGATGGGAACAGATTAAGGTTCAGCTCTGGCTGCTGTTCAGTGGCTCAGTCAAAGAATGGGGATTGAAGACCTTGAAACTTCTGCTATGAAAGAGGGCAACTGCACATGTGTGGCTCACTTTAGCTAGTCCTGAGGCATAGGCGTGCTCCAGAGCTCTGCGGCAAGTGTCAGGTTATCAGCTCCATCCTGGTAATTCTGGACAACGCTTGTTATCCAGAGATGGACCCAGAGGAAAGTGGCCTCTCAAGGCTTGTGTGCACCAAGCTTGCTGCTTAAAGTTTGTTCTTTCCATAATGTTACTGTTAATTAGGTAATGAGTATCTACCTGCATTCTTTTTTGCCTCTTACAATTTAATGAGAATAAAACTTTTAAAAGTTATCACTTTCTGAGGGCGATGTTGGTGCACACTGGCTACTGATGTGTATGTCTAGAGGCATTAAAACAATGTTTTGTTTGTTTTCCTAGGGTGTGAAAGGAGCCAAAGGCTTGGCTTCATTTTCTGTACGTATCTCCCGACTACAACAGAGTGCTCTGAGTGCTCCATTAAATTTACTTATTTTTAAACTTCAGGGCCTAGCAGTTTGTTGTTTAATTGTTTCTGTTTTATTTTTGAACTGCAGACATGTGAGCTCATTCAGTATGTGCGAGACCGCAGTCGTAAGTACCCTGCTTAAAATGATCACCCAAGTTGTCAGCATTCATACAAGAAAAGCAGAGAACTCTACACTCAGATTTGAAACAATTCACCAGCCAATTTCTTAAAGTTAGATATGTCACTGCATGTATTTTTGAGTCAGCATAGACTGGTGACTTTTAACTCCCTCTCTGGCTGCTATCATGTCAATTGAAACCCATGTCAAGCAGTAAGAAATAATCTATTGAGTGCTTTTAATCTAATGAAAATTGAGATTTAATGTCTGAATTCACCTAATAGTGAAATCAACCACTTGAGAGTCACATGGAACTTTTTAAAAGATGATTATTAATGCCTGACAGTAACTGACAGATTGAATTCACCTGGTATGAAAGAAGCAGCTGTGATAATAGGGTGTCCTGGTGGGTGCGAGTCCTGACTTTGGTTTATTGTTTGTTATTCCTCTCCTGGGAGGACATGTTTGATTATTTTTTGTTGGACTGATTGATTTGCTTTAAAAATTCATAGTAATACTCATTCTGCCAATGTTTTTTTCTTTCTCAAAATTTTAAAATCAAAGTGACATTTTAATTTGGCAGATGCTGATTTGAATTTGTTTTAAACCCTTCTAACAGCCTGTTCTATCAAAATATGTGTTGATACAATCAAAAAAAATGTCATGTGCAAGATTAGGAGAGAGTTGACTCTTCAGTGTTCATCTACAAATGCATAATGACTTTCCAAATAACAATATGACAGAAAAGAGGAGCCAAAAGTTTCCTCCAGATATTTTGGGGGAAGAAAAATAAATTAGAGCCTATTTCTGTAGAGAACATTGGTCTCAAAGACAGACATTTAAAAGCTTTGAATGCAGTATCTGTTGGAACTCTGTCTTTTTGTAGCAGAATAGAACCATGATGGGAATCAAAACACATATATACATTGAGTCATGAAGATGGGTTGTTTTGGGGCTCAATTAGCGCGGTAGGTTTTATGACGTAGGAACCATGTAAATTGTAATGACTCAAGGGCAAATCCAAGTATGTTGAGACCTGATCTTTTAAAATTTAAGGGACTTAATACAAAATCGCAAATCTGAAAGTGGGTGCAAAGGTATTTCAAAAGTAAGTGTTATTTAGAACAAAAAAGAGAAATCATAACCATTAACTTTTGCATATTTTATTTTATAAGAGTATGTGATTGTGCGAACAACATGGCTAGGGTTCCTGCCAGGAAAGGCATTGTAAGGGGCCCCTGCAAGAGAGAAGTCTAAAGCAGCATTGTCCAATAGAAATTTCTGCAGTGATGGAAGTGTTCCCTGTGATGTCCAGTACAGTAGCCACAAGACACATGTGGCTTTGAGCATTTCAAATGTGGCTAGTGCAACTGAGAAGCTGAATTTTTATTTAATTCTAATTAATTTTAATAGCTGTATGTGGCTTGTGGCTGCCATGTTGAACAGTACAGGTCTAAAGCAAGTGTTCATTTAATTCAGAGTAAATCCACCTCCGATACTTACATAACATATAAATATGCATATAATATACATATAGTATATACATATATACTATACATAGATATAGACACATTTGTGTGTATGTGTGTATATATATATATAAATGATAGTTATAGATATCTACATGGGAAAAATTTAGAGTAAAGAGAGGTTGGATCTTTCAGCTTTCCAAATTCAGCGCACCTCCCTGCAATGTCATGTTCCCTCCCAGGCAAAAATTCTTTGTCTCTTGACAGCCGGCTGCAGGCTGCTGATTTATGGCTGTATGTTGTCCCATTTCTCACATCCTCTTTGCTTTGGAAGGAATAGTGCTTTTACCAAGATGTTAGACTCTGTCTGCATTTTCTTCAAACTCTGTTGCCTTGATTTTTGAGTCATCTACAAAAAGCAGACAGGATAGAACCTTTCTTTTCTGCATGATACAGAACTCTCTTCTCCTACCAAATAATAATCCAATCTCCTTTGTTCTTCTTCCCCAGCTGGCGGGCATGGTGAGTAATCTTTATTTACAGCATGCTTTAATCAAGTTCTAAAATGTCATACATCTGGAAAGATGAGTTAGAGCAATGTATTGGCTTCCAAATGACACAAATTTTATCTGGGCTTTCTTTGCTGCTGCCTTATATTGGTAGCAGAGTCTTGCCTCCAATAAATCACTCAGTTGTAGCTGAGCTTCACAGCTATTTCTCAACCAAGAGATTTGGTTTTTTATTAATAAAAAATCATTTAGATATTAATATCTTAATGACTGACATCACCATTCACCTTGCTTTTAAAGGTTTTAAAAATGCGTTGGGTTTTTTTTTAGACAGGGTCTGGCTCTGTCACACAGGCTGATCACTGTTCATTGCAGTCTTGACCTTCTGGGCTCAAGTGATCCTTCCACTTCAACCTCCCGAGTAGTTGGGACTACAGGCACATGCCATCATGCTTGACTAATTTTTGTATTTTTTGTAGAGGCAGGGTTTTGCCATGTTGCCCAGGCTGGTCCTGAACTCCGGGGCTCAAGTGATCCACCTGCTTTGGCATCTCAAAGTGCTGGGATTACAGGTGTGAGCCACTGCACCTGGCCAAAAATAGTATTTCTTACTCCCTTCATTTTCTCCCTGTGTCATATCATCTCTGTCATCCAGTGATTAATTAGGGATTAAGATGCAGAAGGCAGAATAAAAGTGGGGATGATCAGATAGCAAGTAAGTGGAATGTGCAACTCAGATAATGCCAGAATCCATGGAGCTCATGCCTGATGTTAATTGTCAAGCCAGCTTCATATTTTTCAGTGCTAGTTTTCAGGTAGCTTACCAAATGCTTCTTACATGATGTAAACTTATCACCCTCTTATACATTTATACACTTTTACCTTTTGTATAAGCCCACCAACCCATGTCCTCTGATTGCTTATCCATGCATTTAAGAATATTTGTTGAAAGCCTAGTAAGTGCCAGTATCTGTAGCAGGCATTAGGGATACAGAGTTGAATAATAAACCTGCTTCCTGTGCTCAGAAACTTCCATTCTTATGGAGGATCCAGATCACACACAAACAAACAAAGGGAAGCCCAGCACATTAGGTGCTGTTTGAAAGAGATAAAGCATAGGATGCTGTGTCCCGGGATAATGTAAGGGGGGAGATATTTTTGGACAGAGGGCTCTTTTTGGGGGCAGTGAAATTAAAGCTTAGACTGAAGAACACAAAGGAGCTGTCTTTCGGCTGGGCACGGTGGCTCACGCCTGTAATCCCAGCACTTGGGAGCCCGAGGCAGGCGGATCACGAGGTCAGGAGTTTGAGATCAGCCTGGCCAACATAGTGAAACCCTGTCTCTACTAAAAATACAAAAAATTAGCTGGGCGTGGTGGCACACGCCTGTAATCTCAGTTACTTGGGAGGCTGAGGCAGGAGAATCGCTTGAACCTGGGAGGCGGAGGTTGCAGTGAGCCAAGATCACACCACTGCACTCCAGTCCAGGTGATAGTGTGAGACTCCGTCTCAAAAAAACAAAGAAAAAAAAACTAAAGGAGCCATCTTTCAAGAGCTGGGCACAGGGAACTTTAAGTGCAAAGGCCATGAAACAGAACAGACCTGGGCATTTCGTAGGAACCGATGGAGTCCAACAAGATTGAGACATATGGAGCGGGGAGAGTAGTGCATAAAAACATGGGGAATAGGCAGAGGCCGAGCAAGCTGAGCTTTGCACATTATAAGGAGGCTGGATTTTATTTGAGTTGTGATGGGGAGGGTATTAAAGAGTTTGTTGAAAGTACGTAGGGGAGGAGCATGATCTGATTTTAAAATATTACTTGGGCTGCTATGGGGAGAGTGGATTGTGGCAAGGGTGAAGGGTAGGAAATGTCAAAGCCAGAGGCCTAGTTTAGAGAGGACTGTAGTATTCAGGCAAATATGATGGTGACCTGGATGAGGACCATCGGTGTTGTGTTTAGGTTACACGGCAGTGGTTTGGGCTGATCCTTGCCTCCCTGTTCTTTCTTTCACCTCCTCTGTGGCAAGTAGCAGTCCTCAGTACATAGTGTGAGGTCACAGAGCTGTGTTAATTGGGGAACCGCACATGGCAATCCCTCCCTTTTTGAGGAGGGCCTCCTAGGTACCACTGCAATCCAGCCTAGCCTTCTTCAGAATCCTTGGGACTCCTGGCAGCTTGCTGGATTTTTAGGGCTTATGTTTTGGAAGCTGAATTAGTCCTTAGGTTTTTCCCCTAAAAACTTGAATTTTTTTCATATCTTCAGCCAGTGCTGTGAACCTTCCCCCACCCTTCTCTCTAAATTGTATCTGAAGCATTTTTGTTGGTGGTGTTTCCATGTGCAAATAACCACCCCCCCAAAAATCAGAAGAATCACTTTCACGTTTAGTTCTACTCACTTTTTTAAACAGTAAAAGTGACACCTCAATTTATAAAAATCTGTTCAGCCCAGTAATTTAGACTTAGAGACTAATAAATGATTTCCTGTCTCCATCGAGATGAACAGTTTGATTTGGGTTTGAACATTTATTCTCACTGGTACTTCTTTTGCCTTTGAAGGACGTGGAGTCAAGGATGGGAGGAGGTCATAGTTTAGCACTAAGGTGGGCAAGGCCCAGTTGGCCCATGGCAGAGGGATGTCTCCTTGCCAGCCTGTGTGAGCCCCAGCAAGTCTGAGTTCCTGAGCTTGTCGTAAAGCAAGATGGTCTTTGCTGTGTTTATTATCTCTGAATCTGACTTGCTGATATCTGAATGAGAGGAGGCACCTCTCCAAGAGAAACACATCACTGGGGTGTCCTTTTACCAACCAAATCCCAGCACTAGGCATCTCACGTATTATTAAACTTTTGTGATTTCTATACCTGTTGCAAAGAACTGCCCTTTGTTGAGCTCTTTTTCATTCTTTCAGCATTTGTTAGATATCTGATATATGGCAGGGACTAATAACTTAGAAGATCAGCAGATACTGTTCCTATCCATGCATCATAAACTAAGATAAATGAACATTAATCAGATAATCAAAAATAAGTTGTCAACTGTGACAAGTGCAAAGTACTGAAATTAGAATGAATTGGAACCAATGAGTACGGATGCATAAATATGCAATTAACACTTACAGTAGAGCTTACCAACCATAATCAGTTTCTCTAAGTAATAAGGCATATTTATTGAGTAAACTTGCATTTGTAACTTTTAAACAAAAATGTATCTGCTAAAGCTTTCCTCAGTCTCCTTTTAGTGATGTATTTCTCACAATGAAAAAGTCTGGAATGATAACAGCAATGGTTGACATTTATTGAGCACCTACTATGTGCCAGGTTCTGTTATTCTAAGTACTTTACCTGTGCTGATTCATTTAATGCTCACCTCAGGCCTATGTAGCAGGTGATGTTATGACTCACATTTTACAGATGAAGAAACTGAGGCACAGACAGGATGAGTAATTCAGACAGGGTCACATGGCTGGTTAGTGATTGGGCCAGGGCACTAAACTCCACCCTGTACTGCCTACTCTCTTTGCGTCTCATTCTTTGCTCTGTAAACTATGTCAGTTTTCTTCCAATTTTTCTAAAATTATCAGAGCTTTCACAGCCTTTCCTTTTTAACTCTTATTACATTTCCTTATTAAGTAAAAAAAGAAACGTGTTTAACTGAGTAAAGTTCCAGCAACAAAACTCGATACTTTTGATCCAGTCTCTGTAGGTGAAGGGTATTTCCAGGAGCTTTCTATTGTTTAGAAGGAATTTGATAATGAACTTTAACATTTCATATAAAATAAAACTGAATTCCAGATGTTTTCCTTTTGTGCTTGATTCAAAAGAGCAGACTCAGCTTTTGGAATAACATCTATAATTATTCAAGATTTAAATATATTTTACATGTTTGTTTTAATACTTAAATTATTCTCTTTAAGTATTTGGTTAACATTTAAAATTACTTTGCCTCCTATGTATCTTTTTTTTTTTTTTAATAAGGATGCTATGTGATAAGGGATATGCTCTTTTAGGAAAACCCGAATGCCCAGTGCACCCAACCGAGTTGGTGTTTGCCCTAGACCACTCCCGGGATGTCACTGAGCAGGAATTTGAGCGGATGAAGGAGATGATGGCTTTCCTGGTGAGAGACATTAAGGTCCGGGAGAACAGCTGCCCCGTAGGAGCGCGCATCGCCATCCTGTCCTATAACTCCCACGCCAGGCACCTCGTGCGCTTCTCGGACGCCTACAAGAAGAATCAACTTCTCAGGGAAATTGAAGCCATTCCTTATGAGAGATCCTCTGCCAGCCGGGAGATTGGCAGAGCAATGCGGTTTATTTCCAGGAATGTCTTCAAGCGGACGCTTCCGGGGGCGCACACGAGAAAAATCGCCACGTTTTTCAGCAGCGGTCAGTCTGCGGATGCCCACTCCATCACCACGGCCGCCATGGAGTTCGGCGCGCTTGAAATCATTCCCGTGGTGATCACTTTCAGCAACGTGCCCTCGGTCAGGCGCGCATTTGCGGTATGAGAGTGAAACCTTTCACATGACAATTCTTATTTATCTTGCCTGTGTTCAGAAGCCCCTATACTACCTTGCCTTCAAAATCAGGGCCATTTGTTAGGAAGTTTAAAAAATTCTGGATTGGCAGAGTAGAATAAGTATTTCTTACTGTGTACTGGGAACATGTTAAGTTCTTTCTATTAAATGGGATAATGTCTATTATTAACCTGTTTAATTTTCACAAGTAGTATGTATAAAATAGATGATGAGAAAACTGAGCATGCAGAAGTTAAGCCACTTTTCCCGGTTCCCACAGCTAAGAAATGGCAATGTCACAACTTTACTCCAAGTTTGCTGTTCTAGTGCTTCCCCAGGCTACTCTTTGAGTTGTCTCTGAATCTAAAGATACTGAATCAGGAGGCCGGTAAACATACATGTCACTTAGTCGGGGTAGTAATTGTTCCTGTGTGTTGAGAGCCAATTTGCTGATTTTATAACTTCGCTAATTATGTAACGACCCACAATTTATAAAGGAAAAGCCATTCCAGTTATAGCTTCTTAGCTTGAGGAGTAAAATCTCGAGTGTGTTGCATTCCTAAATAAATTCCCTGGGATTAAGACGACTGAGGATAACTTTAAAATATCCCGTTAATAGTGGCTCAGTGGCAGGGCTTCATCACTGGGGACCTGCTGGGCCCAGCAAAGGGTCCTTCCAGTTGGCCTCTTGGCACCACATGGTGTTCTGTTCTCCATGTGGAGACCATGAAGGGGGGGCCCAGGGAGCAGCAAAGAGGCGTTGGAAAATTTAGCTTAAATAAAAAGTCCAGTGTCGGGAGCAGTGGCTCACGCCTGTAATCCCGGCACTTTGGGAGGCCGAGGAGGGTGGATCACGAGGTCAGGAGATCGAGACCATCCTGGCTAACACGGTGAAACCCCATCTCTACTAAAAATACAAAAATTAGCTGGGCGCGATGGCAGGCACCTGTAATCCCAGCTACTGGGGAGGCTGAGATAGGAGAATCGCTTGAACCCAGGTGGCAGAGCCAAGATCATGCCACTGCACTCCAGCCTGGGTGACAGAGTGAGACTCTGTCTCAAAAGGAAAGAAAAAAAAAAAGGCCAGCCATTTGAAAATTTATTTAGAGAAAATAAGACAAGAAACAATCATTGTCTTCAAGCCTATGAAAAAGTATTACTGGAGAAAATTAGCCAGCTGAATTCCAAATTTGCAAAATCTCTTACTAGAGAAACTAGGGGTGACAGCAGTAGGAAACCTTAGGTTTTAAAAAAGAATTTTTGAAAGGCAATGTTTATTTACTGGGCATGGATTAATGCCAGTAGTCAAGATGTTACCTTTTTCTGCAGGTCTTTTATAAGGGCGGTCACTCATCTGTGGAGGGTGACTTCTATTTTTCCTAGATTAGAGGCTAAAAGTGGCCTTTTGAGGCCCTTTCCACTGCTCTAAATTTTCTGTGAAAGTGTTGAAATAAGCATACAGAGTTGGAATATATTTCTCATCTGTAAAATATGGAAAGCAGCACCTGGTTCCTAGAGTTAGTGTGAAGATTAATTCATGCAACACTGCATTAGTGCCAGTACATAGCAAGCAATCAAGAATGACAGCTTTTGGCTGGGCGTGGTGGCTCACGCCTGTAATCCCAGCACTTTGGGAGGTTGAGGCGGGCAGATCATGAGGTCAAGAGAGTCAAGAGATCGAGACCATCCTGGCCAACATGGTAAAACCTTGTCTCTCCTAAAAATACTAAAATTAGCCGGGCACGGTGGCATGTGCCTGTAATCCCAGCTACTCAGGAGGCTGAGGCAGGAGAATCGCTGGAAGCCAGGAGGCAGAGGTTGCAGTGGGCCGAGATCGTGCCACTGCACTCCAGCCTGGGTGACAGAGTGAGACTCCGTCTCAAAAAAAAAAAAGAAAAAAAAAAGACAGCTTTTGCTTTATTAGCATTCAGTTGCTTGATCCTGAACAAAAATTTGTTTAATAATAATAAAATCTAGGTTGTAAAGGAGCTGAAACTGCTATTATTAATAGTAGCATCATTGAACTAACCTTAGAATTATGCAAATGAAAGGCTGATGGATCAGGTTCAGATAGGGAAATGCAATAAAGTAGAAAAGGGTGGGGCCAGGCTATGCAAATGCAGCTGCTATGAGAAGTAGCAGTAGCTAAAAAATTCTATAAGTGATTTTGGTTACATAGTCCTTGTAATTCCCTCATCCCTTGGTTTTATTTAGTCATAAAAGTAGACAACTTTCTCTCCAGATGCAAATTGTGATATAAACTTAAACTGACACAATTCCGCTCACCCACTCAAAGATGTGTGCACAACATTTAACTTCTGAAAATGTACTTTGTGTTTTAAACTTTTGAGTGTTCACAGTCTCACCTAGAAATTGATGAATCTGGTTTCTTGATTCTACTCAAATCTTCTAGAAACTTTACTCCTTTTTTGAAGAAGTTCATCTCAAAAGAGCACCAATGAAGGTTTAAATTCTTGATAATGACCCCCATTAATGTAAGCAGCATTGGCCCCCAACACTGCAACTTATATGTGATTATCTGATTAATATTTATTTTTCCTTATTTATGATGTGTGGCGATAGGAACAGTAACTGCTGATCTTCTAGGTTATAGGTCCCTGCCATATATCAGATATTTAACAAATGTTGAATGAATGAAAAAGCTCAACGAAGAGCAGTTCTTTGCAACAGGTATAGAAAGAACAAAAATTTAACAATGTGTGAGATGCCTAATGCTGGGATGTAGGTTGGTTAAAGGAAACCCCAGTGATGCGTTTCTCGGGGAGAGGTGCCTCTTCTTATTCAGATATCAGCAAGTCAGATTCAGAGATGATAAACACAACAAGGACCACATTGCTTTATAACAAGCTCAGGAACTCAGACTTGCTATGGAGTTAGAGATGAAGTCAGAATTGCTCCCAAGTTTCATCCAACAGATGTTTAGTGAGTGCCTCATTTTATACACCAGGTACTGTCCTAGGGTCTGAGGATACAGGAGCAAACTGGAAAACCAAAAGGCCCACCCTGACGTTGGAAGATGAAACCAAGCAGGGTTGTCTGGAAGGGCTCAAAACAGAGCCATATATGCAACTTGGTTAGAACCCAATGTCTGACATTACAGAAGAGAAATTACATTACTACCTCTATTTGCCACCTTCTTTCTTTTAGCCATTCTCTTCCATTGTGCTTTACCTACGTTTAAACTGTTGTCCATTATTTTTTAAGACCAGAACTTGAAAGTCTCATGATACAATGCATTTTTATTGTGGGTCCACATTTTAAAACCCTAGTTTGTTTCATACCTACCAAGGCTTTTCTAAATCTTGATCCATCTGGGATTTAAGTAGTCCAGCATGAAATTTGGTACCTGTGCAGCCATGTGTGTTGGGACTCAGAAGTACCCGCTCTGACAGCATGTACTGATTTCCCTGTTTCTTAGCAAATGGACTGTGATCACCGTCTTGGAAGTTTTTCATGATAGTATGAAGTTGAGTGGCAAGCTGTGCCTTCCTTCACAAATGGAGGACCATTTTTTAATGGAAAAACATGTTTTTTGTTTGTTTGCTTATTTTGTCCCTAGGAATTTGCCTTTAGATTTGTTTAGCAATTGCCTCTTCTGATAAAATTTTACCTGCTGCACATTGAGGCTTCTAATGTAGGGTGAATCTCCCTTTCCAATATTTTGATAAGAAATATGTCTTTTAGCTAGCCTGGCTTTTTATTTTACACTGCTGTATGGTGTCGCAGGTAAGAGGAAAATTAAGTGTAGTCTTTGACATTATCGATGATTCTCATGACTGGAGACAGTTGAAATGGGGGGAGACTTCTAATGGGAAACAAGAATTTCGCACCCAACTTTTTTATTTTGAAGAGAATTTTTATTTGTTTATATATAATTATCTAGAAGAAAATTATTCATAATATTCATTGTATTTTTTCTTAGATGTTTAGAGATGCCCCATGATGTTTAGAGAAGAAAGAGTAGGGTATCATTCAGAACCATTTGCTAAATGGCCCAAACCTCCCATCTGTGAATGTAATAGCTGTGCTTTCATCCAAGCTGGTGCTGCTTTGAATCCACGGGAAAGTGAGCAATAAGAAACATAAATAATAGGACCCTTTTATTTTAAATCTCTAGCCCACATTCAGTTTAAGGAATTTTTCTGTAATATGCTAACTATGCTTACTCCAGTGATATGTGGTAGGATGAATGAACTCTAAAACTACATCTTCCAGACTTTATTGACTGAAAGATTACTTGGTCAAGGGGGAAAAGGTTGGGGGAAGTGGGGAGGTATTGGGTGAGAGTGCAGACCCCCTGTGGACTCTCCCCATAAAACAACTCACTAGAATCAATGAGAAGGTTGATGTTGCTCTAAGTTGACATCAGTGTGTTGATACGTGATTAAATGTGAGCCTAAATTATCAGCAGGGACCAACACCAGAAATATGGAAGTGGTCACGTTGTAGACATGTAGAACGCGTAGAATACAAGACTAATTAGCAAATGGCAGCAATGTTTGGGCAATGTCTTGGGAAACACTGCTCTAAATTAAGTTAGAGACCCACTGATAAAAAACTCTAATCATAAAGGTAGCTAATACAGAAGATGGAAGGTAGCCCTTGTTTGGGGAGAGGAAAACTTAAATCGGAGCCTTCCATAATCCACCCTTTCTGGGGCTCACTTGGCTCATCTTTAAATGGTTGCAATAGATGACATGATTCCTGATTTCTTCTAGATCAAATGTTCTGTGATTGTGTTTTTTTTTTTCCCCCTGGATCCTGATAGTTGGCAATAAGAAAGCTCTTGGCCCTTCCCAGCTAGTCTGAGCTATGCTGTCTGAACTGACACTGGGTTTGGTTTCCAGTCATTTACCACAATCCAGATGGAGTGAAGGCATGATTCACTTAAAACATTGCACAGAGACACCTCTTAATAGCTATTAATAATGCAGACTAACTCTCCTGGTGTATAGTCAAGACTACTTTGTTTACAGATCACAAAAACCAATTTAAGCTAGCTTAGGTATACCCATATACACATATCCTAAGTAGAATTTATAAGTATCTGGAGCCCAGGTGTCCTCTGGTCCTGAGTCCAGATAAGCAGCCTCTGCTTTTACCCTGTGCTCATGTAACCTTCCAGTAGGTTCATTTTGCCTACTGCCCACGTAGAGCTGACTTAGCAAGATGGGGAATTGCAGTAAAGAGCTTAATTAATGCAGAGCCAGCTGAACAAGAGACCCGGGTTTTATTACTCAAATCAGTCTCCCTGAGAATTTGGAGGCTAGGGCTTTTCAAGGATAGTTTGGGGGAAGAGGGGAGTGGTTAGGCAATGGCGCTTGCTACAGATTGGTTGGAAATGCAATCATAGGGGTGTGGAAAATTGTCTTCATACACTCTGAGTCACTTCTGGGTGGGGCCACAGGAGTGGTTAGTGGGTTCAGGTGGAGCCATTAGTTATCAGAAATGCACAACAACCTGAAGACATCTCAAAGGGCCAATCTTCAGTTCTACAGTAGTGATGTTATCTGTAGGAGTAAATTGGGGAAGTTACGTATCTTACGAGCTCCAGAATAATGGCTAGTAATGAGTAATATAGCCCATTGTTCCTGAAGTGTCCAGGATCCCCTTTTTACCCTCCAAAGTACCTCATAGATAAGCAATTTTGTTTGGGTTAAATCTTTCCCACGGTGGCCATTGTAACTCTTATTTTTGGTAAGGTTCACCCATTTCTTTAGAAGAGAATAGGTTCCAAGATAGAAGACTCATTGAATCCAGATGAACCCACTCTTCTCTGTCTTCCTTAATCTTACCAACCTACTGGACCCAGTCCAGCTTCTGCCTGACCCAGTCAGACATCTGAGGCCTCTAATTGGATGCATTCCTATTAATTATAGGATCCAATCTGATCTCGGACCCAGCCAATATAAAAATTACTCAAATAAACTTGAGGAACTCAAAACACAAGTTCGTGGAGCTTGAATCAAAGAGAATTCACCCATGATCCCAGTTGCTGTGAGAGATCAATGGGCGCAATGGACCAGGCAGGTATATTTACCTGGTCACTTGGTGTGCCTGGGAGTCACTGGAAGTCTACTTTGGATCCCATTTCTGATACCAAAGGGTTAAAAACTTTAGGCAAGTTAAATTTTGCAGAGTTTATTTGCACTAAGAGCCATTCGTAAATCTGTCATGGGATACTTGGAGTGTTGCTCCGCCAGCTGGAACCCTCTGTGGCCAGTGTTGCCTTTGCCCAAGTTTTTACTCAGGCCCACTAGGCTTGTTCCACCCATTCAGCCTGGCAGGCTGTGCTTGGCTCATGCTACCAACCTGAATCTCACACCTGCCAAGGGCAAGCCAGGCGTGGAGCAGTGAGGGGTGTGTGAGCAAGTGATTGTGGGGTGGCAAGGTGGGCAGCTCCCTGCAAGGCTGTGGCTGGACCAGGTGTACCCCAAGCAGCTTCCACAGCTGGCACTGGGGAACATGGTGGCACCTGGAAGCTTGGCGATGCCAGGAACTGCAGACCCCCAGAGAGGGTATCACAGCCCTGACTTGAGGAGCTCCTAGGTCTGGGCTTCCCAGAGGGCTGCAGCTCTTCTTTCCTCTCTCCTCACCTTGTTGTCATCCACGATGTGGTGAAAAAGGAGCATGTTTCAGCCCTGTTTGTGTTACAGCTCTTTTAGCTCTACCATTCAGTGGGTCCTGAGTTCTTGTCCTGTATCCTGGAAGAATGAGGTACACAGACAAGTGGAGGGTGAACAAGGTGAAGAGGAGCTTTAATGAGTGACAGAACAGCTCAGAGGAGACCTGCAGTGGGTAGCTCCTCTGCAAGCAGGGTCTCCTGATGAGTGTCTGGCTCTCAGCAGACAGAAGGCCCTGGGGTGTGGGTAGCTCCTCTCTGCAGCTGGTCATCTGGTGGCCACCTTGAGTCTGTCCGAGTCCAGGGTTTTTATGGGTTTCAGAGGGGAGGAAGTGCATGCTGATTGATTAATGGGAGGCCACTGGCGGGCCGGAAAAAGCACCATAAGTTCCCATTTTGGTCAGCCCAGCCCCCAGGCTTCCGGCTCCCCCTGGCTTGAAGGTGGGGTTTCACTGAGGACCCACCCCTTTCCACACAGAGGCCTGTCTGCCTCCTTCTGTCATCCACTGGAGCCCAGGCTGTTTGCACTGAGGGGTGCCTACAGGCCAGTACCAAGCTGCCCTCAGCACCCCCCCTGGACTCCCTCTCGTGCTTGTTAGCACCCAAACTCGGGAGGGGGCTGAGGCAGTGAGGCTGGCATGTCAGCACTGCTCATGGTGTGTGCACACCTGGCCGGGTTGCAACAGTGCCTGGGCTCAGCCTCAACTTTGCTCCAAGATCAGAGCAGGTGCCAGAGCAGAGAGAGGCTAGGTAGCTGTAGCAGGCACTTCTGAGCTGGTAGGGGCAAGGGGTTTCCCAGGTCTCCAAGAGCGCAGAAATGCCTGGGCCCACAGCTGCGGCCAGGCGGCTGCAACTGCTCCCAGGAGGGCAGGGCCCCTGCCTACTCCCAGCCCCCAAGAGCACAGGGATGCCTGGGTCTGGAGCCACAGCTGGATGGCCGCAGCTGCATTCAAGGAGCAGGAGGCTCTCGCCCTGCCAACTTAGAAGCGGCTGGGGCTTCCACCTGTTCCCAGCTCCCAGGGCTCCATGGAGTGTGCAGCCCCGACTGCACTCAGGTAGCATGAGCCAAGCACAGCCTGCCAGGCTGAATGAATGGGACAAGGCTAGTGGGCCTGACTGCAGCCAGCATCATGGCAGTGGCCACTCTAGATGGGTCACCACTGCCATCAAATCGAGCAGCCCTGAGAACCAGAGGAGTTTCAGAGAGCTGCTCTTCACAATGTGGCAGGCAGTGTTTATGGATGAAAATGGAAGTGAACTACAGAAACAGCTTGACTGAGATAGTTTGGCCTTTGCCTCATTTGAACATGGTCTAATCAGTTGGCCACTTGTGACTAACTGAAGCGTAGCTGCTATGATCGGCTAAGACTCGGCTATTTGTTTAAAAAAAAAAAAAAAAACTCCTAAGATAGGTTTTCAGTTAGTACGTACTAAGTTAGGTTGCAGTTGGTTATATGAGGACTCAAAATACAGAGATGTCCTCAGGCCAAATTTAACACCATATCTAGTCCAGTCCTGGTTGAAGACAGAGTTACGCCATATAAACTGATGAAGTTCTACCTCTGTGGATTAATTATGGTGGCAGGGGATCTTCCCAGAGAAAGAGGGTAGTCATTAGCTTAGGACAGGAGAATCACAGGGAAAAACTAAAATATCATCTGACTCATCTCTTAGGCATTAGATCAGGTCATGCCTACAGTTTTTCTTTAATTATCAATGATCTCTGGGTCAATTAGCGAAGCTCATAATTCTTGTTCAGAGTCTCCTTATCTTCCCCCCGTTCTCTACCCTCAAGCTCCCCAGGTGGGTTACTAACAATGGGGCCAAGTTGCGAAAGGGTTGGGAGTTGTTCAGAGAGCTGCATGGATGTAGATCTGACAGCTTCAATGCCTAGTTTATAGTAGAAACCTAAAGATAGTTTATAAAGGGCATCCTGTGATTTTACATGGGTCTCTAAGACAGGTGGGGGAGAGGAGGTCTCTGATACTCTTTCTTAAATGGCTTCAGTGTCTTTTGATCGGTCCTTTTAACATTTCATTGAGCTTCAGTTTCCCCATCTGTAAAATGGGGATGATGAGCATAATAACTCACTGTATTGCTGCAATAATAGATATGAAAATGTTTTGTGATCATTAACCACCCACACTGTACCCAGTCTGTGCCAGTAAGTGCTTTACAAATATGAACCCATTTAATGCTCACAGTAGTCCTGTTAGGAGATAGTAGTATTCTTATTTTACAGATGAAGAAACATGGAAAATAACTTGCCATATAGTTAAATTGAGAGTCAAGGTTTAAACCCAGGCAGAGCTCTTAGCCATGCTCACATGCTGTGCCTCCCCCATACCTTCTTAGAAGGAGCAGTGTTACTCTCTCCAGATGTCAGTTCTCTATGTAGTCCTAAGAGGTTCTTGCAGCCCTACCCACTAAGTTCTTTCTGTTGCTTCTGCTGCTTTTAGATTGACGACACTGGGACATTTCAAGTAATAGTGGTTCCCTCCGGGGCTGACTACATACCAGCATTAGAGAGACTCCAGCGCTGCACTTTCTGCTATGGTAAGACCCACAGAGAGAAGATAATTTGGTCAGGCCTATTAAGCATGATGAGTCACCATTGGCATGGGCAACTGGAACTTGGCAGCAGGGATACTCATGGCCTTGGGAGGACCTCTCTGGGGTTCTGGGCGTACCCTGTCACACTTCATCTTCCACAGATGAATCCTCTCAGCTCAGCAAACATAATCTCTTCCTATATATCCCAGCAAAAGAGTTGCATTCCAGGCCTTTCTACATAGTGCAGCTTACAGGAAACAGTAACGATTCTTAGAAAACCTCAGCCTATTTCATTGCCAAGTTTTTATGCTATAAAGTATATTTATGTGTTTTCTAAATCTCAAATGTTCACAGCCACAAAGAAATGCTTGAAAGCAATTCAGCACCCTCCTACCTGCTTGGGAATATTTTTTAGCATAGTCAAAGTGGAAAATAGCAGAAATTCATACACTTCTCATTGAAAAAAGGCTTCACAGACTCCCAAATATTAAGCATCAGAAAGATTTGCAGTGTTGATTTATTTGTAGTGTTTTATACATAATGTATAGGTCTAACTAGAAAACTGGACTCTAATCTTCCATTTGAGTGTTCTAATAATTACAAAGACAGTGGAAGCCACTGGAATCATTGGTGGCTGTAATAGCTAAGAGATATAAAGCATTTTCTATAGGCCATGCACTGTTCTAATTCATGTAATATCAATGATGGTGATAATGACAGTTAATACTTAAACTATTGTGCTTATGTTCCAAGCACTGTTTTAATAACTTTAAAGGAATTATGTAATTCAGTCTTTAAAATCACCCTAAAACATTTGAACTACTATTAGTTCCATTTTACAGATGAGGAAAATAAAGCTGAGAGATAATAATTTGCTCAGGGCTTCACAGCCATATCAAACCCAGGAAGGCTGACTCTAAACCATCTGCAGTTTATGAAAAACAGGTCTCATTCTTCTGCTCCCTAAACCTCTCCATTTGAGCCTGTAGAAAATGCCTGATTTTTCTCTTTCACATATATCAGTGAGATGCAAGTGCCTGCCATATAAATGACCTAAATGAGGAAGGTAGTAATTCTGAGGGAGAAGTAGGATTTCTGGTCTTCTAATAACCCCTCTTCATTCTGTCTTCCCTCTGCTCCCCTCTATCAAATTTCCCTCTTTCCCTCTCTTTCTCTTGACTGCACAGAATTGGTTTAGGCACTGGCAATCTTACTCAAAACAGTTAAAGTGCTTTACATACTGTGGGGAGATACATTCCACCCCATGTATTCTCAGTTGCTTTTTCAAACATGTCAGTTATAACAGTGTGATGGTATGTTGCATAGTCAGAAGTTGCACATGTGTGACTGGGGATAGATTTTGGCTTCATTTCTTGGCTTAAACCCTTGTTTTGTCTCTTAGGCATATAATAAAAGAGATTTTGGCTGTTGTTTCCTGCAATTAAAAATCCTACAAAACTGAGCAAATGGGCAGCCTGCTGTCCCTGATTTTAGAAACTGCTTTGCACACAGGTGACTGTTCTATCATCTGACCATTATACAGGACCATAACATTTTAGTAAATTTCAGTAAGGGAACCATAACTTATCCAAAGTCACATCTTTATTGAGTCCATGAACAAGACGGTAGTGAGAATTTTGTTACATCCCCTAGGATCAGCACTCTGGTTTTTAATCTTTCATCTAAGTTTTTATTTGTGGCCCATGCCTATATATCTAGTACCAGCTGTCCATACTCATGTTACTCCATTTTTCTTTCTTATCTTTGGTTATTAAAGAGGCTATTTTCATCCTCAGCCATCAACTATTATTGAAAACCTAGTATTACAAAATGTCAGCCCTGAAAGGGGTCTGTAGGTGAGTCTGGTCCTACCACCTAATTTTGCAGAACTATGCTGGACTGAGGCCCAGTGGTGACTTGGCTAGGGGCACACAGCTTGTTACTGAAACGAGACCAGAACCCAAGCATCCCAGCTCTCAGGCCAAGGGGCCTCCCCACTACTATACCACCTGCATAGTCTCTAACAATAAAATGCTGACTTCCTATATAGAAACTTCTCATCTCTTAACAATAAAATGCTGACTTCCTATATAGAAACTTCTAGAAATACTGGTGTGTCCTTTGGCAAAATTATTTTACTATCCTGGCCACAGTCTCTTCTGTAAAATTACAAGATTAAATGACCTTTAAGAACCTTCCATTTCCATTTTTTTATTCCTCTGAATATTCATTGTCATATTCAATAAAATCCCCTCTGTTTTTACAGAGTAATAAAAGGAATTACTATGCTTTCTTTTATTAAATGAGATAAGCATATTTATAAAATGACCTCATTTAGGAAAGTCCATTAATATCCAATATTCATTTAACAAACATGTATTCAGTTTTCAACTAATGAGCACTATGGAAATGCAAAGATGAGCTTTGTCCTTAAGGATCACTCATAGGTAGACAGTGAGTTATAAACTTATTTAAATTGAAATAAAAGATACATTACTTTGTTCACTTTTACTTTGTAAGCACTTCTTCATAGTAGAACAATATAAGCATAGCAATAATATTGTCAATCTAGAGGGATCAGTCACTGTTGTGATACAGTATACCCTTGCATGCATGAGGCAAATTGTCCACTTCAAATGACATAAACTTGAGACACAGCCAAGATTAAACTTCTGTTGAAAACAGCCTAATCTTTAAAAGTCTGATAGCATTAGTAAATGGAGTCCAAGACACAAGCTGGGTATAAAATCTGTACTTTTGGGAGACAGATGCAAACCGTGTACTAGGAAATCTTCCTGTTACTATTAAAGTATTTAGTCACTATTTTAACATCAAAGACTATGCAGTTTCTAAATGTCAAAATATTTGACATGCTATCTTCCCTTTTCTATTTCTACTTGGTAACCCAGAGTGACTTTTGGTTCACAGATGTATGCAAGCCAGATGCTTCTTGTGACCAAGCCAGACCACCCCCTGTGCAGTCTTACATGGATGCTGCTTTCCTTCTGGATGGCTCCCGGAACGTGGGAAGTGCTGAATTTGAAGACATAAGAGCCTTCCTTGGAGCACTATTAGATCACTTTGAAATCACCCCAGAGCCGGAGACTTCTATCACTGGAGACCGGGTGGCCCTATTGAGCCTTGCTCCCCCCGACTTTCTACCCAACACTCAGAAGAGTCCAGTTAGAGCTGAGTTCAATCTTACCACCTACAGAAGTAAGCGCCTCATGAAGAGGCATGTGCACGAGTCAGTTAAACAACTAAATGGAGATGCTTTTATTGGTCATGCCTTACAGTGGACTCTGGACAATGTATTTTTAAGTACACCCAATCTGAGAAGAAACAAAGTCATATTTGTGATATCTGCTGGGGAAACCAGCCACTTAGATGGGGAAATCTTAAAGAAGGAATCCTTGCGAGCCAAATGTCAGGGATATGCCCTATTTGTGTTTTCCCTTGGCCCTAACTGGGATGACAAAGAACTGGAGGATCTCGCCAGCCACCCTTTGGATCACCACCTGGTCCAGCTTGGCCGAATTCATAAACCTGACCACAGTTATGGTGTGAAGTTTGTGAAGTCCTTTATCAACTCAATCAGGCGTAAGTCATAAAATCTGTTGTTCTCTGCACTTTAAGAATATACTTGGTATTACTAAAAAAAGGTTGATGAGCTAACATGGATACTTGGAAACCTCTTGTCTGTCCTCAAGGGCACTTCAGGGCCAGAAAGGAAAATATATAATGACGGATGGTAGAAGGGAGGAAACCTCTGATTCCTACACATTCAGTTTTCTGGCTCATTTTTTTTTTTTATGTCTCTGGTTCCTATAGAGAAGCAATCATAAGCAGCTGTTCACACATCTGTCTTCATGGAGCCGTGTAGTCCGGGGGTGTGAAGTCACAGCCTGGACTTTAGCTACAAAGTAGAAATCCTTGCCATGTAACCTTAGCACACTGCCCTTTGATGGAAAGTTTCATCTGTTAAGGCACCAAAAAAGCCAAAGAAAAATTAAACAGTTCTTGGCTTTGCTTTCACAAGTTCCTGAGGCAGAGTTTGAAGTGTTAGGAGATACGATTTTACCTGTCAGAATGAAAAATAGAGCCTTGGAAAACTTTCTTAGCCTTGTTAATGGCTCTTTTATGATGCCAGTAATTAGTGTAACTGGTGACCATAAAAAAGAAACATAGGCTGCATTTCTTGGAGTAAGTTTGCCTTGAAAATATGCAATCCATTTTGAATGCAACAGGATGGATAAAAAGAAGCTGTATCCTAATATGATTCTGAAGGGTAAAAAGCACTTGGTAGGACTTGCAAACGTTTTCATGGTAAATGATCCCTTGCAGTCCAGATACAGAAAAATGAACACACAGGCAAAAGAGTACCCAGTGTGGCTCAACTGAGGTCCTGATTGTGTCTCAAATGTGCCTCTGATATTACGTGGCAAGCCCAGTTAAAGCTGTAGAGACAGACTTATCAGTCAGTGTAGGGTGAGGTCTAAAGAGCCTTGGAGATTGTTGTTGGGGCTGATAGTATATCCCCTACGATTCAAACTGACTCTAGGATCAGTAGTACCAGTGTCACTTGGGAGCTTGTTAGAAATGTAGAATCTTAGGACCCAACCCAGTCATTCTGAACCAGAATCTGCATATTATAAAGATCCCCACGTGACTCATAGGTATATTATGGTTTGAGAAACACTTGGATGGGAACAATAAGCTCCCAGAATGAAATTTATGTGGATGTATTCTGGAATAGAAGCCAGAAAGAAGAGCTGAGGAAAAAAAGAAAAAAAACGGGGATGGGGTCATTCTGAAGAAAGGAATCATAAGGCATTTGTAAGGGTAAAAAAAGTACACCTCTAAAGACGGATAAACTTGTAAACAAACTCTCATCAGGCAAGAACTTGGAAGAAGTCTTATGATGGAATTTCCTTCCTCACTCCCCCAAAATTCTTGGTAGTGTTTCATGGGTTATTAGTCAAATTATATTATTAGATAAAGGGCACCACCCCACCCCCCAACTGAGGAAAGGTAAAAAGATGTTTTAAGAAAAAAGTACTTAGGGTACATGAGAGATACATAAAGTGCTTTGGGAAAACTATAACCATGATGAAATTATACACCATTCTTCTAGAACTTAGATCTATAAATCTTCAATCTTTAAAATGTAACTATAAAAGTACAAGTCAAGAAAGACTTTGCATAATCATGTTCAAGTCTACATGCTTAATTCCATAGCAGGCTCACAGACTTGCACTAACGCATTCAACATTAACATATATTTACTAGGGAACTTCTCTGAGCCACTCACTGTTCTGATGCTGGGTATCAAGGAGTGACCACAACAGTCTTGGTTACTGACTGGTCTTCTGGTCTAGCTCCCTCGCTTTGTGGCTCTTATTTAAATATACTGTTATAATAGAGTTGACTATCAAGCACAGTCCACATCAAAATCAACACATTTTCTAAGAGAAAACTGCTAACAAACCATCTGATACTTAACACAGATAAAAAAATTAAAAATCAGGTGTACAATAACAGAAGCATTACACAGTCTTAGGCCATTCAGTCCAGAGCACACAGTCTTACCTACAAAAGCAGCTCTGGAGACAGTGTTGGGTCACAGTCCAGGACAAACTGGCTACTTATGATGACCCTGGGTGACCAGGAAGAGATCTAGTTGTGCTTGGCAAATCTATTTGATTTACTGCTTCAAAGAAATATATGATACATTTTTAAGAATTCCCATCAAAAACGGCTTTTAAATCTTTACATGGTATAAAAAGAGGCATGCTTCATTGTTATGAAAAATTAATACACTTCCAAATGAAATGAGCCACTAATGAACTGAACCCAAGATGTTAGTGCTATTGTTGCTGTTGCTAGTGATTCAAAGATCATAAAGAAAATGTCTTTTTCCCTTTGCATTTTGATATTTCAAAGAAGCAAATAAATAACTACTCTTGTTAGTTTATATCAATTAAAAGCCAGACCATTAGGACAGGCTCATGGTATCTCCTCTAATGGTTGACCCGCTTTAGCAGCTAAGAGGATCTTACTGAAAAGTCAGTTGAATTCACCTATAAATTCAGAAGGGATGTGTTTTCTAAAGTCAGTTTTAAAGATTCCCCTGAGAAATCTGCTTTCATTTCATGTGATCACCTTAGTTGGTATTTTTCTTGATGGCTATTTAAAACAGTAAAGTAGCACTTTGTGTACAGAGCAGATTTCAGTAATGTTAACAGTCATGAATACAAGACTTATCACAGACTTTTCTCTTCTAGGTGCAATCAACAAATATCCACCAATAAACTTAAAAATAAAGTGCAACAGACTTAACTCAATAGATCCAAAGCAGCCCTCACGACCGTTCCGAAGGTATTGTCTGCTTGGTGTTACTTGATAAATGAAAATGCCCCCTGCTTTTCTTCTATTTTCCTCCTCCTTTTCTTGCTTTTCTTCCTCCTTCATCTTATTTGGACAAAAATCTATTGCTACATGATATTAAAATATAATTTGAAGGAACAAGAGATAACTTTTTCAAATAACCATGCTGATCTGAAAAACAAATTGCTTTTTTTTTTTTTTTAATGGAAAAGCTAAGTGTTGAAATAAAACACCCAAATGGGACACCCCAGTGACAATGAGCATGCCTGATAACCACACTGTGGTTTCTAAATACCTTTAAAAGGAACCAGGGTTTCTTAGAGAAAGTCCTAGTTCTAGATTGCCCCAGGGAAGGTACAATATTAGCCTGGAGAAACTTGTTATGCCAGAAAGCAAGAAAATAATTAAAAACCAACAATGTCTTTTCAAAAGGACAAAGGAGTCATCTTGATGGGATTCCCACTGGCCTAATTTTGAGTAAGTTGAACGTTAGAAAGTATAAAGATAATGAATTATAACACTGAATTTTTAAAATCCGCAAGTCTATATAGACACCTCCAAAAATGGAGGAAGAGAGAAAAGGTTCTTCTTTATACAAGAATGCTAGCTAATAAATGGAGAAGGAATGGTGGAATTAGAAAATCACCAGTTTGTGGTTCACAATGTAATAACAGTGTTAATAACAAATATAATAACTGATCATTACAGGGTGCCAAAACCATCGCGTGACAGGTTGTCGGGGGAACAGGCTGTTTAAACAGTCTCACAGAACCACTCACATGTTACTTATTAATTACAAACAGGAAAATGTGCCTTTTCATGGTGAGATCTAGCGTTATGTGCCTCCTGAGGGGATGCAGTGGGAGGTGCACAACGTCACCTAAATGAGCGTCTTGGTGGACCTCAGATAGGATGTTTAATCCAAGTCTAATAATGAGGAAACCATTGGACAATTCCAGAATCTAGAATGTTTTTCAGAACACCTTGCCAACACTGTTTATAGGATTCATATCATGAAGAATAGAGGGACGCGGGGTACTGTTCTAGAATGGGAGACAAATGAGACAAAATGGCCAAATGTAATTCTGTGAAACTTAATTCGATCCAAGATTGGAAAAAAGCTAATATAAATGATACTTGGGGAACAAGAGGGAAAATTTGAGTATGAACAGTATGTTGGATGATATTACTGAATTAATATCAGTATCCTTGTATGTGGTAGTAGTATCATGTTTTTATAAGAGAATGTCTTTGTTGAGATAGGTATGCTGAAGTACTTAAGAGTAACATGTATGATGGCTGCAGCCTACCTTCAGATGGTTTTCCTAAAGGGAAGTAGGATAGGGTATGTGTGTGAATGAATATATGTGTACATTATATACATATATACATATAAAGAATGGCAAGACAGTAACAGTTGGATAATATAGGTGAAAGATATACAGGTTATTTATGATTCTGTTCATTCTAATTTTCTGTGAATTTCACAATTAAAACTTGTAAAACTTAGTGAAAGAGTAAACAGTAATAAATGTGTCTGAAGAGAAACATAATGAACTATAGAAAATGCTGAAATAGAATGCAGAGATGATTGAGAATTTTAGAGACAAAATGAAATGGGAAGATCTAACCTATATCTAACTGGAATTCTAGAAAGATAAAATAGAAATAATGAGAGCCAATATTCAAAGACATAAAGAGATTATCATTTTCTAGAACTTATGAATGACATGAATTCACAGATGAAGAAAAAAGATATAACAGGCAAGCTAAACAGAAAGCAACAGTTGGACATAGTATGGGGAAATGCAGGACACCAAGACAAAACTTAAAAGCAGCCAAAAAGAAAGGGCAGATCATCTACAAATAAATTATAATTAGGCTGGTAGGTGATTTATCAATTCTAACAGTGGAAACCACAAAACTATTGAATAACTTTAGTGGAAGAAAATTTTATCAACTTAGAAAAACTGTCTTAAGACAATTTAGACTTAAACAATAGTTTACTACAAAAAAGTCTTTACTAAAGAAACTTCTACAGTATGTACTTCAAGAAAAATAAAAAATAACCACAGAAGAAGGGAATGAGATGCAAGAGGCAATAGTAAGTGATAAAGTTTGTCAGTATTTAGTTAAATCTAAACAAATGTTTTTCTTGTTTGTGAGACAGAGTTTCACTCTGTCACCCAGGCTGGCGTGCAGTGGCACAATCTCAGCTCATTGCAACTTCTACCTCCCAGGTTCAAGCAATTCTCCTGCCTCAGCCTCCCAAGCAGCTGGGATTACAGGTGTGCACCACCACGCCTGGCTAATTTTTTGTATTTTTTAGGATAGATGGGGTTTCACCATGTTGGCCAGGCTGGTCTCGAACTCCTGGCCTCAGGTGATCCACCCGCCTCAGCCTCCCAAAGTGCTAGGATTACAGGCGTGAGCCACCGCACCTGGCCTAAACAAATGTATTTTTAAGTAATATATCTAACTTGTGGGATTACAGAAAAGCTGTACTTGTTAACAAAGCTATGAAAATAAAACATTTCACCTGGTGGTTTTAACAGAAAAAGTTCTAAGACTATAAATATTAATGAATATTTTTGATTTATTTAAATATGAGAAAAGACATCAAACAAAAATAATGTATTATTAAAAAATGAAGGCTTGGACTTTAAGGAAAGAAAGGTGTTACTAAAAAAAGGGTAGTAATAATGTAAGTCACAGGGAGATAAATGGAGTTAAAAGATTTTAGGAGCTTGTATCATTTGGGCCAGGGCTTAGGCTATTGAAAAACCTGAGATGCTTAAAAAATGCATAACAAATTTTAAGGGCACACATGAAAAAGAAAAATAGAAATTAGCTAACTACCAAAAATCTAGTGAGGGAAAACAGGATAAAAAACAACAATGTAATAAATATTTTAAAAAAATAAAAAGCCAAGGAAGTTTCTTTAAAAAGGCCAAAAAAAAAAAGACAAGTAGAAGGCACAAAGACAGCAGAATCTAGTCAATTTAAATATGTGAGTAATCACACAAAAAAAACATAGATTAAACATGCCAGTTACAATCAGAGATTGATGGATTTGATTTTGAAAACAAAATAAAATGCAGCTTCGGCTGGGTGCAGTGGCTCATGCCTATAATCCCAGCACTTTGGGAGGCCAAGGCAGGTGGATCACCTGAGGTCAGGAGTTCGAGACCAGCCTGGCCAACATGGTGAAGCCTCATCTCTACCAAAAATACAAGAAATTAGCCAGGCGTGGTGGTGGGCATCTGTAATCTCAGCTACTCGGGAGGCTGAGGCAGGAGAATCGCTTGAACCCAGGGGACAGGGGTTGCAGTGAGCCAAGATCACACCATTGCACTCCAGCCTTGGGGACAAGAGCAAAACTCCATCTCAAAAAAATAAAATCCAGCTTCAACTGCTTTCAAGACACACATCCACAATATAAGGAAATGGAGAGGCAGAAAGTAAAATGATGGAAAAAACATACCAGGCAAATATATCAAAAATAAAGGTAGAATAGCTATATTTATATCAGATAATATATACTTTTAAATAAAACCATTTTGTAGAATAAAGAGGACGACTACATGATGACAAAGTGTTCAATTTATGAGGAAGATAAAACTTTTAAATTGATGAGGGTCATAAAATCTTAAAATATACGAAAGAGAAACTGAAAAACCGCAAGGAGAAATTGTCATTGAACCATCAAAATTCGAGATTTCAGTATACTAGTTTGAATATTGATAGGTCAAGCAGACAAAAATTAGTAACGATATAAAAGATGTAAACATAAGTAACAAATGATTTCATAGAAACATGAAGAACCCTGAACAGAAAAATTAGACATTCTTCTGAAAAACATATGCAATATTAACAACTGTTAAATCAAGATGGAGTGTTTACAAGTGCTCCTTGTGCAACTTCTAACTTATAAAGCAAGTGTCAACAAATCTCTGAGAACTGGTGTCATACAATCTACATTGTCTTACCGCAATGCAATTAAGTTAGAAATTAATAATATTTTAGGCTGGGTACGGTGGCTCACACCTCTAATCCCAGCACTCTGGGAGGCTGAGGTGGGTGAATCACCTGAGGTCAGGAGTTCAAGGCCAGCCTGGCCAACATGGCAAAACCCCACCTCTACTAAAAATACAAAAATTAGCTGGGCGTGATGGCACACACCTGTAATCCCAGCTACTTGGGAGGCAGAGGCAGGAGGATTACTCCAACTCAGGAGGCAGAGGTTGGAGGGAGTCAAGATCATGCCACTGCACTCCAGCCTGGGCAACAGAGTGAGACTCTGTCTCAAAAATATATATATATATAAATAAAAATAAAATATTTTAAAAACCTATACATTTTAAAGGGAATAAATAAATAATGGGACAAAAATTATAGTGAAACCTTAAAAATACTTAGAACTGTATAACAATCAAAGTGCTATATGTCAAAACTTGTAGGATGCACCAAAAGTCATGATTTAGGAAATTTTATCTTAATTCTCATGTGAGAAAAGTTATTTAAATTCAAGAAGCTAATGAGCTAAGCACTGATCTGAAGATGATATATATTTGAAAAAACAGACTATGTCCAAAGAAATGAATGAGTAGAACTTAATATTTTTTAAAAATTAAGATAGTATGAACAAAGGCAAAAGTCAGTTCTTTCAAAACTTAAGAATGTGCACATATATTGTATCTTTAGCACGTATGAATATTACTTTTTAAAAATTAGAAATAAGTGAAATCAAATGGGAGTGTCTTTATTTCTGTGGTAAATTATTCTGTACAAACACACATATACATTACCCAGCCACCCACCACAATCAAATGTGCACCAGCACCTGGAACCCACACTTAGGCAAATACCTTTGGTGATGTGCCTACTTTTATTGTGTGATGTGTGCATTTCTGCATGGTGATCAAGGCCAGGGAGGCACTCCTAATGCAGAAGCCCCAGCTCTGTCACCTCTGAGAAGCCTCCACCTGGAATCTCTTGCTTACCTTGACAGGTGAGCTGTCCAGCAGCAAATAATTCCTGAAGTCAAGCCTAAAACAGGCCTGTGAAGTAAGTTGAAGGAGAGCAGGGCTCCCCCTGCTGCAGGTGTCTGGCAGCTTGGAAAAGGGACATAGACAAGATGCTGTGCATGTGACTCTTGCCGAGGACAGCATCTTTGGCATGGAGGGTACATTAAAGCTGGTGTTAAAGCAGTGTTTTCACTGAGTCAGGCTAAGTGCTACAAGCTGGTTAGCTTGCACAAGGCCTGGGTGCTCAGTAGGCACAGCACTTGGGGTTTAGTGCTCTACAGTCACTATTAATGTTATTTTTGAATTTGAGTTTTACAGTGAAGTCCAATGGGATAATAAAGCACGTGTTGGGGGAGTTGGAACCTAGAGACTTGGTTCACTTGCCAGTCAACCTCCCTCCACTTCCCCAGGACTGGTTCTCACAGACCACTGTGTACCTCCCAGCTCCCTGGGGTTCCCCCACCCCACCCTATCCTAGACTGGGAGGCTTAGGGTCAGTTATGCTCCCACAGTCTTGGGACAGGGAAGGCAGTGGCCATCCACCCCAAGCTGGCAGTGCCACGCTGCATTTGTCTTTTGCCCACCTACATCTAGGCACCCAGCATGTCCCAGCAAAGAGGCTGCAACACTCTAGAGCAAGTTTGTCCAATCTGTGGCCCACAGGCTGCATGAGGCTCAGGACAGCTTTGCATGTGGCCCAACACAAATTTGCAAACTTTCTTAAAACATGAGATTTTTGTGTGATTTTTTTTTTTTTAAGCTCATCAGCTATCGTTAGCGTCCGTATATTTTATGTGTGGCCCAAGACAATTCTTCCAGTGTCGCCCAGGGAAGTCAAGAGACTGGACACCCCTGCTCTACAGGATCACCCCTCTGCTGTAAGTTAGGATGGCCAGCCAAGGGAATGGGGGAGATGCCTGGCTCGACTTCTGGCTGTTGAGAAAAGGAACTCAACAGCTGGCCACACACCAAGTAAAGGGGATGGGGAAAGCTTATTGAATGACAAATAGAAAGCTCCATGGTAGATGGAGAGATCGCAGAAGGAAGAAAGCTTTTTTCCCTGCTTTTAGACTTAAGGGCCTGAATTTGCATTTTGCTGTCAGCTCTCCACATATGTAGCCAGCCACGACTGCTACAAGGACACATGTGGGAGCCAACCTATGCAATTAAAAGGCATTTTTGAAAACCACTCCGACCATGCTTTACGTTTGCAGAGAAATATGAGTGGGAAGAGGGGATCCACAGTGCTTTTGGACAGGAAGTTTCTTCCTCTTTTGCCACACTGCCCCAGATTCACTGGATGCTCAGCTTCTCCTATGCATTTGAAATGGTGAAACGTCAGCAAATGGCTGGGGCATCAAGGAATTGAGACATGAAATCCATACCACTGTCTGTGCATTCGCCAGGCCTTCTCTAAGTGACCAAAGACTCTAATCAAAAGTTATGAGCCACACAGCTGCTTCTGAAACTCCTTACCTGAGCCATTCAAGAGAGGTGAGGCAGAATTGAACACACAGGATTGAGGGAGATGAGAATACCTGCCAGGGACGAGGTCTGGATATAAAGATGACTCATCAGGTCCTTAGAATGACTTGCATAGGAATGAGGTCATTCTGTGAGATCATGAGAAATACATGTAGAAGCTGGTGCTTATCAGACAGAAAAGGAGCTGAATCAAACCACAAGCTACCAAGGAGACAGATGGCCCATGAGGGTGAGAGAGCAGGGCACCCTCTTTATATAAGCACTTAGATCTACTCAGAAACAATAAAGGCAGAAAGCCACCTGTTTATTGCTTCATCCAGCCAGGGAAGAACCTGTGTCAGACTTTAAAGCAGTGACAGGCCAGAGCCAGAAAAATTGAATTGTAAAAATGGACACAATCACTATTTCCATTTGAATAATGCATCTGTTATAATTCCGCTTTCCAACGTACGTTTTCTGGGCACACCAAATGTAAAAGAATTCTGGAAATAGAAGCAATCTTGTCTGCATTTTCTATTTCAGTGCATCCAGTCAACTAATAGATGCAGCATGGCTGACTCTTGAATATCTGCATAGATGGAGGAATCTACACAGAGAACTACAATTAGTCCCACCTAACCTTATCTAGAATTTGTCACATCCATCTTTCCACAAACTTTACTGGAGCTGAGAAGTTGCAAAATAGATGATTTCATTCTTTGTCTTGACAACCTATTGGAGTTACCAATCAGCAAAGAATTATTTGAACAATATACAGTAGGATAAAGAGAAACAAAGTCTTATAATTCTCAAATTGAGTAATCAAGTTTTTTTTTGTTTGTTTTTTGGAGACGGAGTCTTGCTCTGTCACCCAGGCTGGAGTGCAGTGGCGTGATCTCAGCTCACTGCAACCTCTGCCTCCCGGGTTCAAGTGATTCTCCTGCCTCAACCTCCTGAGTAGCTGGGATTACAAATGTGTACCTGGGATTACAAATGTGTACCTGATGACACCCGGCTAATTTTTGTATTTTTAACAGAGACAGGGGTTTTACCATGTTGGCCAGGCTGGTCTCGAACTCCTGATCTCAAGTGATCCAACTGCCTCAGCCTCCCAAAGTGCTGGGATTACAGGTGTGAGCCACCACGCCCGGCCCAAATGATTTTTATTAAGTGATTATTGCCAGGTGTGGTGGCTCAGGCCTGTAATCCCAGCACCTTGGGAGGCCAAGTAGGGCAGATCAGGAGGTCAAGAGATTGAAACCATCCTGGCCAACATGGTGAAACTCCATCCCTACTAAAAATGCAAAAATTAGCTGGGCGTGGTGGCACACACCTGTAGTCCCAGCTACTCGGGAGGCTGAGGCAGGAGAATCGCTTGAACCCGGGAGGCAAAGATTGCGGTGAGCCAGGATTGTGCCACTGCACCTCCAGCCTGGCAACAAAGCAAGACTCTGTCTCAAAAAAAAAAAAAAAAAAAAAAAAAGTTGGGTGTGGTGGTGGGCACCTGTAATCCCAGCTACTCGGGAGGCTGACGTACAAGAATTGCTTGAACCTGGGAGGCGGAGGTTGCAGTGAGCCGAGATCGCGCCACTGCACTCCAGCCTGGGTGACAGAGCGAGACTCCATCTCAAAAAAAAAAAAAAAAAGAAATTCAAAGATATGGTATTAATGTTCAACCTTTTGAGAATAAAAATATTTGAGAGGGGAAAAAAGATAGCAATATCATGCTATACAAGCACTTACAAATTTAACAATTTTTTTTAACAAACATGGGGAGAAAGATAACAATAACTAAACCTCCCATAAAAGAAAACAAAGGACCTAATGGAAAAGGCGGGGAGGTGGGGAGAGGTGCGGGGCAGGAGGAGGCAGCGTGAAGGGGCTGGGGAAGAGTCTAGTAAAGATAAGACCATGAAAACAGCGTGCTTCAGACCCAAAAGAATGCCCTTCCCATGATCAGTGGAGCCATGTTCTATGCATACGATCGTCACTTTGGGGAATTTGAGTTCATAATGTTCACTCTGCAAGATAATAAGGAAATGCTGGGATGGCGCATGGGTGGCTCACTCCTGTAATCCCAGCACTTTGGGAGGCCAAGGCAGGAAGACTGCTTGACCCCAGGAGTTCAAGACCAGCCTGGGCAACATAGTGAGACCTCAGCTCTCCAAAAATAAAACAATTAGCCAGGTGTAGAGGCACATACCTGTAGTCCCAACCAATCGGGAGGCTGAGGCAGGAAGATCACTTGAGCCCAGGAGATCTGGGCTGCAGTGAGCTGTGATGGCAACATTGTACTCCAGCCTGGGAGATAGAGTGAGACCCTGTCTCAAATAAATATATATTATATATACAACTAGTCTAGGGGACTTCAATTGTTGCTCACAACAACAGAAGTTATTTTTCATTCCCATTTTACACCTGAAGAAACAAGGGTCACTCTAGTTAAATGATTTGCCCAAAGCTGCTCAGCTAGGGGCTGGAATATAAAAATGTAAGAACGTGTTTGAACCCAAAACTCTTTCCACAACGTCCCTGTAAAATAGGATTGTCTGAAACGGCTCCCTTTTTATACTGGCCAATACAGTAGCCACCAGCTATATGTGGTTAATTAAAATTATATTTCAGTTCCTCAGTCACACTACATTTCAAGTGCTCAAAAGCCACAGGTGGATCATGGCTGCCATATAGGCAGTACAGATTCTAGGACACTTCTGTCAGCAGAGGTTTTTTCAGACAGGCTCTAAGTTCTACTTAGCACTTGGCTTCCATGATTCCCTGATTTCTCAACCTGTCCTGCAAGCCCTTCCAGAGTCTGACTCCAGCTCCTCTTTACTGTTGGGTTCCTCGTGACTCCCAGCCAGGCTCTTTCTGTGCCTGTCAGACTGGGCTCTATTTCTATGTCCCCCATTGTACTAACACCATGCCTTCTATTAAGCAGATAGTAAACATATAGATGGATGGACCTATGGAAGAACGGAAGAGATGAAATAAGGGAATACATGGCATACATTCATGCTTTCATTAGACAAATACTTACTGAGTGACTGCTATGTGTTAAGCACTTTTAGGTTCCTGGGATTACTATAGTGAACAGACAAGATCTCATGAACCTTCTGTCTGGTTGGGTGGAAAAGTGAGGAACAGATCATAAAGAAGTTTACAGGTAAATAAAAGTTCAGATAGTGCCAAGTGTTATAAAGAAAATAGCATGATGTGCTGAGGGACTAGAAGTAGGAGTGGATCTGGGAAAACTACAGATATGGTGGTCTGTGATGAGGTACCATTTGAACCCAAATCTAAATAATCAGAAGGACCAACCATAGGTAGAACTGAGTGGTACATATTCCATGAAGAAACTTTGCTGCTGAAATAATACTTTTGCATACTTTGATGAGATGAATCATTTGTCAGCTTCTGATATATGAGCCAGTGTAAGTACCCAGTTTAATTTTAAAATTACCCTGGAGGAAGGCTGCAACAAGGAAAATGGGTGAAACAATTAATTTAGTAAGACAGATTAATATGTAGTCTATTAAAGCTGAAATGGCATTTATCTTCTATGATGTTCTCTTTTGTTGTATAGCTTTGTTCCTGGACCACTTAAAGCTACCCTCAAAGAAGATGTATTACAGAAGGCAAAATTTTTTCAAGACAAAAAATATCTTTCAAGAGTAGCAAGAAGTGGCAGAGATGATGCTATTCAAAATTTTATCAGAAGCACCTCCCATACCTTTAAGAATGGAAGAAGGATAGAAAGTGCTCCCAAACGACATGATTAAAAAAAATGCTTGAACAACTTAGCCTTAGGAAGCATGGTAAGACTCTGGACTTAAATAGTAACTAAATCTGCTGCCAGAACTCAAGCGACAGTTTGTAGGTTGTCAGGTGACTTGACCCCCTGCATTCATTGGTATTAAGATATATCTTGTTCATTTATTTGACCACTCCTGACAATTCTAGCACTCTACGACTGATATGTCCAAGAACTGTTTCATTAGAAGACAGAAGAATGAAAGAAGTGTTTTGAAAAGTTTAACGGAGATATAATTTGAAGGTAAAATTTATATGATGTATGCATAGGTGTACATGGGTCAATGTTAATCCTTTTATCTCTGTCCAGTTCATTTTCTGCAAACCCATCCTCCTTTCCTAATTTAGTAATGTCTAATGCTCATCTTTTTAATCAAAGTTATTTTTTAATGTTTTAAGCTACTCCAGAATTTACCCTAGAAATGGATGCTGTTTATATGTCGTATTTTTTTTAAATTTGACCTTCTATTCCATTTAAACACACCACTGTGGGAGTTGTTTGCTTGGACTGATGAGAAGAGGGTAATTTTCTCCATCTCTAAATCCTCCTAAACTCACTGAAAAACTCATTAATTCCCGCAGAACATAAATTATTGCTTTTGAGCTGGAAGTTTTCTCTTCATTAGGAAGCTTACTGCCATTTTGATGGAGCTTGAAGCCCCCATTTTGATGGACTTCTAGTCTGTCTTTCCTGTTATGGTCATTTATTAATTTTCACTAATCCATATATTCTTTAGACAAGGAGAGTCAAGACACAACTTGTCATAGATAAAGCTCTGAGTTACTTTTACCCATCAGGTAGCTGTTTAGTCAACAATAAACAACACCAAAACAGGATTGGCAGAGCTCTTAAAAACAGCCTTAAATACACACTGAGTTTAGAAAAACGTAAGAAAATCATTGTTTTAATCTACAAATTCATAGGCAGTTGCAGAGATGCAAAAGAGATCAGAGTAAGTTAAAGTCGGAAAGGTTTTATAAAAGTATTGATGACTGTGTCCTCATCTGCATTTTTGTTTTTATGATAGGGCTGATATTTTCAACAACGAAACACTCCAAGTATTATAGCATTATTTAATTTAAACACAATGTTCAGACCTTACCTCAGTCTAAGAGCTGGCTCCACAGTTGGTAGCAATGGCCCTGTTAGGCAGACTGTCCCCCTCTTTGGGAATGGAAAGAAGCCCTGCCTGAATGCATGGAGCAGATGGATACTGACACCAAGGACATTCAGATTTTCTTTCCTATACCTATTTTCATAAAATTTGGAAAGAAAAGCTATCCACAGTATTTTTTTAAAACCACTTCTGCCATTCTTACTTAGGGAAATCCAGAGATAGCACCTCATGTCTTCAGAGGAGCAAGAAGTTCAAGGAGTTAAATGTCACATTCACATTCATACTCAGGTAATAGAGAAGAATAAAACATATCAGGTTTGCTTCATCTATCCTAAGTGGTGCTTAGGGGTTCAGAAAAAATGTTTCAAGTACAGGAAATTAATGAGCAATATTTATGATGTATTTTAATAAAAGGGATTCTTCTAGTTAACTCTGAGTTAAGCACAAACTCCTTTCTTAATTGTTGGAAATACCATTAAGATGTATTTGTCTGTTTTTCTGCATTGGCAAGTAAAGAACATCAAATATTCCCTTGGTGAGATTATTTTTAGCATTTTGGGCCATTTTTTGAATCACTAATAGGTGAGAGCTCTAAAGCATGCTGCAAATAGAAGTTCCTTTTTAAAAATCCCTAATATTAGTATTTTCCCTGATTTACCTCTTTCTCCTAAAAGTGGAAACAGCAAAAATTAAGTTGAATATAAATTTAATAAAGCTATATTTAACCCAAGAATCACACAAGCAGGATGCTTCTTGGTTTAAAAATGTGAATTAATTGACTGTAAAGGAACTGCCTCCCATTATCTCTGCACTGAGCTGTGAATCAAACTTTTGTTTTTTTTAAGTAGAGGTCAAAAGGAGATGCAACTTTAACACGGCATCAGATTGTAATACTTAGAATTCAACCAAATAACTTTTTTTCAAAACTGGGGCTTTTCTGTGGGGCAAGGGGACAGATAAGAACGGGTGGTAGCAGGAGATATGGGGAGAAAAGGATCATATCTCTGTCAGCCCACTCCATTTTTTTTTCCTTGGCACTTCCCACATTTATCAGTCTTACAGCTTATCTAATGGCTCCAGGCTGAAGTCCAATCTCAGCATTACAGTTTATATATCAAAAAAAATTTTCCCCAACCCCCTGCAGACTCTAAATCTGACTTAGTAGCTAGAAACCCTGTAAATATGGTCTTAGCAGACAGACATTAAGGGAAACAAAGGCAAGGCAACATGACAATGCCAAATTTGCAATTTCTACTAATCCACTAAGCTATCAGGCCTAGTTGGTCCATCATTCCTAACTTTGACATTTCTGAATGACTGGCATTTTCTGACAGTTTTGTTGTTTACCTGTCTAAAAACTAAGTACAGTTGGCTCTGTATCTGTGGGTGTTCCACATCCATGAATTCAACCATGGATAAAAAATATTCAGAAAAAGAAGGATGGTTGTTTCTGTACTGAACATGTACAGACGTTTGTCTTTTCATTCTCTAAACAATAGAGTATAACAACTATTTATATAGCATTTACAGTGTATTATGTATCACAAGTGACCTAGAAATCAAGTATATGAGAAGATGTGTGTAGATTATATGCAAATACAACATTTTGTATAAGAGACTAGAGCATCTGTGGCTTTTGTTATCCTTGGGAGGTCCTGGAACCAATGCCCCAGAGATACCTAGGGATGATTGTATTGAATCATGAAACTAGATATATGCTTTGTAAACTATATGTACTGTAACTTACATAATTATAAAAATATAGAAAATTCTTAGAGTATTTCTAAGCAAGTAGGCTCTTCCCTTGGCTGAGATTTTTATAGACTCATATAACTAATTTTAAACTAAAATATTCTGAATACCATAAACCCTTCTGCAAGTGGATAAGAAATATGGAGAGAGTCTGTCTGCAAATAGTAATTCATAACCTTGAAGGGTTTTATCTTAGTGGAAAAGACCAATTTTGGCCTTTTAAAAATGTATATTTTTGGTGTAATTTTAACTTTATTTTTCTTTTTCATGCATTCAATAGTCTATACTGAATAAAAGCAACCTCTTGGGCCAAGTGTCAGAATTTATGGTACAGCCCATAAAAAATAATGATGGCCAAGAGGAGGCACACTTGTATAACTAATATGCAGGAAATCAATTCTACAGTGTTAAATAACTAATAAGACAGACTGTAAAACACACAAGAAATATTAGAGCAGAAAGAGCACAGTATTTAGAGTCCAGAGATTTGGACCTAACACCTGGTTCTGTCGCTGATTCCTTGTGACATCGAGTCCATTTCTTCACCTTAGAACAAATGCTGCTGGAGAGATTATTCCTCTGCTTAAATTTACCATTTAAAAATACCACCAAAAACACAAACTCTTAGGATGCATGAATACCGTTTAACTGCTTTGAATAGCATTTTTAATACCAAAAATGTGTTTATACTATAATAGCTTACAACCTTTTCAACCATCTTTTTCAATACAAAATAAACATATTCATTTTCATATTTTACATTTCTCACCTTTGTAACATATACAATAAAAATCCCAGACATTGTTGGCTGGCTGATTCTTGCAAAGAGATGCATAAGTAAACTAGTCAAGTACATCTTTCTTAACCATGTGGGTGTCATTTAGTCATGAAACGGTAATATAGAGACATAATTTTGAAAATTAAGCAAATGAATCTGTTCTCTAGAAATGCCTTTTCTCTTGAGTTATAGTAGTATATTTATAACTTTATTACAATTTATACAAATCAGTAGGTTTTTATTTCCACACCTTCACAATCCCATCTCTAGAAGCAGTTACGATGAAGCCCTGTGTTGTCTGGAATGTGGCGACATCGGTGATGATGTCGTGATGTCCCACGGGCAGGGACTCTGGGCCCCTTCGAGGGGTGTCATCACTTGGTCCTACTTTCTGCTTATTCTGAATTTCCTGTTTGGTGATTAAAAGTCAGGGAGCAAGCCAGAAGTTAAAAGTCTGTACCACATTCTTCCTCTCATTAGTAGTCTTGCTTCTGAGATACTGTTGTTGTATTTAAGTTAACACCTTTTGTAGTCATGCTTTCACAAATACACTGAGCAAAAGGAGTAGAGGAGCCAAAATGACATTCTAGGGTCCTGGTCATTGGATTTCATGAGTAGCCACTTATAAATATGGAAAACTTATTTTAGGTCAATATTCTGTGCATATTAACTTTTGCCAACATCAAAAGAAAAAAGGGATAGAATATAATTAAAAGAGGTATAGGCCAGGCGCAGTGGGTCACGCTTATAATCCCAGCACTGTGGGAGGCCGAGGCGAGTGGATCACAAGGTCAGGAGATCAAGACCATCCTGGCCAACATGGTGAAGCCCCGTCTCTACTAAAAATACAAAAATTAGCCGGGTGTGGTGGCACACACCTGTAGTCCCAGCTCCTCAGGAGGCTGAGGCAGGAGAATCGCTTAACCTGGGAGGCAGAGGCTGCAGTGAGCAGAGATCATGCCACTGCACTCCAGCCTGGCGACAGAGCAAGACTCCGTCTCAGGGAAAAAAAAAAAAAAAAAAGAGGTATAAATGACCAGAATATAAAAAATAAATACATAGCAGATGTTCTACCACTTCTAAAGCTCATTAATATTTGTCATGAAGGAAGCACACTTTCATTTATAGAGCACCTACTTTGGCCCGGGTGCTAAAGGTATATTCTCTCACTTGAAGTTTTTGCCTGAGTCAAGAATACAAACTTTATAGTCCCAAAGCCAGGTTTGAATCCCAGCTTTCTGTTTGTTTACTAGCTGTGTGACCTTGAACAAGTTACTTAACTTCACTGTGCCTTTTTCATTTGTAAGAGGATAATAAAAGTGCTTCCTTACAATGTTATAAAGTACATACTGGTCATTTGAGCTATTACTTATATGCACTTTCTTTATGCTTATTTTACCTTAATAAAAGTTAATTTTTTTAAATACAGAAAATTCAAGAAAAAATAAATTTCCTAAATTCAAAGTACTCCTCGCTTGGTCAAGCCATTTGTTTTAATCAATTCTGTTTACAAAAGCCATGTTTGTGCTTACAAAAGGTGAAAGGAATGAAAAGAGTACAGTACCTGGACAACTTCAGTGCCTTCAATTATTTTCCTGTAGTAGGACACAGATGGGGAACTAGTACTTCCTGCAACAACATAGGACCTTTCTGGGTAAGCCAAGTCCCAAAACCTAGGGAAGAGGAAATAAATGATGACAATCTCTTTAGGACAATGGGAGGAACTAATAATCATTGGCTTATGTTTATCAATGCATTTTTTCTTTTGCGTTAGGAAAAGAGGTTTTCATAGAACAGCATACCATTGGTTACAAATAAAGTATTAACAGCTGTCCTTATAAGATTTTAAACATTACAGTGCCATCAGTATCTATAACAGCTTGTAAAAGTATCCATTTTATTCTTTTATTGAGATAGTGTACCTTATTTTCATATCTGAGCCAGCTGTTAGCAGGATAGGATTTCCATCTGCAGGACTACAGTAGATACCATGGACGCTATGAGGAGAAGGCTTAAAAGAAATAGATGTGGAGTCAAATAAAAGACATCCGTGTATTCCATAAATGATGGTGCTATTTCTAGAGGCAAGTTAACTGTCAGTAGCTTTACAAGCACCTGGTTACCTGAATAAATGAGAGATCAGTTATGTATGCCCTATCTACTTCAATCTGGCCTTTTCCTAATTATGCTAGATCTTATTGGGGTTCCAAAGAGACATCACAAGCGTTATGGGCTAGCAACTTATTTACCCAATAATGCAGAACACTAGCAAGGAAACACTCATGTAGCAATGGCCACATGATACTTGATGTTATTAAAAACCCAAATTTAAACATAACCCAAAAGCCCAACAGATACTAGGTTTGATTAAATGCCTGAAAGTACTTAGGATGTGGGGAATATAATATCATCCTTCACAGTAAAAACTGAAGTCAAACCTGTAATTCAGAAAGTGGTGGTGCACTGCTGGCCCAGAGAGTAAATCTTCTGTCACCAGTCTCCATGTCCCACATGGACACTTCGTTGTTGCCCTGAACAGCTAAAGGAAACAAAGGCCAGAATCTTGACTCACACAAAAAGAGTTGGGGAAGATTACAACAAAACAAATTGCAGTCCTGAGAGAAGGACAAACTTCTTTCTTTCAGGGGGAGAGACAATATAATATTCACTTAATAATATTTACTGAGCCAGTAAATACAGTAAATATTTTTACTATGGGCTAGTCACTGCGCTAGGCACTGAAGAAAAGATGGCAAACAAAGCAGAAAAATTCCCAGTTTCATGGAACTTCCATTATAGTGGGGACAACAGACAAAAATGCAAAGGCCCTTCTGAAGCAGGAGCATGCTTAGTTGAAAGAACAAGTCAGTGTGGCAGGAACTGACTGAGAATGGGAGATAAGCAGGAGAAAGGGCAGTAGTGCTGGTCATTTTCCATTTGCTGCTGTAAATCTGACCTGAATGAACCACATCAACAAGCTTCTGTACCCCCTCTGGCTGGGTCCACCAGCCTGTGGTAGGCTAAATAATGGCCCCAAAGGTATCCAAGTTCTATCCCCTGGAACCTGTGAATGGTACCTTATGTGGCAAAGTGACTTTGCAGATGTGATGAAATGAAGGACCTTGAGACAGATTATTCTGGATTACTCAGGGGGCCCCACATGCAATCACAAACCTCCTTAGGCAAGGGAGGCAGATTTGGCAGCAAGAACAGAAAGGAGTGTAACAATGAAACAAGATGCTATGTTGCTGGCTCTGAAGATGAAAGAAGGAGCCAAGGAATTTAGTTCTAGAAGCAGGAAAAGGCAAGGAAATAGATGTTCCCCTAGTGCCTCCAGAGGGAATACATGTCTGCTGCTACCTTGATTTTGGTCCACAAAACCCATTTCAGACTTCTGGCCTCTAGAATTATTAAAAAAATTAGTTGTGGTGTAACAGGAAACTAATACATGCCTATAAGAAACCGCAGCAGGAGATCAAAGGGAGGGAGGTAAGAAAGTCAAGTCATTCACATAAGGCTGGTCGTATCCCTCATCTCAAAGTCACTGCTCCTTTCAAGGTGGCCTTCTCTACTCCCTTCCAAATTCAGTAACCATGCCCTCCTCCCCTCATGCCTTCTACTGCTACTTTGCTGTTACCACCCCATATTACTGTGCTATCTTTTGTAATACCCCTACACCCAAACCTTTGTAAACAATTTTATTTGAAAATAAATTCTTAAATTATCCTACCTTGAGTGTGCTACTGTTTCCTGTTAGAATTCTAACTGATAAAGGTCAGAGAAGTGGCAAGAAGGCCGGTCCCATAAAGTCTTTTGGACTAAGAAGCCAATGGAAGGTACTGAGCAGAAGAAAACAATGGTCTTAAGAGGTACAGACAGAAGCAGGCTGTGAAGAAAATATCACATTAACAGAGGAAAGAGACTATAGTGGTTTGGACTAGGGAGATAGTGATGGAGGTAGTGAAGAGTGATCAGATTCTAGCTATACTTTAAAATAGAACTTACAGGACTGGCTAATGGACTGGAGGTGGGATGAGAAAAAGAATAGTCGAGGATAATTTCAGGCTTCTGCGAACCTAGCTGCCATTTACTGAGAGACCCATAGGAAGAGCGGGGTAGGAGGCAGTGGTGGAGACACTTAGTAAAGAGGAAATCAAGCATTCATTTTAGTTAGACATGTTGAGTTTACAATGGCTATTAGACATCTTAAGAGAGATTTTAAATAGGTATGAGTCTGAATAAATTTAGTAGTTAAAGCATGAGATTGCATGAGATCACACACAGAGCCAGTGTAGGAGAAGTGGTTGAGACCAAAGACTGGGTCCTGAGGCAGGCCACAATTTAAAAGCCAGGAAGATGAGAAGGAACTAGCAGATCAGGAAGTAGGAGAACCAAGAGAAATGTCCTTGAAACCAGGTAAGGAAAAGTATTTGAAAACAATGGAAATCAACTGATCAAATGAAAGTCAAATAAGAAAAGGGCTCACAGTAATAGCCTTAGAACTTGGCAACATGGTGACTTTGATAGCAGCAGTGTATGCGACGGACTATGTGTACAAGAAGGGACCACAAAGAGCCTAGAGGCAAGAGGGCTGAGGGAAAAACATAAGAATAATAAAAGCTATTATTTATCAAGCATTGTGTGCTACAGTATGTACTTTGCATGTTTTTTCTCAGTTCCCTATAACTCTACAAGGTAAGTATTTCTAACTACATATTAAAGATGAGGAAAATCAGTTTCAAGACTTGCCCAAGTGTCATGCCCAGGAGCCATACAAGAAAATTTGAGTGCCCAATGAAGCAAGGGAAGCTTTCAAGCAACACAAAGGAAGCAGAGCAACAAGAAATTGCAACAGAGAAGGATGAGTCAAGGTTTCTAACTTAGCTCTCTAGGAAGATGGTGGCAGCTGTAACAAAAATAGGGGACACAGGAGGAAGAAAAAAAGGATAGGAGATGGTGGTGGACAGTTAAGAATGGAGAGTAATGATGGTGACTGATGAGATCATTTTTGACATAATAAATATTAGATGACAGTGAGGTATCAATAGTGGCAACCTCCATAATCAGAAGAGAATCAAGCATTCAGTTCATATGTAAAATAAAACTAAAAACATCAGTTTTGGCAACAGGTTATTATGTACTTTCCAAGAAAATCTCCCAACACATGAAAGCCAGCCCTCCATCTTACCTGCAATCACCCAGGACTGATACAGAGGGTGCATTGAGAGGCGCCTGATTCGAGCCCTGGAAGGATGACAGTGACTTGAAATTGGCAACTGGAACCTCATGTCCCAACAAGCCATGGTACCACTGCTTGTACCTTAAAGAGAAAAAGCACAAAAAGATTACCATCTAATGATCAAAGTATATCAAGCTGCATTTATACAAATGGTAAATAGTATTAGCTTTTTATGAATTTATTTGAAAAATGCCTTCGTTACTTAAAAAAAACTTTTGTTCTCATGAAGCTGTCTCACCAGTTTCAAACAGTACCCCTTTGGTTGTTAAATAACTGAGATATAAAGTGCTTATCATGATGCTACTACTAATAATGTAAATTGAAAATGAATAATTTATTAGTTGCTGACATTGTTATTAATTGCCAAAGGCACCCACAAAAAACAAGCTATTGAAAAGATATAAAATTAATTTGGTAAGTCAAAATGTTCAGATTGCCTTAAATACCCTAAGATGTTTTACTGGTATTCAATGATCACCTTACCAATCCCAAAGTAGCAGCAGCTTTGTTGCTATCATCAGATTTCAATTTTTTCCATTTGCCCTTCCCTCTTAAACATTCTATAGACAAGTATGTTACATCCTTCTGTCCCTGTGCAGTTTATTCACACAAAAGGCAAAAAAATGCATTCCATAGAAACTATATAAAAAGTAATAAAGCAAAGGGCACACACTTAACAGTGTAACAAATGTTAAGTTAGGGAATCTAGAAAACCTAAATTCAAGCACAGAAGATAATTCCTCTGAATAAGCATGCCAACTAAAAAAGAATAAGATGTGGTAGTTTCTCAAGCAGCAGGTTCAAAACACCAGGAGGGAAAAACGTGAAACTTAAAGAAAGGGGCAGATGGGAAAAGGGGAAATGTTGATCAAAGAGTACAAAGTTTCAGTTAGGAGGAATTAGCTTTAGTGATTACTGCACAGAATGGTGATTATAATACAGCGTATATTCCAAAGTTGCCAAAAGAGTAAATTTTAAATGTTTTCATAAGTAATAAGTATGTGAGGTGATAGATTTGTTTAGTTTGATTTAATCATCCCACAATTAATACATGTATCAAAACATCACACACTGTACCCCATAAATATATACAATTGTTTGTCAATTAAAAAAGAAATTTTACAAAAGCAGCAATCCCATTCTTGGGTATATATATGCCTGAGATTAATGGAAATATATGTCCTTACAAAGACTTATTTGCAAATATTTACAGCAGGTTGACTCCGAAAAGCCAAACACTAGAAACAACTCAGCTATCCATCAACTGAGGGATAGAGGGATACATAAATTGTTATCTATAAAATGGAATATCATGCAACAATACATTTTTTAAAATCCTGCTTAAGCAAGCTGGATCACTTGGTTCATCTTTAGCCTTTGGAGACAAGGCAAACAATAAAGTAAGAAACCATTGCTTAGCTCTTCTCTCAACACCAGGCACTGTGACAGATCCTTTTGCTTCATTAAATCCTCAAAACTGCCCTTGAAAGGATTAGCCCCATTTGAAGATGAAGATAGCTGAACCTCAGAGGAGTTAAATAACCTGCCTAAAGCTATTGGAATTTAAACCATATCTGCCCGAACTCAGATGCTATTTTCCTTAAGTCACGTCTGCTGCTTCACTGGCAGAGTAAGAGAATGCCAACAAATCTGATCACTTAATGATTATAAAGTAAGGAGGCTCATTTAAGAACAAGGACAATGAGGAAACTGTTTTATGCCTTAGGATACTGATTTCACCCTTTCGAACCTGTTTTTTAATGAAAAAAATTGCAAGTTATTTTAACATGACTATGAATAAAAAAAGAGATGGGAAAAATTACCAATGAACAAAGAGGAAAAAACTGATTTCACAAGACAGCAATTGCAGGCATTAGTGGCATTCAAAAACCAGCCAATGACTTGAAAGTTAGCTTACCAATGCAGAGCCAGCATTGGTGGATGTCCACAGCAAAGGAAGTGATGAGGCCCGACTTTAAATCATGCTTTAAAGTCCACGCATTGCTTGAAGACCTAAGGTCCCAGCCAACCAGAGAGCCATTCACAGTGGCATAGGCAAGAACAGACTGTGCCCCAGAGTTGAAGTGATGCATATCCACAACACAACCGTCCTCCTTCTGATCTAGAATTCTAGAGAAATACACAAAGCACAGACGTTTCCAGTCACTGAAAACATAGCACTAGTCTCCCTTTAAGATGACTTTATATCCTATCCATAGTCAAGAAACAAGCGCTATGTGACTCCATCAAGAAAACAAAAGCCGACACATTAAAAAAAATTCCAGATGTACAGAAGAAGTGCAAAAATAGTAGAGTTCCTGTATATCCTTCACTCAAGCTTCCCCTTAGGTAAACAACTTATATAACCATAGAACATTTATCAAAACTAAGAAATTAACCTTGGTATAATACTAGTAATTAGAGTACAGGACGTATTCTGATTTTATCAGTTTTCCTCAGTCTTTCATGACCTTGATATTTTTGAAGACTACTGGTTATTTTAGAGAATGTTCCTCAATTTGGGTTTGTTTGACGTTTTCTCATTATTATCCTGAAATTAAGCCTTATTGGGAAAGATACCACAGAAGTGGTGTGTCCTTCTCAGTGCATCATTGAGATGGACAGGTTAGCATGTACAGGTTAATTATCACTTAGCCAAAATGCTCGCAACCACAACTGTTTCAGATTTTGGGCTTTTTTTTTTTTTTAGCATGAAATATTTGCATATACATAATGAGGTATCTTGGGAATGGGACCCAAGTCTAAACATGAAATTCATTTGTTTCATATATACCTCATACACCTAGCCTGATGGTAATTTTGTACAAAATACTTCTGTGCATGAAACAAAGTTTTAACTGCAACCTGTCCCATGAAGTCAGGTGTGGAATTTTTCACTTGTGACATCGTATTAGCAGTCAAAAACTTTCTGTTTTTGGAGCATTTTGGATTTTCAGATTAGAAATGTTTAACCTGAATCACTTATGATGTTAACTTGAATCATGTGAATTAAGCTGGTGTCTGCTAGGATTCCCCATTGTGAACATTTTTTCCCTTTATAATTACTCAATATTTGGCAAAAATACTTTGAGACAATGCAAAAATTCTGTTTCTGCTTTAACTCTGGCCCCCTAATTTTAACATCCATTTGAGGGAGCATGCCTGTGGTGAGCTAATGGTGACTTTTTGTTTCCCTCAGTCCTTCTACATTAGTTGACTGGGATTCTTCTGTAAGTTGTCACTTCTTCCCCATAAACTTATTTATTCACTTATTTATATCACTATGGATTCATAGATATTTATTTTTTTCTTTGAGTTACAATCTAATACTACAATTATTTATTTTGTTGCCCAAGTTGTTCCAACTTTGCCCACTGGAAGCTCTTTCATGTTAGCTCTTGTGCTCTTTCAATGTACTTTTTTTAATACTTCCTAATTTTTTGACACCACAAGATGCTCCAGGCTTGTTTTATTTTCCCTGCCCCACACACCTGGAATCAACCAGTTCTAGAAGTACTAGTTCCTTTTACTGAAGAATGGTATTTAGAAACAAAAATCTAAGCCCTATGTGTTCATTGCTACGGCAGTGTGCCTGCTTCTACGGCCAGAGCTAAATGGCCAGAGCTAAAAGATATATTATGTCTCAATGGCCAGAGCTAAAAGATATGTATACAACTTCAGGCATGTGGACACATCTATATTTCTGTATCTGTTCATGTGTTTGTATGCATGTATATATTTATACCTATGCATACAAAAATATCATGAGTCCATACTGATAATCTCCAACTCCTATCTAGTACCAGCGTTCATTCATCTGTAATACCTTTCTCTAACAGTGACAAACCTGGCTCTCATAACTACAATACATTTACCTACTTGTTCAACCTAAGTATACAAACGAAGGGTGAAGTTTCAGAATTGTTAAACCTGAAACTGTTAGAATGAAATTGTTAACCCTGTGAAAAACAACCAACTAGAATACAATGTTTGAGTTCCTTTTGTCATTAGCCTCCCAGTGTCAAATTTAAAAACTGTTTTCCAAAGTTACTCCTTTATTCGCCATGCCCTTCAATGTGATTATGTGATTCACTTGTAAAACAGATTAATTTGTCACAGACTGCATTCCATCTTTCCCCTTACATCCTGGTTAACTTTTTAAATTTTACATACATTTAAATTCACTTTTTGTGGTATACAGTTAAGTGGGTTAATTAGCAAAACACATTTAAGATTCATCAATGTTGTTGCATGAGTCAATAATTCATTCCTTTTTAATGCAGATTATTATTCTACTATATAAGTGTACTAGTTTTTTTCAAACTGAGGCATTTTTAAAACTAAAAAGAACACCATAAAACACTGATATTCATAAAACATGATATTCATACATATCATGCATTCATACAGGCAGTTTTAGTTTTATCTTTTAGATCAGAGGTCAGCAAACATCATCTATAAGGAGTCAGATTGTAAATATTTTAGGCTTTGTGAATCACATACATTCCTGTTGAGTATTATTTTTATTTTTGCAACCCTTTAAAAATGCAAACATCATTCTTATTTTATGGACCATACTGCAAGCTGTAGTCTGCTAACCCTTGGATAAACAATTGTACTTACAAATATTCTGATTTTTACCATATTTTCCCATTGAGGAGTGATGAAAAAATCCAACTGCCAAGTAAAATGTAAAATAGTTCCTTCCACAAATTCTAATTAGTAAGAGCTATCTATGACAACAGTTGATATAACCAAAACAATCAAAAACTTATGACCTTATGGCAAAGTTTCTTTGAAGCACGCACTGTGAGGCAGAGTAAAAGCTAAACATCCTGCCAGTCTCCTTATCTAGGTAGTTAGGTAGTTATCTAGTGTTTACTTTAAGACAGTAACATTTACAGTGAAAAGTGCCGTTGGCTGAGAGACAACCGTGCACTGAATGTGCATGTCTCTCTGGGTGTGTGGCCTGTGGGCTCAGTCACCACACAGGGCACCATGCCAAGTTATTAAATAATTTACATGAAACTCAATAGACATGTTACTATACAGACATCATCTGCTGAAATAGATTTTCTTAAAAATAGGTATTTGTCATTCAATGCCATAAAGAATATGTCCTGGACAAAAGCTGCTTAAATCTGTTCAATGAATGTGTGGAAAATCTTTTTAAATGCAAAAGCAAAACAAAACAAAACAAAAATTCCAGGTGACCCAACAAATATCCCTTTCTGCCTTAAGCTACCTAATGGCCATGGTTTATCATCCACTAAACAACTCCTCATTTTGCTTTCTTCTGTGGGGTCCACCACCTCCACCTGGCCCTTCTTAACCACCTTCCTTCACCTGGCTAACTGACACCTGGTCTTGCCTGTTGTCTTCCCTTTCAAGCTGGCTCCTGTTATCTATGCAAAAATTACCACATTGCACTGAAATTGTTCACTTGTCTATTTCTCCCACTAGACTGTAGATTCTTAAAGCATAACATATCTTGTCTTTGAAATCTTCAGTGTGTAACACATATTGGTCAAAAATCATTCTGCTTTGTCTTTAAATATCTTACCTTGTATGCATTTAATCTGCAAGCAACCACAATTTATAAAAAATGAAGAAAATTCCTAAATAAAACCACTGCTATTTTGTTTTAAAATGATAAGCAAATCATCTAAATGCTCTTCTCCATGTCCCCATCAACTTCAGAGATTTTAATGCCAAGCAATGGAATGCTGACATTTGAGTTTTCCTTAATGAAGAACACTCACATTCTCAAAATCAGGCAGAGTTGTGTTTTTAGTAGCTGAGACAGAAGATATAACTGGTAATTTTAGGTTATCCAGACAAATTCTAAACTGGGATGCGCTGCAAGTTCAAAGCTGCCCCTTCAAGTTCAAAGCTGCCCCTTTGACCTCTTGACAAGTTTGCAGAAGACAAGATACATAGATACCATCTTCTGAGACTAACCACATGTGACAGTTTTGAGCTGGAAGCACATTTTTAAAATTTTATTTATTTTATGGGCTTAAAAAAAGAAGTGCAATGTAAGAGGCCCTCAGTTGATCCCAACTACATTGCAGGGTAGAAAGGAGACTTAAGGTACTGTAGTGCACTAAATACAATGTTTAAAAAAGACAAAAGATAGATACCTGCTTTGTAGAGGATGGATTTTAGGAGACTTGGGCAGCTTAGAAGCCTCAATTCCAAGAAGCTGGACAGCACCATTATCGGATGCTATGGCTAAATAGTGGGAGCCTTGGCAGAATGTGAGCGTCTTGACTCGTCCTCCAATTCGGCTGTATGTAAGAATAGATCTGAATGAAAGAAAAATAAAATTCATTTATGAAACAATGTCACTGCTAATGTTAAATATCCACATGGCTATTAGCAAGCAAAATTATTACTCTGAGGTCCATTTAATCTCCCTGATCTCAGGACAAAAACAAGAATTTCCTCTCAAAAGAACTGTTACAAAAATCGACTTTTCTTCTGCTATTTTCAAATGGCCATCTGCACACACTTCTCTCTCCTATCATAAACTGTCCCTCCTTCTCCCCCCTTTTTTTTTTTTTTGAGACAGGGTCTCACTCTGTTGCCCAGGCTGGAGTATAGCGGCCTGTGGTGGGATCACAGCTTACTGCAGCCTTGACCTCCCGGGCTCAAGTGATCTTCCCACCTCTGCTACCCTGGCAGCTGCGACTACAGGCGTGCATCACCATGCCTGGCTAATTTTTTGTAGAGATGGGGTTTCGCCATGTTGCCCAGGCTGGTTTTGAACTCTTTTCTAATGAGAACTCCCATACTTGTGGTCCTGATCCTATCTCCTTCAACTCTTAGAATATCTTAAACCCTCACTCTTAACACCCTTCAGCTATCCTATCACACAGCTTGGCACAGAAGGAAAAGCACTGGCTTTGGAATCAAGGACTTCCACTACCAACTACTTATATGATGTTGGTCAAGCTACTTAACCAGTTGTATGCCTCAGTTTACTCATCTACAAAACAAGGACTGACCTATTTCCCTAACTGGACCATAGGGAAAATCAGGTAATATGTAAACCATAAAACATTCATAAATGCAAAATTATAATATTCAGTCTCTCCCACACATATGCTGACCTCTCAAGCTGTGTTTTCTACTCTCTTTCAATTCACTGCCAAACTTCTTGAATATATCATCTACGCAGGGGACCTCCATTATCACCAACTCCCTCCTCCATTATCCGCCACACAGACTGCAACTTTATGCTTCTAAGGGGCCATACCTCTAAAAGGTCAAAAGCCCCTAAACACCGAACACATTCATCTATCTTGTGTAATTTATTTCACTTTATTATAAAAGTTAATGCATATTAAGTGTACTAAATACAGAAATGTACAAACATTTATAATAATACCACCCAGAAACACTATTAACATTTTGTTACATATCCTTCAAAAGGTTTTCTATACATATTACAATACATTCACACTCGTTTTTTTTTTTTTTTAAATCTGTAATATTTCATATATTTTGTCCATATCTCTCTCTAGTTGTTTTTTTTTCTGTTTTTTTCTGAAACGGAGTCTTGCTCTGTCGCCCAGGCTGGAGTGCAGTGGCGCGATCTGGGCTCACGGCAAGCTCTGCCTCCCGGGTTCAGGCCATTCTCCTGACTCAGCCTCCTGAGTAGCTGGGACTACAGATGCCCGCCACCATGCCCAGCTAATTTTTTTTGTATTTTTAGTAGAGGCGGGGTTTCACCAAGTTAGCCAGGATGGTCTCAGTCTCCCAACCTAGTGATCCGCCTGCCTCAGCCTCCCAAAGTGCTGGGATTACAGGCATGAGCCACCGCACCTGGCCTAGTTGTTTTTCTTAATAACAGCTTTGCTGAAATGATTTTCAAATACCATAAAGTACATTTTAAAGTGCACAATTCAATGATTTTTAGTATATTAACAGAATTCTGCAAAGATCACCACTAATTCCAGGCCATTTTCATTAATTATAAGAAATCAAAAAATAAGCTGTCCTCATACCCATTAGCATTCATTCCTTATTTGCCCCTCTCCCTAGCCTCTGGCAACAACTAATCAACTTTATTTTCTATGAATTTCCCTGTTCTGGACATTTCATTTAAATACAGTCATACATTGTGTGGTCTTTTATATCAAGCTTCTTTCACATAACATAATGTCAAAGTTTATGTTGTGGTATGTAATACCTCATTCATTTTTAGGCTGAATATTATTCCATTGTATGGCTACATCACATTTTGCTTATCCATTCATCTGCTGATAAACATGTGAGTCACTTCCACCTTTTGGCTATTATGAATAATGCTGCTATAAACATTTGTGTGTAAGTCTTTGTGTGGACAAATGTCTCAAACACAATGCCCACAAGGGCCCCACAGGGGCCCAATCAGTACTGTAAATGAGTAAAGACAGCCAGTGACAAGCAATGGCAGAGATGGGAGTGCCAATATGCTTGGTCTCTCACACACACTTAGGCTATCTGTCCCCATCTCTTTTAATATTGACATAGAATTCACATATCACCAAATTCATCCTTTTAAAGGGGTTTATAAAGTCACCACATTTTATAACTATCACCATTATCTAATTCCAGAACATTTTCAGCATACCCAAAAGAAACCCTGTATCCATTAGCTGTCTCTTCCCAATGCTCCCTTCCCCCAGCACCTGGCAATTACTAATCTACTTTGTGTCTCTACGGATTTATCTATCTGAATACTTAATATAAATGAAATCATACAATATGTGGCCTTTGGATCTGGCTACTTTCACTTAGCATACTGTTTTCAAGGTTTACTCACATTATAGCATGTAGCAGTATTTCATTCCGTTTTATGGCTAATTTTCAACTGTATAGATATACCACATTTTATTTATCATCATTTCAATTTTTTGCTATTATGAATAATGCTGCTATGAACATTTGTGTACAGATTTTTGTGTGAATATGTGTTTTTAACTGTCTTGGGTATATAGCTAGGAATGGAATCATAGGGTCATACGGTAACTCTATGTCTACCATTTTGAAAGGCTACCAAACTGTTTTCCAAAGTTACTGCATTGTTTTTACATTTTCACCGGCAATGTATAAAGCTTTCAATTTCTCCACATCCTAACACTGGTTACTGCCTTTTTTACTATAGCCATTGTAGTGGGTGTGAAGTAGTATCTCACTGTGGTTTTGATTTACATTTCTCTAGTGACTAAGGAGCATCTTTTCATGTGCTTATTGGTCCTATTTGGAGAAACATCTATTCACATCATTTGCTTTTTAATTGGGTCATTTGTTTTTTTATTGTTGAGTTGTAAGTGTTCTTTATACATTTTAAATAATAGATCTTTATCAGATATATGAGTTATTTCTCCCATTCTGTGGATTGTCTTTTCACTTTCTTGATAGAGTCCTTTGAAGCACAAAGGGTTATAACATTGATGAAGTCCCATTTGTCTATTTTTTCCTTTGTTACTTGTGTTTTTCATGTAATTTCTCAGAAATCCTTGCCTAATCCATGGTCAGGAAGATTTACATGCCTATGTTTTATTCTAAAAGTTTTATAGTTTTCATTCTTACATTTACTCTGTGATCCATTCTGAATAAGTCTACTGAAATTCATCTTTTTGCATGTGGAAATCCTGTAATCCCAGCACCGCTTGTTCTAAAGGCCATTCTTTTCCCCATTGAATTATCCTGACACCTCTGTCAAAAAAAATGACCATAAATGTACTTCTGCATGTCAGTTCTATTCCACGAATATACGACACAAACATAGACATGATCTATATGTCTACTCTTATGCCTGTACTACACTGTCTTGATTTACTATAGCTTTGTAGCAAGTTTTGAAATACAGAAGTGTGAATCCTTCAATTTGGTTCTTTTCTTTCAATATTGTTTTGGCTATTCTGAGTCTCTTGTAATTCTTTATGGGTTTTAGGATCAGATCATCGATTTCAGGGAAAAAAAAAAAAAGGCAGCTAGAAATTCCACAGAGATGGCATCGTATCTGTACGTTGAGAGGTCTGCCATCTTAATGATATTAAGTATTCCATTGCATGAATATGGGGTTTCTTTCTATTCATTTGAGTCTTCTTTAATTTCTTTCATTGATCTTTAGTATTTTTCAGTATAAAATCTTATACTTTCTTGTGTAAAATTTATTCCCAAGTATTTTGTTCATTTTGATACTACTGTAAATGGATGGTTTCTTAAATTCATGTTTGGACTATTCATTGCTACCATATAAAAATGCAAATGATTTTTATATATTCATCTTGTATTCTGCAACTTTGTTGAACTTATTAGTTCTAGGAAGTTTTTAAAACAATTATTGTTGAATTATTGCTAATTCTCCACATACATGATCATGCTGGCTACTAACAGATAGTTTTACTTCTCCTTTCCAATTTGTATGCCTTCAATTTCTTTTACTTACCCAAATGTCCTGGCTAGAACCTCCAGTACAGTATTCAAATAAGTGGCAAAAGTGGACATTCTTGTCTAACTCTTCATCTTAGGGGGAAAGCTTTCAATCTTCTAACATTAAGTACAATGTTAGCTGTAGGGTTTTTTGTTGTAGATGGCCTTTATTCATTCTTTTCTATTACTAATTGGTTTATTGAGTTGGTTATAATCATAAAATGATACTGGACTTTGTCAAATACTTTCTGAGAGTTTGTTGAGATGACCATTTGGTCTTTACCCTTTATTCTATTAATATGGTACATTCATTAATTGATTTTCATATGTTGAACCAACCTTATATTCCTAAGATAAATTGTACTTGGTCATGATATTATTTTTTACATGTTGGATTCAGTTTACTATTATTTTGTGGCAGATTTTTACACTTATATTAATTATGGGTATTGGTCTATAGCTTTCTTGTGAACTGTTTATCTGGCTGTGGTATCAGATTGACATCTGCCTCAAAGGATGAGTTAAGAAGTGCTCCCTCATTTATTTTTTGGAAGACTTTTTGAAGAATGGATGTTACATTAGTCCCTTCTTATACACAGTTTCACTTTCCCTGGTTTCAGTTACCTGTGGTCAACCGCAGTCAGAAAATATTAAATGGAAATTCCAGAATAAACAATTCGTAAGTTTTGAATTGTGCACCATTCTGAGTAGTGTGATAAAATCTCACTGTCCTGTTCCCTCCTGCCCAGGACTTTAATCATTCCTTTATCCAGCTGAATACATTAACTGCTAGTTGATCAGTCAGTCACTTAGTAGCTGTCCCAGTTATTAGATTGATAATCACAAGAAGGGTGAGTACAGAACAGTAAGACATTTTGAGAGACAGAGACTCTATTCACATAACTTTTATTAAAATATATTGTTGTAACTGTTCTATTAGTGTTGCTGATCTCTTACTGTGCCTAATTTATAAATTAAACTTTATCATAGATATGTACACATAACAAAAACGACAGTATACATAAGGTTTCATACTATCCGAGGTTTGGGACATCCACTAGGGGTCTTGGATCGTCTCTTCCACATATAAGGGAGAACTACTGTAATTCTTTAAACCTTTGGTAGAATATACCATGAAGCTATCTCAGCCTGGGCTTTGTGGGAGGTTTTTTGATTACTAATTTCTTTATTATTATAGGTCTATTCAGATTTTATATTTCTTCTTTAGTCATTTTCAGCAGCTTGTGTCTTTCTAGGAATTCATCCATTTCACCTAGGTTATCTAATTTGTTGGCATACAATTGTTCATGGTATTCCCTTCATGGTACTCTTTTTTCATTTCTGTCAAGTCAGTAGTAATGTGCTCCCTTCAATTCCTGTTTTTAGTAACTTGAGTCCTCTCTTTTCATTGATCACTATAGTAAAGGTGTGCCAATTTTATCTTTACGAACAACCAATTTCTACTTTTGCCGATTTTTTTTTGTTTTTCTATTCTCTATTTCATTTATTTCCTCTTTAGTCTTTATCATTCCTTTCTACTTGCTTTAAGTTTGCTCTTTTTCTAGTTCCTTAAGGTTAGGTTAAATTACTAATTTGGGATCTTTCTTCTTTTTTAATATAAATGTTTACAGTGATAAATTTCCCTTTTAGTACTCCTCTAGATGCATTATCCAAGTTTTAGTATGCTGTTCCCATTTTTATTCATCCAAAGTATTTTCTAATTTCCCTTTGAAACACTGGGTATTTAGCCATATGTTGTTTAATCTCCATGTATTTGAGAATTTCCCAACTTCCTTTCTGTTACTGATACCTAGTTTCATTCCAATTTGGTTAAATAACACACTTCATATGCTTTCAATCCTTTTAAATTTGAGGTTTGTTTTGTGACCTAATATATGGTTAAATATAGAAAAGATCACATGTACTCTTAAGGAAGATTTATATTCTGCTGTTCCTGAGTGGAGTATTCTACTGATACCTGTTAAATCTAGTTGGTTTGTAGTGTTGCTCACATTTTCTATTTCTTTGCTGATCTTATGCTTAGTTGTTCTATCCATCTTGAAAATAAGCTATTAAAGGCTCCCACTATTATAACTGAATTATCTATTTTTCCCTTCAATTCTATTGGTTTTTGCTTAGTGTGTTTTTGGGGCTCTGCTGTTAAGTATGTTTGTAATTGTTATGTCTTCCTGATGAACTGATCCTTTTGCCATTATAAAAATCTCCTTGGTTGTCTCTAGGAGTAATTTTTGCCTTAAAGTTTATGTTCTATCTGACATTGGCCACTCCAGCTTTTTTTTTTTTTTTTTTTTTTTTTTTGAGAAGGAGTCTCACTCTGTCATCCAAGCTGGAGTGCAGTGGCACAATCTCAGCTCAGTGCAACCCCCAACTCCCGGGTTCACGCAATTCTCCTACCTCAGCCTCCCGAGTAGCTGGGACTACAGGCGCGTGCCACCAGGCCTGGCAAAATTTTTTTGTATTTTTAGTAGAGTCATGGTTTTGCCAGGTTGGCCAGGCTAGTCTCAAACTCCTGATCTCAGGTGATCTACCGCCTCAGCCTCCCAAATTGCTGGGATTACAGGCATGAGTCACTGTGCCCGGCCTAGCTCTTTCTTAGGTACTATTTGCATGGTTTATCTTTTCAATTCTTTTACTTTCAGTCTATTTATGTCTTTAAATCTAAAGTGTGTCTATCATACATAGCATATAGTTGGATCATGTTTTTTCACCCTTTCTACCAACTCTGCCTTCTGATTACATTTATAAGTTGTGGTTGCTCTGAGAATTCAATGAACATCTTAAAATAATCAAATTACTACCAACTTAATTTCAGTAATACTGAAAATACTTTGCTCTAATATGTCTCTTCCCTCCTCCCTCATATGTATAACTATTGTCATACAAATTACATATCTACACGTTATAAGCCCATTGACACAGTCTTCTAATTATCTCTTTATGCAGTCATCTTTCAAAATCAGATAGCAGGTAAAAAGAGTTACAAACAAAAATAATTTGTACTTTTATATTTACTTATGTTATCTTTACTGGTGCTCTTCATTTCTTTATATGGATTGAAGTTACTCTATCATATTCTTTCATTTCAGCATAAAGGACTCCCTTTACTATTTCTTTTAGGGCAAATCTGCTGGCAATAAATTCCCTGTTTTTATTTATCTTGAAATGTCTTAATTTCTCCTTGGTTTCTGAAGGACAATTTTACTGCCACAGAATTATTGGTCGACAGTCTTTTCAACACACTGACTTCTGGCTTCTATCATTTCTGACTTAAAAATCAACTGTTAATTTTATAGAACATCCCTTATATGTGAGGAGTCACTTTTCTCTCTCTGCTTTCAAAATTCTGTCTTTGTCTTCCAACAGTTTATGATGTGTCCCGGTATGGCTCCCTTGATTTTGTCCTATTTACAGTTCATTGAATTCTTGGGTCTGCAGATTAACGTTTTCCATCAAACATGAAAAGTTCTCACCTATTATTTCTTCAAATATTCTTTCTGTCCCCTTTTCTCTCTCCTCTCCTTCTGGAACTTTTATTATGCATGTGCGAGAATGCTTGATAGTGCACCACAGGTCTCTGAGGCTCTATTCATTTTTCTTTATTCTTTTCTTCTTTGTACCTCTGACTGGATAATATGAACCATCTTGGAATTCTGATTTTTTGCTCTTATCAGTGGAAATTGCTATTGAAACTCTCCAGCAAATTTTTTCAGTTATTATACTTTTCAGTTCCAGAATTTCTATTTTATGATTTCTACCTCTTTATTGATATTGTCTATTTGGTTAGACATTGTTCTCATACTTTCCTTTAAATATTTAGACATGGTTTTTAGTTCTTTGCACATATTTTTAATAGCTGATTTAAAATATATGTCTAGTAAGGTTTTTTCCTATGTATAAGCCATCCTTACTTGTTTCTTTGCCTAACTTGTAATCTTTTGTTCAAAACTGTGCATTCGAAATTAATATAATGTGTCAATTTTGGAAATAAGATTCCGAAGTGTTGCTATTTGTTTAATGACTTTCCTCCACTAATTCTATGAAGTCTGTATTCTTTGTCATATGTGGCCACTGAAGTCTCTGTTCAGTTAGGTAAGCGATCACTTAATAACTGGCAGGTATTTCTTTCAATGCCTTGAACAATTAAGTGAGGGTTTTGTTTATGTTGTGGCACACCTTCAACACTCCATCAAGCATTTTACATCTCTGCTTCAGTCTTCAGTTCTTGCTTGCACAGAGTCTCAAAGCCAGCCAGACATGAGAATTTGGTCTTTTCAGTTCCTTCCTGGGTATGTGCACAACTCTACACATACATGTGGTCTTATAAGGACCCAGGAATAGATCAAAACTTTTCAAAGGCCCATATGGACATCTCATTACCCAGTTCTTCCTTTTAAGCTTTCTGTCAGCCTCTTGATGCCACCTCAAGATGACTGCTACGTTAAATAAATGGTGCTGATTAGTTTCAACAAGTGCCCTGTGAGTAAGAGTTTTCTCAAAGAACAAGGTATGAGCCAAGTCAAATAAAGACGGGCCCTGAAAATAGAACTTTTCAGCCAGCTGGCGCAGAGGTCAAGTAATGACAATTCTCTGGAGGTGGGCTTTTGGGGATCTCCAATGCCATTATGACCCCTCCACTGGCTACTAAGGGGCTAGTTTTCATAGCTACCATAGTTGTGAGGCTGTTTTCCAGACTGCCACAGAGCTGGTAAAGGGGGGTGAGATTACAGTAAGTTAAGGACGACATGGCTCCCTATTCTTATTGAGCGTCAGGTGTTTTTCTTGAATCCACTTTAGATTGCTGCAAGGTGTTAGCTGATTTCCAAAGTTCTCGGAAAATTGGCTTTGACAGTCTTTGCCAGTATTCTCACTGCTTTATGGAGGAACAGATTTTTGGAGGTCCTTACTCTGCCATTCCAAAATAGAAACCCCATACGCTCTTCTTAAACCTAATTTTAAAAAACACAACTATCTATGTCTTTCATTGATAACTGCTGCTGAACTTTGTTTGCTCCTAATTTTTTGCTATTATAAAGAAAGTCAATCTGAACAGTCTTGAAACTAAATCTGAGTTGATTCTTAGTTAATTCTTTAGGATATGTACATCATAAAGGCTTGTGATACATATATTGTAAAAAAAAAAACCTCCAGGAAAGAGGTATCAATTGCATTCCACCAGAGGGCACTGTATGAGAGTGCACCAATGGCATTATGAGGTTTTTTTTTTTTTTTTTTTTTGAGACGGAGTCTCGCTCTGTCGCCCAGGCTGGAGTGCAGTGGCGCAATCTCGGCTCACTGCAAGCTCCGCCTCCCGGGTTCACGCCATTCTCCTGCCTCAGCCTCTCCGAGTAGCTGGGACTACAGGCGCCCGCCACCGCGCCTGGCTAATTTTTTTGTATTTTTAGTAGAGACGGGGTTTCACCGTGGTCTCGATCTCCTGACCTCGTGATCCGCCCGCCTCGGCCTCCCAAAGTGCTGGGATTACAGGCGTGAGCCACCGCGCCCGGCCGCATTATGAGGTTTTCATGCTAGTAGGGTTTTTGTCTCATTGAGAGAGGCCTACATATTCTTTTCATAAGTTTTCTCTTTCATTGTAGTTTATAATATTAACTTAAATGGTTTCTTCTCTTTCCCTTTCTCGCCCCTCTCTTCCTGTTCCAAAAATTCAACTTCCTAAGATTCAGACATCAGGCTTTTGTTGCCCTTCATATTCCCTTTACTTCATAGACACTCAAAAACGTTGACTTTCAATACTACCAGTGACTCCAAAATATGTAACTCTAACCCTGACGACTTTCTTTTGTACTGCTCATATTGTTTTAAGTTTTCACTGTGATAGAACTCCATTTAGATATTTTACTACCACCCCAATTTCAGTAAATACCAAATGCATCCATCTCCCCTAAAATTGAGAAGCTGAATGAGCCCAGAAATAAGGTAGCACAAGAAGAAAACATAGAAAATATAATTTAGAATACTATAAATGAGTAAGTTGAAAAATCTGTGCAAAAGTTTAGAAAAACAGCAATTTTTCAAGAACTAGTCCCAAAGGGACAAACAAAATTTAAGTCAAATAAGAAAAAAGAAAATGGCAGAGCCAAGATCTAGGTAGCGTAAATCACCAATCATAATTCAGTAAGAAAATCAGGACTGGAAACTGAATGGTCTGCCAACATCACTCATGGGGGAAACTCCTCTTAGTCAGAATGTACTAGTAACATTTCCTAAGAAAACACATTAGCTTTGCTGTTCTTTCCCTGCCACCAGCTGTTCCCCACTTGGCTCTGGCAATAAGAATTGCTTCCTTCTCCCCTCACTAGTCAACAAAGGCATGTGATAAGGGCGACACATTGCATTTTCTTACCCTCTTTCCCAAGCCAAGGCCCATGGCTGGCCACAAACAAGAGAGCAGGTGTTACAGCAAAGCAAAAGAGTAACTGCATTCAGAGGAGATCCAGTCTCCTAACCATACAGACTTTCCAAATTCTATAAACTCAGCTAAATTACCAAAATTTGGGGGATATTATCTGAAATGTGATACCAAAACACCACTGTCTAAAGCATGACACTGGGATACAGAAAGTATGACTGTAATAAAAATCACTTGAGAACTAACAAGCAGGGTTTTTGCAATTTACCATCCTAATAAAGGGGGCAATGAATACAACTGATAATAACAAAGAACCATTTGGAAAACAATTATCAGAAGAGGTACTTAAAATGCTAATTAAAATGCTAAGAATGGGCTGGGTGCGGTGGCTCACACCTGTAAACTCAGCACTTTGGGAGGCTGAGGCGGGCGGATCACTTGAGGTCAGGAGTTCAAGACCAACCTGGCCAACAATAGCAAAACGCCTCTCCGCTAAAAAGACAAAAATTAGCCAGAAGTGGTGGCACACGCCAGTAGTCCCAGCTACTTGGGAGGCTGAGGCAGGAGAATCACTTGAACCCAGGAGGCGGTGGTTGCAGTGAGCCAGGATCGTGCCACTGTACTCTAGCCTGGGCAACAGAGCGAGACTGTCTCAAAAAAGAAAACAAAATGCTAAGAATGGTTAGGAAAAAATCAAAAGAATGGTAGTAGCAGGGGAAGGAAAGAGCAGGGATATAAAAGAAAGGGATAGGAGGGAACCTCCTGGTATGATGGTCAAATTTTGCATCTTGAGAGGGATTCAGGACGCAATGGTATTATTTGTCAGAACTCATGGAATGGTTCATTTAAGATCTGTGTACTTCATAGCATACAAATTTTATATCAAGAAGAAAAAAAGAGCTATAAATATTGAAATCCTGTCAATGATGTGCATGCTGAAGTTTTTAGAGGGCACATAAAAAAAATGGGGCCAGGTAGTAGCTCACACTTGTATCCCAGCACTTTGGGAGACTTGAGAGGGGAGGATCGCTTGAAGTCAGGAGTTCAAGACCAGCCTGGGCAATGTGGCGAGACCCGATTTCTCAAGTAAAAAAAAATATATATTTTTAATTAGCTGGGTGTGGTGGCATACGCCTGTAGTCCTAGTTACCTGAGAGGCTGAGGCGAGAGGATTGCTTGAAACCCAGGAGTTCAAGGTTACAGTGAGCTATGATAAGGCCACTGCACTCAGGCCTGGGCAAAAAGAGATCCTGTCTCTAAGAAATAAAATAAAAATAAAAAATTTAAAGAATAGATTGATGAGAGGCGGATAAATGAATAGTTATAAAACACAGCAAATATAGTAAAATCATTACAAATCTAGGTGGCAAGTACACGGATGTTCACTGTGAAACACTTTCAACTTTGCTTGCATATTTGAAAATTTTATAGTAAAATGTTGACAAAAAAAAATTGCTACATGGACCTAGGATTCTTTACTTCTTTTTAAATTATGTTCTGACCAATACAACACAAAGAGAGAATGAGGAAAAATACAATAATTAAGCATGGTGTAAAAATATAGAGCTAATTGGCACAAAATCTTAGGTTGGTAAGTAAAGAGTAAATTTTTAAATTATTTTAGTTATCAAAGATATTTTGTTGTTTGATGATTTTGTGGCTAATTATGGTCAATGAACTTATAACAAGAAAAGCACCAGAGATTCTCCACATCTTTTTACATAGATGACATTCAATTCTGATTTCTAGTAGCTTTCTTTTCAGACCAAACTAGGCAAAGAACAAATAAGAATATGGTAGAACCAATACAGAGAAAGAAAGAAACAGAGGGAGGACAAATTGCAAATCAGATAGGGACATACTTATAAAGTTGTACAAATCTAAAATATTTATCATAATCACATTTATTAAAATCACATCATGCATATTTAAAGTCTTACGGATTTGAAGTCATAAATTATATCCTTCTTGTCCGCAGGAGTGTGGCAATGGTACACTATTTGTTTTCCTTATACAGTTAGCCATTCTATAATTTTTTTTACTTTTTTCATGATCATATTCCATCTAATCCATTCAGCAAATCTTGTTATATCCAGTATCTGATCATTTCCCGCCACCTCATACTGCTACCAAGCCACCAGCTCTTGCCTGATTATTTAATAGTCTTCTAACTGCTTCTGCCCTGCTCCTCTTCAGTCTATTCTCAACATAACAGCGAAGGTAATTCTGTTGACCACTAACTCAGATGACATCTCTCCTCTACTCGGAACTCTTCAAAGGCTCCCCATCTCACTCAGAGTCAAAGTCAAAGTCCTTTACAACAGCCTACAAGGCCATATCTAATTGGCCCCTCTTACTTCTCCATCTAGCTCACTCTGCTCCAGCCACAAAGACCTTTCTGCTGTTCCTCAACCATGCCAAACATGTTTCTTCCTCAGGGCCTTTGAAATGCCTGTTTCCTCTGCCTGGAATGTTTTTCCAGATATCCATATGGCTTTCTCTCACTTTTTTCAAGTCCTTCCTCAAATGTCATTTTCCCTGTGAGGCATTCTCTGGCTAATTTATTTAAAATTCTACCCTACCCCACCTCTACTGCATTTCCTAGCTTCCTTTCCTGCTGTATTTTTTACCACAATTTTTTTTAACCATCTAACACATTAGCTGTTTTACTTATACTTTGTCTCTCACTTTCCACTAGAAGGTAAACTCCACAGAAGAAGGATTTTTGTCTATTTATTGTTGCTGTATGCCTGGTACCCAAAACAGTGGTTATTATAGAGTAAGCACTCAATAAACATTTGTTGATTTGAATTAATGAACTGATTCATTCCTGAGCATATGGTACCTGGTAGTGGTGGTCTTCCCCTCCATCTTTTGACTGTTCCAGATTTTCACTGTGCCATCATTTGAACATGTTGCAAAAAGTGAGTGTTCATCAGAGACTCTAATTCGATTCACAGCAGATTTATGCTCATGAAGATGGGCAACTAACAGCCCTTTAGGACGCCATCCTAAGGAAAAGCAAAGGAGCGTATCATAAACTGTAGTTTAAAAATACAATTTCCCCATCATACCCCGTTATAATAACAACCAGCTTGAAAACAATCATAAGAACTAAAATATTTGAAAGTACCAATAGTTGCCAAGAAAGAGTGGTCTACTGGACCATGACAGATATTATTTACTGAGAAATCAATTTAGCAATTAAGTGTTGCTTAGATAGCTTCAGAAAGGCAGCCCCTGGGGCCCTTCTCCAGTATCTGAGAAGGCACAGCAGCTACCTGAAAATGAAGGCACAGGAGTACCTGCTACTTCTGAAATCCCTGACTACTGACTCAGTAGCATGAGGTAATGATTAGTCTAGAGAAAGTGGACACTAGGAGGCCCAGTTCCACTATACATAAAAATGAGACCTTGAGCTACTTACTTAAACTCTCTGACCTTTAATTTCCTAAATGTAAAATGAGGGGCATATTACTTAACCCAAAGGGAGACTATATGGACAAATGAGATACATACAAGAGTCTAATATTATCCATACCCTATAGTAAACACCCAAATGTTGGCTGATTCTCTTTTTACCTGAAATCATTTATTCTATGGTATAAACACATTAGTATAAATGGTATTATAAATTACAGCCTCAGAATGTTCATGGACTTTCCAGTACTTTGACATCTATAACCTATGTTTTCTTATGTATATTCTTTTTTTTTTGAGTATGATTAATTTCCTCTAATAAATTATACATTCCCTGGGGACAGAAACCATGTCTTATCCATTCATGATTCATTCACAGCACCTAACATAGGTACCTGCACATAACTGTCTTCAATGTTTGATAGCTTCTTTTGTATTAAGTATAACAGTTCATGATATTTAATACCATAAGATTTTAAAATAAAACAGAAAGCTATGCTAAAGAGCATACTGTACTGGGAATCACCACTGTGGTGACCTGAGTGATGATAATTTCATTTTAGAATGATTTCTATTCACCAAGAAACAAAAATGAAACTGATACCAATGCCAAACCGAGCTTACTCTAAAACGAAAAACAAAATGTTTCCCCTTAGATCTCTGGCTCACATGTGTGGGAACAGTAGCTAAATGTGATTTTTAAGAATATGCTGGATTTGAAAGTGATCAAAAACACTTTGTCATGAAGTCTAATAATCCACTGGGCTAGGCTGCACATTTCCCTCTGCAGAAAAGCAATTTCACACAGCTACTCGAGTGCAGAAAGAAAAAAAATCAAGAGTCCAACAGTCACTGCACATTTCTTGACCTACAAAATTTGACATCTTTTCTGTGATTTATTAAATAAAATGTGTTACTCTACTAAGTATAATATGCCACTTACAAAGACAGATTCTATCATAAAATACAGCAGTTTATGCTCAACTTTTCACTGTTTTTAAAGTTGCGCTGGTATATAATATTGACTCATATCACAAAAAGTTTAAACATTAAACAATTCCAAAATATTTATTTTGATAAGAAAATTTATGCAACTAACGATGCTACTTGCCACTTAACAATATCTTCTAAATCTTTAAATCATTGACCTTTACCAGCATTTTCCCCAAGTCCAAGTGATTCCCATCAGTAGCCCATGGGAATTCACATGACTTGTAAATATCTATATATAAGCACACTATGCATCTTCTCAATTTCAATTTTTATCATTAAAATGTAGAGACAGAAACTCAAAAAATATTTGTAAACCTACAAATCTAGTATCAAAGACTAACTCTGCTACATTACACTAGGCAAGTCTGTTAAGATAGCTGAGTCTGATTTTCATTTGAAGTATCTCTAAATTGCTTTTAAGTCTTAACAGAATATAGAACTGTTTCCTCAAAATTTTAATGTTGATCATCGTTAAGGTGTAGAGTCAGACATGATGTTGTTTTCTTTTCAATTATTTATTTATTTACTTTATTTTTTTTTTTTTTGAGACAGAGTCTTGCTCTGTCGCCCAGGCTGGAATGCAGTGACATAATCTCAGCTCACTGCAACCTCTACCTCCCAGGTTCAAGCGATTCTCTTGCCTTAGCCTCCCAAGTAGCTGGGATCACAGGCGTGTGCCACCACACCTGGCTAATTTTTATATTTTTAGTAGAGATGGAGTGTCACCATGTTAACCAGGCTGGTCTTGAACTCCTGACCTCAAGTGATCCGTCCACCTCAGCCTCAAAAAGTGCTGGGATTACAGGTGTGAGCCACCACAATCAGCCTGTTTTCTTTTTAAAAGTACTCATCATTTTCTAAATTTTCTTTTTCTTAAATAATATTAATGAAAGTATGTTAAACCTTCCAGAAATTAAAAGCAGGAATTTGGTCAAAGAAGCCAGACATTCAAATGAGAAAGTGGCAAGGCATTAAATAGGTAGAACCTAGTACTATAAATGGGGAAAATGAAGCACAGATAGGCTAAATTATTACGTGATTGGCCTAAACATGACTTTGCCAGTTGCCCCCACAGCTAAAAAGATCCAACTGCACAAATAATGACATGATTTCTTACTTACTGCTTCTTCCTCTGGGTTTCCCAAATAACATTTTTGTTCTTACCTCTTTTGTCTAGTAGTTAAGTATTCATTTCCTCTATTAGATTCTAGCCTTAAGCACCTAGACTACAACTACCATCAATGGAACTTTTACCAGGTGGTGGTGGTTTACTCTCCCATTCAGCATTTTCCATCATCTGCTTAGCTATTCTCTCAGCATTGCACTGCTCCCGCTTTTGCTGGATGAGCTGCTGAAGTTCAGTTTTACAAGTTGTAATTCGAATCTGATAGGTGGATGGTAAAATTGTACTACTTAAAACCGGTATTACTGGTTTTTTATTTTGGACAGTTGTCACTTCTGGAACCTACAAAACAAATAGAATTCTAACTATTTACGTCATAAGCAAAGTATATTTGAAGACAGAAGTGTACCCATGTTTTTATCTATAAATTATAACAGCTTTTTGTCCTCATTAATGTACCAATTTTAAAATCCATATAAATACAATTACATTTTTTCAATGAAAACCCAGTTAAAATGAAGTATAACCACAAATGCTACATTTCCATTTTTATATAAATCCTACATTTTATATATAAAAAAACTGATCAGCACGAAAATAACATTAAACAAAAATTATCATTAAGTGAAAAGAAGAAATGGAATTTCAATTCAATTAATCTAGTTCAATTAATATTTTTTAAGATATGATTGACTAGGAAAGAGCTGCCTTAAATTACAAACTTATTTCAAATACAGATGCTCCTCGACTTACAATGGCATTACATCCCAAAAAGCCCATCATAAGTTGAAAATATCATTAAGTCGAAAATGCATTTAATACACCCAACTACTAAACACAGCTTAGCCTCGCCTACTTAAACATGCTCAGAACCTTACATTAGCCAACAGTTGGGCAAATTATATAACACAAAGCCTATTTTATAATAAAGTGTTGAATATCTCATGTAACTTACTGAAATCTGTAGTGAACACGAAAAATGGGATGGCTATATGGGTACCGGAAGTACAGTTTCTAATGAATGAATATCACTTTCACACCATATAAACTCAAAAAATCCTAAGTCTAACCATCATTAAAGTCAGGAATGATCTGTACATCAAAAGCATCATGACATTTATCACACACAGGAAATTTGGGACTTCTTCCCAGAAGTATTTTTGCTATTTTATAGATATGGCTATGTTATACTAGAGGAGGAATAAAAAAGATTTAAAAGGTTCACTGCAGCCTAATTATAATCACAGTTCATAATAATGTCTTCAACCCACAATTTCAGATTACTGCATTGCCAAGTACTCTAAAATGAGATCTTTTTAGTACTTTCAATAACTTGATTTCCTCCACACCATAAAATTAAAGATAAACCTGTCTTAGAAAGAAATACGTCCTCCCTAAAAGACAAGTCACCATATTGATTTTTCCACTGCAGTACACAGCCTTTAAACAACCAAAATAGCAGAAGAGCATTCAAAGACATTAGGAGGACTACTGACTGGGTGACACAGTACCTGTGGAGAAGTTGACAAAGGGACACAAATGCCAGCAGAGGACTCGGAACGAGGAGGTTTCCCAGTCTGAATCACCTCCTGATCACTCCCTTTAGGTAGGGCCTGTGGCATGTTTGGTGGGTCCAGTGACCCAAACATGCTTTTCCATTCTTCATTTACATTTGAGTCTTGTTTTACATGTTTTCTGGCTATGAAAATATATTCAGAATAGTTAGTCTGAAGGTAGCCTTTAAAACCATTATGTACTTTTATTGCCTTTGGAGGGGACAGGAGAGGAGGCAGGGACAGAAATACACTTCATATTCTATTTGTTCCTTAAGATTTTTAATTTATTCATATTCATATATCAATTCATTAACTCTCACTTCATTTCTAGGGCAGATGGAACAGATGTGTTTCCAATGATGTTAATAATAAGAACTAATTACTTCCTACTTTCCCAAAGCCAGCTCAATTTCAAGTAACCACTATATCTAAAGTAGTGAATAGTAAGAAAATAGCATTTGTTTTAATTTGCATTTATTAAACTATTTATCTTTTCATATATATGCATTCTATTCTATCAGTTGTCTGTTCATATCCTTCAATCTTTCTTTTTTTGGCTTGCTTTCTTATTAATTTGTATGTTTTATATATTATGGATATAAACCATTAAAACTTAAGTTACAAATACTTTTTCTCAAATTTGGGAATTAGAAGTTTATTTTAAATATAATTCATTAGCTGCCTTCAAAATCTAATGCTAGAATAGAGGAAATTTTAAAGGCATGTAAATGGCAGTGAATATATATGCAAAAAGGGTATGCACAGGATCTTAAAAAACTTCATACAATCAATGTCAATGTCACAAGAGCTCACAGTTTCAAATCTCAAGACTGCAAATGGTTAAGTCTTGTCTGGTGTCTACTCTTTTGTATTTCATTGTTAATAGCAAGACCTTTCTTTTGAATTCATTGGGCATTACCTACTAATAATAAACTAGAAAACTTGATACCATTTTACACAGACTATTGTTCTTGGGTTGCTGGTTAAAGGGTTAAAAAATAGAATTTCATCTTCAATCATACACCTCCATGGTGACAACATGATTTTCCTGTAAAAGCAGAGCTTGGGAATCAGACCTTGGTTTGTCACATACAGAGCTGTGATTCTGGCAAGTTACTTCCTTAACTGTTAGTTCGTTTCCCTATTTTTCTTCCCCAAAATCTCCCTGCTAAGTAATGGAATCACTGTATTTGAAAGTTCTTTATCTGTGAAATGGGGCTTTTTATTTTATTATTAATTAGCTAAAAAACAGTCTTATGAAATAACTAACAACAACAAGCTACATACACACAAACAAGCATACTAACCCCGTTTGTCATCTGGTTCTTGTTTGGTTTTAACAAGATCAACTTGTCTCCCAGTTATGCCTAAAGCTGCCAAGTCAATTACACCTTTCTGACTACTATCATGAAGATGGCTCTGGTCCACTACATTGGCCTTTGCTTTATTAGATTTCATCATGAAGTCTTTCAGTGCCAGAAGTTTGTCTTCCTCTTCCTCTGTCATTCCCTAAAACCAAATAAAACCATATGTTCTAGTTTATTTTCACAAGTAATAAAAACAAGCCTCAGAATGACTAACAACTGAAGGGACAAATCGCCCAATTTAAAACTGAAAAGAGTCAGAAGGGTGAAACAACCAAGTCCAAGTGAAAAATAAACTTAACAATACAGAATGACATGTCACGACTAAGATCTCCCAGAACACTCTATTAGGGCACTTTGTAATTTGTATCGTGATTTATATCTTAACTTTCTTCCTAAAGGACAGTATTCACACATAACTCATCTTTGGAATTTCCAAAGAACACAATTTGTGGTATCTAGTGATATTTAAAATACAACTGTTGAATAAATATTTATTATCTGAACAAAACTCTGAATGTACAATATTAAGCAAAAGAAAGTGTACCTACTTCAACTTTGCTCCTGGTTGTGTTGAGAAATTTACATTGAATGAGTATATAAAGGCATTCTACGATATATAAAATATACTATGCAACTAAGGGATTGACTGGAATGCTGCCTGAACTGCAAATCTGAGCAACAAACCCAGTAGCAATCTAGGATAATGGCTGAAGTCAGACTGCCCAGGTTCAAATTCCAGCCCTAATTACTACTTACTATATCTGTGCACCTCTATTTATCTATAAAGATAATTACTGGCACCCATCTTATCAGATTATAGTGAAATTTACATGTTAATCCACCTAAAATACTTAGTGCACTTGAAACGGACAAATACTAAGCAATCAATCTAAATAATTAATTCATTGGCAACTTAAATATTCTGGTAAATGTGGCAGCTCTGCGTGTCTTTCTTTCCAACCATCCACAGAATCCTCTAGTACATTTTCATCATGCAAAGGAATAAAAAACATTCATTTAATAAAATGTCAGTTCTCCTGAGGCCTCAATCTAGAATCCCACTAGAGTTTAGAGTCATATTCACAATTCTCAGGCAGACTGTGATAAAACCAACCCCAGGAGGGCACAAAGCTAAAAAACATGAAACAAAATTGCATCGAAGTACAATAATAATAGACATATTCTTGACTAAATCCCAGTGTTAACTTGCAATACTTGGTTTATTTTCATGTCTCCTCCTAAAATTCGCTTTAAATAGACAATAGCTACTTTATAGCTAAAGTAAGAGCTCTCTTTTTGTTAGTCTATGTTTTAGTCCACAAAAGGGAAGGCCACAACAAGGGCTGTAAATAGTAATGAAGTACTGATATATGGTACAACATAGGGGGACCTTAAAAACATTAAGATCAGTGAAAGAAGCCAGACACAGAAGGCCACATATTGCATGATTCCATCAATATGAAATGTCCAGATTAAGCAAATCCATAGAGACAGAAAGCAGATTAGTGACTGCCAGGGGCTAAGGGAAAGAAAATGACTGCTAATGGATACAGGGTTTCTTTTCAGGGTGATGAAAATGTTCTGGAATTTAACAGTGGTGATGGTTGCACAACTTTGCAAATGTATTAAAAACCAGTAAGTTGTACACTTCAAGAGTGAATTTTATGGTAGTGAATTGTATCTCAATAAAAAACAAAATATGTTAGCATCACACCATGAAAAAACAAATTGACAAGAACATTACAAGAAAGGAAAACTACAGGACAAGGTTGTTCATAAACGCAAATGAAAAAATATCCACTAAAGTAGGAGCAAACCAAATCCAGTATATATAAAAACATTTTATATATTTATATTAAAACTACATTTATATATAGATACAATATGACAAAGCTGTGTTTATTTCAAATATCCAGGGAATAAAGCAAGTTAAAAATATGAAAAATCAATCAACATATTTCAACACATTAACAGAATAGAAAAACCATATAATGATCTCGATAAAAGACATTTGATAAAATTTAACATTCTTCCAATAATCATCTTAGCAAGCCAGAAAGAGGATTTCCTTAATCTGTTTAAAAGATTGTACAAAAAAATAATAGCAAAAATCACATGGAATGGTATAATGTCGAGAGTTTTGCCCCTGATATGAAAAACAAGGATGCCCACTCACACCAACTCCCTTTAATACTATACTAAATATCCTAGTCATTTAAATAAGGCAAGGAAAACAAAGGTATTCAGATTGGAAAAAAACGAATAAAATAGTCACTGTTCACGCATGATACGAATGTACAAGTTCAAAAGAAAATGTTTAGCAAATTATTATAATTAATAAGTTTTATGAGGTTGCCAGATAAAAGGAAATATAAAATTTTTTCCTTATACCAGCTACAAACAAAATAATGTTTTAATATGCCAATTGTAATAGCATTAAAAATAATCAAAAGTGACAAGCTGACTTCTACAGGTTCAATGCAATCTCAATCAATATATCAGTAAATTTGTATTGCATAAAGTGACGAGCTGACTTCAAAAAAATCACAGGGAAAATGTGTAAGAATCAAGGATAGCCAAGAAACTCTTGAAAAAGAAAAAAAATGTTAAGAACCAAGGATAGCCAAGAAAATCTTGAAAAGGAAAAAAAAAAAAAAAAACAAGCTGGGACATGATTTTTCTACCAAAGATCAAGCCTAAGTTATGGTAACTAAGAAAGTGCAGTACTAGTGTTAAGTCCATAAACATACTCACAAACTTCGGCTTCTGACCATGATGAAATAACAGGGACCAGACTAGTTTTACCCTTCCACTTTAAACAACTTCAAACTGTACAAGACACACACACACACACACCCACGCACACACACACAGACACACACTTTTCAGACACGGAAAAACAGGCAGACAGGGTTACAATGCCTAAAATATTTAAAACTGAGCCCTATGACTGTCCCAGCAATACTGTCTAGAGAGAGTTGCCAGGCTATGGCAGAAGGAACATAGAGTAAAACAGAGCTGATTTCAAGAGACACATGAGAGTTCAAGAAAGTTACAAAGGCTAACTCTGTGGGGCAGAGAAATGAAGAAGAAGGATCCGCACAGAATGAGAGCTTCAGAGGGCTACAGAAGGGTCTCCTCAAGTCTTTGGCTGAATATGAAGCTATGTATGCATAAGGAAACTACCTGAGGCCATAGAAAGAACAACACAAGGTTGGGAACAGTGAAAGACCTCTTAATATATACAAAGCATCATGTTCTGAGAAATCCTTAGCAGTGGGACTAAAGTGACCAAGTAAGGGTTGGTCTGGACCTATCCTAAACCTATCTTAACAAAGCTTAAAAGCAAAGCTTAAAAGGATGAAACTGATTCCAAGTAACTGTACAGCAGAACAAGTCCAACACTGCAAAGCAACTCAACACCCAACATAAAATTCACGATCGACAGAGAAACTGCATGGCTGGAGGGCAGGGATTAGATAAAAACTTAACATTGCATTATATATCTTCTTATAGCTTTTGAATTTTAAACCTGTATTTATACTAATCTGTCAAAAAGTACAAAAATAAAAAATCATTAAAAATGTAACTCATTTTTTAAAGGGGTGAAATCATTTTGTATTATTTATTAGCACCTGATTAAATGGATACAAATAAAACAGGGAGCTCTTGTAGGTGGATCTAATGAAAACAGCCCTTCCATGAGTCATCTCCTGATTTAAGTTCTACTGAAAATCTGGAGTACAGATTCCAACTCCCATATGGGTAATGTTCCAAAAGTGTATGTTAAGTCTATTAACTGGAACTACTAACATATTTTCCCATAGAAACAATGCTAGGCTGGTCTAGAAAGGCCTACTTTACCCACAATGTGTCTCAAATACAGTCCCGTATAGAAGAGCACTGAAGAACTCCAAGCTAAAAAAATAATATGTAGGAGTGTTCATATTGCCTGCTTGCAGAAGCTAAAAATATGGCCCTTCGCTCTGTAGCCCTGACATTAGAAACAAGGACTCACCGCGCGCAGTGGCTCACGCCTGTAATCCCAGCACTTTGGGAGGCCAAGGCGGGCGGATCACCTGAGGTTGGGAGTTCATGACCAGCCTGACCAACACGGAGAAACCCCATCTCTACTAAAAATACAAAAGTAGCCAGGCCTGGTGGTGCATGCCGGTAATACCAGCTACTCAGGAGGCTGAGACAGGAGAATCCCTTGAAACTGGGAGGCGGAGGTTGTGGTGAGCCGAGATCACATCACTGCATTCTAGCCTGGGCAACAACAAACTCCGTCTCGATTAAAAAAAAAAAAAAAAAAGAAACAAGGACTCAATTCCTATCTCCAAAGCCTCCCCTGGATCCAAGTCTCTGCTAGTAATCCTAAGAAACTCAGGTAGCACAGGGACCAAAAAGAAGTGAAGGTAGAGAAAAGGCTTGTAAGGGGCTGGAGGAGATAAACTGCACATGGGCTTCTTCCTAAGTCTGTATAAAACCTAAGTCAGGTTCTGAGTCTTAGTTCTCTGTCCTCTGTTTATTTTACTTTAGAGGCCACACAGCATAGTGTAGGAGTGTAGGCTTTGCAATCAGATAGGTTTAGATTCAAATGCCAACTCTGAAACTTACTGCACTATGTGAACATAAGCAAGTTAACTACCTTCCTTGTGTCTCCATTCCCTTATGTATAAAATAGGAATAACACCTGTTGCTCAAATTTGTTTTAAGGATAGTCAAAAATACGGAAATCACAAACTGCAGTGGTAAAGTCGTTGTTGGCTTTCAGAAAACCAGAAGCTGGTGTTGTTCTGCTGTTATTTCTGGTAAGAACCTCAGAGATTCTGGCCTGCTCTCTCTTCTACTAGCAGTGCTTATCTCTTGAACAGATGATTGTCCCCCTAACCTTTAGGAGTCTCCTAAAGCCACTGGCACCAGAGATAACATAAAATGGGGGATTATTTGTTCCTCTTTTTCCACTCAAACAAATGAGGAGATCACTGACAGACCAATGAATATACCAAACACTGACATTTCAGAGGAATATGGGTCAGGGGGTTTTAGTGATTTTTATCATGGAACCTAGTAATGGGGGCTGGCACTGAAGGAGCAGTAGTGGTATAAGGGGTTACAAGAACTGTAGGAAGCAGGAAGTAGAAAGGCTATGGAAACTGTTCCTTCCCACTCCCTCCTTTTACCCATGGCAGTGTCAAAACCTATACCTTAGCAAGGTAAAAAGAAGAGATGAGGGGCTAGGGTGGCCCCATGAGGTAACTAATGACTGATAAGGAAAAGAAAATGTCAAGATGAAGGTTTGTTTTGTTTTTTCTTGAGACGGAGTCTTGCTCTGTCACCCAGGTTGGAGTGCAATGGCGCGATCTCGGCTCATCGCGACCTCTGCCTCCTAGGTTCAAGTGATTTCCCTGCCTCAGCCTCCCAAGTAACTGGGACCACAGGTGCACACCACCATGCCCAGCCAATTTTTTGGATTTTCAGTAGAGACAGTGTTTCACCATGTCAGCCAGGCTGGTCTCAAACTCCCAACCTCGTGATCTGCCCGCCTCGGCCTCCCAAAGTGCTGAGATTACAGGCGTGAGCCACCGCGCCGGGCCTAGGATGAAGGTTTTTAAATTAATATATAGGATAGATAGGGGAGCGAGAAATAGTCACAATGGCCAAGCCTGAAGAAACATTTAGATTGAGATGGTTTTTACTGCACATTGAAATCTCTTTGATAAGGATTACTTAGGAGAAACAACAGAAAAATGTGATTCAGAATCCAATTTTCCACAAATTGCTTTCTAAAATACAAAACATATCTAATGTACAAGCCAAGGTTAAAAGAAAACCCAAAGAAAAAGCTCTCCAGGAATTCAAGTCACATCAAATTAAACCTTTAAAATTTGCATTATGGCTCATAGAGCATATATTCAGCGACTGTATTCTTTAGTTTTAACCTTTTTTATTCCTATCTTGGCTTCCCTAAGTTCCACATACCCCTCATAAAACAAGACGTAAATTTAGATTTAGTATTTCTTTTTTTCTTGGCTTCCCAAAGTGGTGGGATTACAGGCATGAGCCAACATGCCTGGCCTAGACTTCATGTATTTATTTTTTAATTTGTTTTTTCTTTAAAAAGCAAAACAGGATACATGTGCAGAACGTGCAGGTTTGTTACATGGGTATACGTGTGCTATGGTGGTTTGCTTCACCTATTGACCCATCCTCTAAGTTCCCTCCCCTCACCCCCACCCCTCAACAGGCACTGGTTTGTGTTGTTTCTCCCTGTGTCCATGTGTTCTCACTGTTCAGCTCCCACTTATGGGTAAGAACATGCAGTGTTTGGTTTTCTGTTCCTGTGTTTGCTGAGGATGATGCTTCCAGTTTCACCCATGTCCCTGCAAAGAACATGCTCTCATTCCTTTTTATGGCTGCATAGTGTTCCATGGTGTATATGTACCACATTTTCTCTATCCAGTCTATCATTGATGGGCATTTGGGTTGGTTCCATGTCTTTGCTATTGTAAATAGTGCTGCAATAAACATACATGTGCATGTGTCTTTATAGTAGAATGATTTATATTCCTTTGGGTATATGCCCAGCAATGGGATTGCTGGGTCAAATGGTATTTCTGGTTCTAGACCCTTGAGGAATCACCATACTGTCTTCCACAATGGCTGACCTAATCTACACTCCCACCGACAGTGTAAAAGTGTTCCTATTTCTCCACAGCCTCCCCAGGATCTATTTTTTCCCGACTTTTTTTTTTTTTTTTTTTTTGGAGACAGAGTCTCACTCTGTCACCCAGGCTGGACTGCAGTGGTACGATCTTTGCTCACTGCAACCTCCGCCTCCCAGGTTCAAGCGATCCTCCTGCCTCAGCCTCCCGAGTAGCTGGGATTACAGGCACACAACACTATGTCTGGCTAATTTTTGTATTTTTAGTAGAGATGGGGTTTCACCATGTTGGCCAGTCTGGTCTGGAACTCCTGACCTCAGGTGATCCACCCACCTCGGCCTCCCAAAGTGCTGGGTTTATAGGCCTGAACCACGGCACCCGGCCTGTTTCCTGACTTTTTAATAACTGCCATTCTGACTGGCGTGAGATGGTATCTCATTGTGGTTTTGATTTGCATTTCTCTGATCATGAGTGATGTTAAGCATTTTTTCATATGTTTGTTGGCTGCGGAAATGTCTTTTTTTGAGAAGTGTCTGTTCATATCCTTTGCCCATTTTTTGATGGGGTTATTTTTTTCTTGTAAATATGTTTAAGTTCCTTGTAAATTCTGGATATTAGATCTTTGTCAGATGGGTAGATTTCAAAAATTTTCTCCCATTCTGTAGGCTGCCTGTTCACTCCGACAATGGTTTCTTTTGCTGTGCAGAACCTCTTTAATTAGATCCATTTGTCAATTCTGGCCTTTGTTGCAATTGTTTTTGGCCTTTTTGTCATGAATAGAATTCATATTTCTAAAGAGGCATTACCAATGCCAAGTGTAGTAAGATTTTGTTAATTGACTCAAATTCATAGGCTTTTAAGATATACCAGTAAACTGCTGGTCTAACAAACCTAAGATGCATTCTAAATACAAGTTATTTCATCTGTTTACAAGTATTAATTACAAATTTAGGTCGAAATGAACCAGGATTTTTTCTATATTGCATCTGTGTTTTGCAATGTTTCTTCCAGCTAAATTTCATTATATTTTTGATAAAACATAGAACTGAATCCAGAATACTAATTAAATCTAAGGTTATTTCTACTGTGTTTCCCTCATTTATTTAGCCAGTAATTTTACAAAAGAAACTTAACAGGTCTCCCATGATTCCTTATTTAGCTTAACCTGATACCTTATCATCATCTTATTATTATCTTTGTTTAGGAATCAAAGCAAATGCCTAAAATGTTTGCCAGATTTACTTACTCATTTTTTATGATGTAATCTAATCAATCAAAAATATTTTTAAAAGTTAAATGGACACTTCAATATTTTTATGAAATTCACATTTAAATGTAAGACTTCGGAAGGGTGATACAACCTGTGAGAGCAGCTTCTTCAGAAGCTGTGCTATGGCAGGATCCTCTGGCGGAGGGCAGTCGGGAAGAGAACCATTTCGTTTCTTCTGACGCATGTGAAGATGTCTGAACAAGCTCGTAATATCTTTAGACCTCAAAGCATAATCAAATATAGAACGGCTTACTGGTTCCTTTAAAACACTGAGCAGAACAAGTTTTCTTTCAATCTATATTAGAAAAATAAAAAGGATCAGCCAAAAATATAACATGTACAGTTATTTTCAAATTCAATAAATACAACTTGCGAAAAGTTAACATATTTGTTTTCTAAGAAAATAAGATATCAACATCTGTAAGTGTGTAGAAAAAAAAAGAATACTAGTGAACTTTAAAGAGCTAAGGTATCTCTTACTCTTCATTGTTAGCGCTAGACCACACATCTGTGTCTATCACTGGAAGACTAATCATCCAACCCAGGAAATTTTAGAAAACAAAAAGAGCCTTTTCTAGACCGCAATATGTCAGACAACATCCTAGATCCAAAAAGTATGTGCAGTTCACAGGTCTGACAACCAGTAGGTACTGATCCAGAAAAGATGCTCAACAGCCACAGGTCTTCCTTCAGTCATCACATTTTCGTGGTAGATTCAAGCACTTCTAAAAAACATTGCTATCTCCATAGTGTTTACAAAATCCTTCCTTTAATTATCCAAAAGGAATACATTCCTTGTCAATGCAAATATAATAAAGTGAATGAGCACTGCTAACAGTAACCAAGAAGATTATCTTTTTTTTTTCTTTTTTTTTTTTCTGTGACTCTAGCAAAAGAACCAAGAGGACTTTCTTTAGATATATTTAACTCCTTGGTGAAGTCAGCCAGTGGAAACCAGCATAAAAAGATATCTTTTGTCTAATCCAAATTGTAGAAAAATAAGATTCATGAAGCAAATGAATAATTAGCCTCTCAACTTCTGATCCTGGCCTTTCAAAATACAAAACAATGACAAAAGAAAAAGTTCAATGAGCAAACTTTTAAATAGAGTAACTATTCAAACGGAGTAGATATCTCCAGACTTAATTTCCAAGAAAGCATAAACTTTTCTAAAAGGGCATTTTTTTCTGATAGTGCTATCCATCTTTCATGTATATATAAGTTGCTCTTGGGGTAAAAATAAAAAAAAATCCTACAAACTCTATGAAATAAAGAATGATAACTTCTAGAAATGAATGAATCTATGAAGAAAAGAAGGTATAACCAAAGCTTCCTAGTTTCCAGAGTTTATCCAAGGCCATTTTCTCCAAACAAAGGGAAGGCACATTGAAATACAAAACTGGGAGAAAGCCAGAGAGGTGTGTGAATTCCAAACGGGAAATGGAGTTCTGGTAAAAATAGGAACTTTCAGGATGTTTTAACAGCTAGAATCATCCTTCACCATTTCATTCCATTTAAATGCCTATCTTGATAGTTTGCTGTCTAGCAAGATGAAGGGTATAAACACTGAAAATCTAGGTGAATAATATCTGCCCTGTACAAACCAAAGACCCAAAGTTTATCACCAAGTGCTGCTAGAGGTGGAGCAGAGGTTGTGGGGTTGTTAGAATAAAAAAGAAAAGACATCAAAACAACCAATTAGAGATGAAAAACTTAAATTTGAAAAAGACTTTTTCTAATTTATCATAACTGGATGCAATCAGTTATACGTTTTAAAAAAAAAGCAGAGGTCCATCAATATACATTTTTGCTAGCTATATTTCACTTTTAACAGATGCTTTATAATATTACACAAAAGAAAATATATGAACCACTATACACTACATTAGATATAACATGATGTAAAACATAATAATCTCTTGCACTTTTCTGACCTTCAAAGGTGCTTGGTTCATTAACATTAATTAGCTTGAAAGGAATATAAACATGCTATAGCCCAATTTAAATACTTAGAAAATGTCAAGAAAAATAGGACTCTCAAAACATTTTCTTTAAAGAGGCACGGTTTGGAGGAAAGACTGACTCCAACTTGGAACACGTATACCTGTATTATTGGTTGGGTAATATATGGGTCAAGATAAGGCATCAGTTTACAGTAGACATCAGCTGTACTTATTTGATGAGCTACCACTGTGATAAATCCCACGGCACCATAACGTATCCATAAATTGGGATGACACAGGAAGGGGGCTAAAGAGGAAAAGAAAAGGTAGGGATCAAATAAGTTATTTCAAACTATCGGGATGAACAAATTTTTACCCCATAACATAACTGACAAAAGGATTTTGCCACAATGTTACTATCAGGAGCCTTCACATACTCAATTACCCTGAGGCATAAACTCAATCAAGTGGACACACTGTTATTATAATATTTCCTTATCATAAATATCACAGCAGTACCACAAAAGAATAAAAACAGTTACCTCATAGCTGAGGACTTAAAATTTATATTTTTTTAGTCAGAACTAAAATTGTGTGGGCACCTACTCACTTATAACACTGGATTAAAAACTGTTAGAGACATAACAAGTCCCAACAGCATATAGCTAACTATTATTCCCCAACTTGTACCCCCACAGAAGTTCAAGGACATATCCCCTCTACCACCCAAGGGGCAGAGAAATTTGGGAGAAGTTACTTCTCCAAGCTATAGCATAAAGATTAAGGGAACAATCTAGTCTATCTGATATTCTTTTTAATGCAGGGGTTTGATCAAATCTAATACGTAACTCACAGTTACTTTCACAAGGCAATGATGAATGGAAACAAAAAGGCTGAAAACATGATACCTATTCTTAAAAAGTTTAAAATATAACATTAAACCAGAAAATTAAATGAATGTCTTTTCATACCTTTTAACGATTTTATACATTAAACATAAAATCAATGATTTCAACTAATCGACATTAGACTAACCTGATTTAGAATAAAATCCAAACTTTAAAAGGCAAGAAAAATTGTATTAGCTCTAAGCATGCAAACACACCAGCATTCAGAGGATATTTATTTATCCTCTGATATTTATTTAGTGTATATGAGAAATACACATTAATAGAGAAATAGGAATACAATCATAGGCTAATAATACTTATATTAAAAGGGGAAGGAGAAAAGATGCGTTCAAAATATCTCTCTCCCAAGGTCTCGCATTTCTAATTCTTCTAATTATAAATGAAGAAGATTTTGTTTATTTCATAAATACCCTGCAGCCTCTGATCCATCCAACAAGGGACACTGGGTATTTTCCCTGTGATAAGAGGGAAAACGAGGACTGGAAAAACATTGGTAAACCTCCAGAAAGTAGCTAAACCCATAACGGTCTGACAGGAGTTGGGAACTGTATTATATTGAATTATTTACCCCAATTCTTAACTTCCCTGTATTACACAACCACACTCATTCACTTTGTATACACCTGTAGTATACAAAGGATACTTCTCTGCCCCCTTTCTTTTGGTTTATATCACTTGCTTTGACCAATGAATATTACGACAAACAGGAATTTGAAATGTGCTATATAGCTGGGTTTGCCCTCACGTGCTTCTGCCATCACCATGGGAACATGATGTGGGTAGCTACTGCCCCTAAAATGAGGGCCCCAGAATGAGACAGATGAATCACAGTCATCACAGACAACCTGGAGATGCAGAACCTGAAGCAGGGCCACCTATACAACCCACAGGTGCATGACGAAAAATTTACTGAAGGATTTACTGAGATTCTGCGGTTGACTGTTCTACAGCATTATTATATCATTAAGTAGCTGCCTGATACAAAGCACCTCAAATACTCAAAACAAGAAGAAGCCTGAATCTAAAGAACTGCCTATGAAATAGCATATTCAATCTTTTCTTCTTTTTTTTTTTTTTTGAGACGGAGTTTCGCTCTTATTGCCCAGGCTGGGGAGTGCAATGGTGCGATCTCAATTCACCGCAACCTCTGCCTCCCGGGTTCAAGCAACTCTCCCACCCAGCCTCCCGAGTAGCCAGGATTACAGACATGCGCCGCCAAGCCTGGCTAATTTTGTATTTTTAGTAGAGATGGAGTTTCTCCATGTTGATCAGGCTGGTCTTTAACTCCCGACCTCAGGTGATCCGCCTGCCTTGGCCTCCCAATCAATCTTTTCTAACACATTCAACTTATCAGAAGACAAATGTGGGGGAAAATATTCATAATACCTAAGTGGGAAGAGCATAGTTTTTAAAAGGAGTATCAAAGAAATCATAATCACCATCAAAACCACCACCACCATTCTCTTTAAGAGTCACTAGGCAGTGAAAACAACAAGGCTGAATAGGACATTTCAGTGTTCATCCTCTTGCAGAAAAAAATCTGTTTTAACAGCTATCAGTGCATGAAAACACCATTACAAAGGAATCCAGGTGAGAGATTATGGCACCTGGGTATAGCACAAAAATGAGAAAAGCCCCAATGAAGAGGGCAGGAAGGGTAGTTTCACATAACCCATGTCAACATTCCCCAAAGTCCAGGCAGCCAGCACAGAGCAACAAGAGCGAAACTCCATCTCTAAATAAATAAATACTAGCCAGGTGTGGTGGCACATGCTTGTAGTCCCAGCTACTTGAGAGGCTGAGGCTCGAAGACAGCTTGAGCCAGGGAGATCCAGGCTGCACTGAGCTGTGATCACGCCACTGCACTCCAGCCTGGGTGATAGAGCAAATCCCTGTGGCTTAAAAAAAAAAAAAAAAATTAAAAATGGAACTACCTATGATCTTGCAATCCCTCTTTGGGGTATATAGCCAAAGGAAATGAAATTAGTATGTTGAAGGGATATCTGCACTCCCATGTTCACTGCAGCATTATTCACAAGAGTCGAGATAGGAAATCAACTTAAGTGTCCACTGAATGAATAAAAAAAAATGGTGTATATATACAACTAAAATACTACTCAGCCCTAAAAAATAAAAATATCCTGTTATTTGCAACAACACAGATAAACCTGGAGAACATTATGCTACGTAAAATAAGCCAGAAACAGAAAGACAGATACTGTATGATTGAACTAATACATATTATCTAAAAAAGTTGAACTCATAGAAGTAGAAAGTAGAATGGTGGTTACCAGGGGCGGGGGTAGAAGTGAGGGTGGAATGGGCAGGTGTTAGTCAAAGGATACAAAAGTTCAGTTAGACAAGTTGAATAAGTTCTTGTACAGTATATGCAAGTACAGCACAGTGATTATAATTAACAACAATGTATACTGGAAAATCACTAGGGTGTAACTCTTAAATGTTCTTACCACTAAAGAAAAAGAACTATGGATATGTCAATTAACTTGATTGCCATAATTACTTCACAAAGTATACATATATCAAAATACCATGTTGAACATAATATACTATCTTTATTTGTTGATTATACCTCAATAAAGCTGGGGAAAAAAAATCACAACAGAATACACATAGTGTAAAAACAGAATGAGAAAGATGTATATAGTCTATCATTTGTTTTAAATAAGTAGGTGTTTCTAAGTTACTAAAATTGTTTTTTACTTTTAAACCATTTTAAATGCCAACAAATGACTGTTTACTTGATTTTTCTCGGTAAGGTGTTTTTTTTTCCCCCGTAGTTTTCACATCAAATTCAGTTGTAGTTCTAAGGGGAGTTATCCATTGAAGAAGTAGTACCACACTGGGTTTATTCTGTATATAAACATAATTTATTTTGACACTAAAGATATATGAGCACTCCATATATTCATCCTGGGATCAAAGACTAGAAATAGCAAGGTCCAGAAAAATCTCCGCAAACTTTGAGTGCAGGGGTAAAAAACTATTTTCATGATGATTTTTGCTTTAAAATTGATGGGCATCTGTCTTGTAGATAAATAAAATGCCAATTATAAGCTATATTAAATTTCAAAAATAATTTCCAAAAGTTATTTTGAAATAACTAATTAGGCCACAGAAGCAATGTATTATGTGAAATTAGAATAAACATATTATTCAAGTCTATGAATTCTTAACTGGTAATCAATGCAGCGACAGACCCTTCACATCCAGTTTTCAACTTCACTGCTGGTCAAGTGCCCAAAAATAATTTTCATCTTCAGACCAGTCAAGGCTTTACTCACATCATGGTTTTTTTAAAAACAAAGTCTTGGCCAGGCGCGGTGGCTCATGCCTGTAATCCCAGCACTTTGGGAGGCTGGGGCAGGCAGATCATGAGGTCAGGAGTTCGAGACCAGCCTGGCCAACATGGTAAAACTGTGTCTCTACTAAAAATACAAAAAAAAAAAAAAAAAATTAGCCGGGCATGGCGGCAGGCACCTGTAATCCCAGCTACTCAGGAGGCTGAAGCAGGAGAATGGCTTGAACCTGGGAGGTGGAGGTTGCAGTGAGCCAAGATCACATACTGTACTCCAGCCTGGGTGACAGAGTGAGAGACTGTCTCAAAAAAAAAAAAAAAAAAAAAGCCAAAACAAAAACCAAAGTCTTGCTTTTTGACAAGGGTAACACAGACTTAACAACAGATGAAAACAAAGCAGTACTTCCCAACCAGGCTGGAGGACCCAATGAGTCAGCGTGTCTGTCTCTCACATATATAAGCATGCACACCCACACAATCAATAGTAGGAACCCCACATAATCAATAGTAGGAACAATAAAGTTGCAATTCTTACTCTATATTACCTAGAAATTTTATAAAGTTCTTCCAATTTCATTCTAATTTTGAGAAACAGAAACTTACCAATATCACTGGCAAATTCATAAACATGGGGTTTTTGTAGCAGTCCTAACTGGCACATACAAGTAAGGGCATAAAGAGCTTTCACAATGACAAATTCCTCAGCATCACTAAGACCTTGCTGCAGCAGGGGCTTGAGAATCGAGGAGCTTTGCCAGCCAACATAGGCAGCAACACCTGGAAATGAAAAAGCAATATTATGTGATTATTCAATACCTAAAAGTTCATATATCAAGTAAAGCAATAAAATTAAGCAAAAGCCAAATACATTAATCAATTACCTAGGAAAGAACATTGCACTTCCCACCCAGCATGATAAAGTTAAAAAGACCCACAGCAAGGCAAATCATCAGGAAATTCTCGGACACCACAGAAAAGCTAAGATACTAAGAACTTGCAGAAATGAAAATATAGGTCTCCTAAAAAAGGAAGAAGAATCAGACTGTAATTATATAATCTTCAGCAACAATGGAGGTTAGAAGACAAGACATAGGCAAGCAAGGCATTAAAAGTTATGAAAAGAATTCTATTTTCAGTCAAACTGTCAATTAAATAAAAAAAAAAAGTCATTTCAAGACATGTAAGGACTATTAAAAGTTTGCCTCCCATGCAACCCTTTCTAGGAAAGTTTCAACCTAAGAATTCAAGGGCAAAAAGAAGCTAGCAAAGACCTAGAAATCAGTCAGCCCAGATTAGAATTAAAAGCTAATAAATTTCAAGAATGTCATCAAGAAGAAAATGGAATAGATTCTAAGCAATAAATAAAATTAATAAGAAAGAAGCTAGCTATTACGGATATGGTGACAATATATTACTTTTCTTTCTAAAAGGAAAACGAAGAAATCTAAAATTCCGGAAACTGCTCAAGAAAATCACAGTCCAAATATGAAATTAAAATAAATAGTGTATTTAATAACTAGAAGAGGGAGTAAAGTAGAATCCACTGGCCTTGCTATAAACGTACTCAAATGGTAAGGGGGGCAGTCACTGAATTGGGATTGTGATGAAGCAAATATAATTACAGTATACTACTTGGCTCCACAGTCAATAAAATTTACACATTCATAATCATGTATTTTGTTTTGAAGCTTCATAATCAGTCTATACATAAAAGACTTCATTGTGATTATAGAACAGAATGTATTATTAACCATGACAAAAAAATTGTTGAGAATTCGCAATTCTCAACTAACCAAACAATAAAAAAGAGAGACAGAGGTAAAGAGAAGAAAACGGGCACTAATCTTGTAGTGCAAATCAGAGGTGGAGCAACACAAAATAGATTTAATTACTTAAAGTTATTAAAACAGCAAACTAAAAACTAAAGCACTGAAAATAGTAGTCAACATCTCAAAAACTGAAAAGAGAAGAAGGATCAAGGCATGTTATGAGTGAATTAAATCTTCATCTGGCACAGAAAAAAATTAAAGAGATAAAGTCCAAAGTTGGTTACTCTAAAAATAGTAATATGAAAATATTATTTAGAGATATGGTAATAATCACCTGAAAACACTAAAATAAAAGCAGAAAGCTGAGTAGTTGCCTCTGGAAATTTCGACTATTGTTTTTCTTACATTATAAATTTTGATTAAATTTTAAATAATTTCTAAAAGCCTAGAAATTAAAAAATAATGTTATAATTGTTTTCTTTAATAAAAGGAAAAATGCTATCTAAAATTCCAGTGGATTATATTTAGGAACTTTACAAACTGAAATGTACAATGAGCTAAAATAGCTAAAAATATTTTGAAAATAATGACATCTGAAACTTACCCTATCAGATAATAAAGGTGATTAAAAATATATAATACTGTAAATTGAATATGGCTATGAATATGAGTACAAGAAGATAAAACTCAATGGAACAGACTAGATAGCCAGAAAACTGACCTTAACAGACAGAGGCATGCAACAGATGATAAAACAGTAAGAAACAAACCAGTAAGAAAACAACAACAAAAAAATGCTTAATAAATTATGCTGGAAAATCAGTTACGTATCTGTGAAGAAAAAGAAAATTTAGATTTCACCCCACATCACAGACCAAAAATAAAGATCAATTAAACAGTTAAGTGTAAAAAATAAAGCATGAAAAAGAAAAGAAGACAAGCACACAACAGATTATTACTCTAATTCTGGAATGGGAAGAGACTTTACACACAAAAGTAAAAAAAAAAAAAGCAAAAAGATCGAATAAACTGACTTCGCAAAAACTGTCAATAAAAAAGATTTAAAAATCAAGTTAAAGAACTAAGAAACGTGCGCTTAAAATTGATTTAAAAAATTAATGTTCTTAATATGTATATAAAGGCCCGAAAAGAACAAGAAAAGCATAAGTATCAGAAAAAAAAGCCAAAATAATGAATTTTAAAATTCATAGAATTAGAAATATGAATACATAATCACATGAAAAAGTTTTTCGACTTGATAGTTAAGCTAAGAAATATATATCAAAACAAGTTATCATTTTACCCTTCCAACAGGCAAGGACTAAGTAAAGCCTATTTCACACTGGATGGGTGTGCAGCACTTAATGGAGATGGGGATGCAAAATGATAAAATCTTTTTGAATAGCTTATAAACGTGTCATGAGTTTTAAAAATAAATTCACATTCTTTAACACAGTAATTAAAATTTTTTACTTCTATCCTAAGAAAATAATGAGAAACAACTACTTACATACATACGTTGCATATTTATACCAAATATACAGATTATCTATATATGACAGAAAAAAATGAAAATAATTTAAATATCCAAAAGAAGGGTTAAATTTTTGCAAAACTATATAATGGAATAGTTTAGACCTATTAAATTATGATTTCAAATAAATTTTTAATGATATGAGAAAATGCTTGAAGTATGCTATTAGAAAAAAGTTTAAGAAATAATAAAATAAAATTTGGAATATAATATATACATCGCACTTATGCCAGGCACTATTACATATATTAATTCATTCTATCCCCCAACAACCAGTAAGACAGGCACTATTCTTATTTCTATTTTACAGATAGGTAAACTAAGCCACAAAAAAATTAAATGATTTTCCAAGAACCACAACTAGTGACAAAGCGAACACCTGAACCCAACAGTCTAGCTCCACAATGCCTGCTCTTAACGATCAGCATATGACAGAAAGGTATAAATGGGATGGAAAGAGAAGAGGAAGAGCTATGGGAAAAAACATCAAAGCTTTAACAGAGATTGTACATGGGTTATAGGATTAACGGTCATTTATTTTCTTCTTGGTTTCTGTATTTTCCAAATTTTTCTCAGTTTTATTTCCAAAAGTAATATAAGCATGTATTACTTTTATAAATAAAAAAATTTATTTTTAAATTAAGACAAACTAATATATGTTTCAAAGAACACATGAATTGACCAATAGATAGGGGAAGTTTTAAGAACCAACTTTTCCCGAGAAATGAAATGAAAATAACATTATTTGGAAGAAGAAGAGAGCAAGGAAGACAAAAAGATGTAAGAATCAAAGAATACTGTATTCAGGAACTGAGTTAGATGAAGTCCTAGATGGAAGGCTAAGATGCGTCTATAAATTAATGCAAAAATAAAAAACAAAAGATGTCTGAAAAGAAAAAAACAGGTACAGTAATTTCCAAAAATAACTGGGAATTTGAAAGTTTTTCAAAGTAGAAAGTACCCTTTCCTCCAAAACATATGATAGCATTTGCAGAAATATCAATCCTGTTGCCACACAGGTTTCTTGCATTTTATTTTTTTAGCAAACAAAAATCAAAACAGCAAATCTTTCCCAGATTATTGGGAACCAAAACTTAAAGTCTTACAGCTTCCTGCTGCCTCACAAGAAAGTCTGGATACCAGCCAAGCTTTCTATTGTGCAGAATAGTCTTTAAACTTTTCGGGTTAACAGATAAACTGTTAACAACTCTGTGGGAAATGATATAATAGGGGGTAGTGGATAATCATAATAATATGAATTTAGCATATATTTCATAATTGGCCAAATCTTAAACTGAAAAGATCAGTACATTCAGGGAAAAGGGTATCAGTTATTATTCAAAAGAGAAAAATATTAAATCCTGTATCAAACATGACTTAACCCATGCAAAATACTGTCCACTTCATTTACTTCTAATTCTGAATCCAAATGTAACAGAAGTCATGCATATAAAATACAAGATGTCTGACTTTAGATATATCTAAAAATCAAGAATTGTAAAATGGAAGAACAGCAAAAAAAAAAAATGCTGCTTAAATTTTCAAAAATTTTCAGTTACACAAAGCAAAGCCTTTAACTTAATTCTTTCCAACTACACTGATTTGCAACATGATTATATTTTAACTGTTATTTTCTGATTCTAAAAGTGATGCATGTTCACTTTTATTAACATGTTTATAAACATGTATGATTTCTGTTATTGTTATCTTTACACAATAGCAATCATTCTTTAAGAGGATTTACAACCTACTTATGTCACTTTAACATACTTCATGGTACTTTCCAGGTCATTATTCTGTCTAAATATAGTTTTTAATGACCACATGGTATTCCTTCATACGGATGTAACACAGGTTGATTTACCAACCCTTTATTTTCCCAAGCTAAAATACTTACATCATCCAAAAGCAGCGTGAAGATAGAAATACTAGGAATTCATTTCATTATTAATGAAATTTGGTAGTATCATCTATCCTTCAGATTGCATAGAAGTGTTTGAGAGGATGATTAAAAATCTTAAAGGAATTTAAAAGCAAAAAACATACCAACTATACTATCAAAAAATGCTCCACGTAGATGCCAATCATTCTTATCATTTAGGAAAGTAATCATGTGGGACAACAAAACATCATTGGCTTTCTGACGTCCAAAGAATACACACAGCCGTGTTATTCCATTTTCCATCAAGGTTTGTTTTACAATATTTTCAGGGTCACTTAGCAAAGTAACAACTTTCTGCTGGACCATTTCATGTAAGGCTTGGAGCTCTAAAAAAAAAAAAAGGAAGAAAAGAAATAGTTAAGAAAAGATAAATTTTTCCCCATACAGATAGTCCCAGTCTTCTTTCTCACTCATCAGAGAGACTGATTACAGAAGCCACCGAAGTCTTTAATCACCAATTTTTTGCATTATTCAAAGCTCTGAAGGATGGGAAACTGAAATATAAAGTGAAGAATATCCTAACAAGCAGATGCCACAAACACAGTTACTATCTCACTAATTAAATAGTTTCATTTATTAGCTCAAGGAGAAAATTATAGAGAAGCACCAGAAAGGAAATCACATTGCCCCAGTAAGATCCCAGTTAATCAAGGACTTGAAAATACTGGATAGGATCAGGATATAATATGATGGTACTGAGCAATCCTTTTAGAAAATGTTTTTAAAGGTCAGTTTATTTTAGAAAGCCAGAAAACACACTGCAAGTTCTGTCAAGGCTTTACTTCATCTGGCCACTGTTTTCTTCTCTGGCCTTACCTCTTCCTCACCCTCACTTTTTCTCACTTATTTATTTACTTAGCTGCCTGTCTTCTTTTTACTAAAATGTAAGCTCAAGAGCAAGGATCATTTCTATCTTACTCACCACCATGCTCTAGTGCTTAGGGCAGGCTCCTAATTGCCTGATGCAGAGCTAATCTTTAACAATTATCTGTGAATAAACAGAAGACAGGGGCCACTCTTGGTCCAGCTACTACTGTCAAGGTAAAAGGTAACTGGTCTGACATGCAAAACTATATGCTCACATTAAGAAAAACTTTAGATTCCCTCCCTCCAAAATTTTAACATTTAACTTTATTATCTCAACAGGTCCAATTACATGGTTATAGGACAGTATTATTTTCCAAGTAATTCCACAAAAAAAGGCTAGGATTTCCTGATACATCCTCCTATAACTTCAAAATTATTCCACTGTATTCAACTCTAGACACTACATGTTGTCTAAAAATGGTGCTATTCTAACAAGTAACAGCAATTGTAGTTGTTTGTAGCATAAAATTCTAAAAGACTAGATTTCTCTAGTTTTTCACAACTAGAAGCATCTTGGAGAAAATTACATCTATTACTTTACTTCTAAATCTTTTACTCAACAAACATTAAGTAAAAATCTGTAAAGAGTTGTATAACGCAAAGAAACCTAAGACAAGGACTTTGACGTCAATAAGTTTACCATCATCACATCTGTTCCTTTATGGTTTTTTGTAAATAACAAATAGTATGAAATAAAAACAATTTATGATTGAGTATACTCAGAATATACTCACATAAGGAGAAAAGGTTTAGCTTCTTTAGCTATGATGTTTCTAATTTTTTCTTCTTTAATGAGAATTACGTAATTCAGCCAGCTTTACTGTTCACACAGATCAATTCTGGCTGACAAACAATTGAGTTTAGTATCCATGGTGACAAGCTGATTATTTTTGAGCAAGATAACAGTGTATGAGGATAGAGAGAATAATTAGACACTAGGGACTCTTCCTATCTAATATATAGATCTGGTATTCCTTTACCTTACATGAAAACTACAAATGATAGTTTTACAAGTTAGCATCAGCAATTCATTCTAAATAATAGGAAATCTGGAAGAGAAAAATTATACAACCAGTGTCATAATTTCCATTTGGATGTGTAACTTCATCTATTTCTTCATTATTGGGGTCATTTTCCGTATTAAGATTTTTTAACTGTACTAATTCCAGGAATCTCAGAGCTGTTTCTGCCAGCAGAGCTATGTTTTCTATAAAATAAAAAGGAAGAAAATTTATAATTACCATCTTAACTCTCTGTAAAGCTTATTAACTTTTCCTCCCTGTCTTTATACATAAACAATCATAAGCCTATGGGAAAAACAGAACTTTTCAATTTAGCATTTAACCTAATCAGATTTTAGTAACCCAGCTCATAATCTATAACTGTCTCCAAACCTCCAGTCTTATTTTTGAAACACAGCTTAAAAAAATAATAATATAAAAATAATCTAATATCCCATCTACTGAGGACCAAAAATGAAAGCCTAATTCTCTGCAGGGACTTACCCTTTAAACAGTATCCTTGACAAGTGAGAGATATTTATTAGACTACCAAAGAAACATCCACATTAAAATAACAGATAAAGCTAAGCTTTGGAATCAGACAGACCTGGGTTCAAATCTCAGCCTTGCCACTTACTAACTTGACCATTTAAACAATCTGAGACTGTTTCTTCACATATAAATGAAGTCACAACTGCCTCAAAGAGAAACCATTGTTAGACTGCTTTACAAGTGATACTCAAGTTCTTAGTGAACCAAAGTGGCAGACTGTTGGCCACATTTCTACAGTTGTCTACATCTTCTCCTTTCTCTTTCTGATGACCTACAAAGACTGTCTGATACTCCTCACCACTACAAAATAACTACTTCTAATTTCTGCTGTCACATTTACTATCAATTGAATCTGCTCTTTACTTACACTTTCTTCTCCTACCTTGCCTCCCACTTAACATATGTGTTTCTTAACATATGACCATAACCAAAGACTGTACTCCTTTCCTTCTTAGCAGTGAATAGCACTGAACATAAAGTTTAACTACCTTAAACTTAAAATAACCTTACTTTTTCCTTGCTTTCCAACATCTCTGAAATCAAAATGTACCTTATGGCAGTTGACATCTTTGAGTCAATCAAATACAATTATTCCCTTCATCCTGGGGTCCCACTCCCCACACCCTGCTAGGTTCAACAATGCTCTGAATAGAAAAAAAATTTACCTCTACGTAAACAAGATGTTAATACCCTATAACGCCTGCTCACCCTAAAGATGGAAAAACTCTGGGCCATATCCTGATAATATGCCAAAATTCTAGATGAATATCCCCACTTTAATGAGCAAATCTTTATTAGGAAAAGTCTCTTACTTTCCTGGGCACCTCTAAAGTCTGAGTATATCTATACTTATTTCCCCTTTTAAGTGCATAAACCACAGCACACTTGGAAGTTCACTTTACACAAATCTGTACCAGCATCTATGATGTTTAAAAAATACTGTAAAGAAATAAATGTTGATTTTAAGCTTTTATAATTACTGACACATGTATTTTAATTATATTTAACCATACACATTCAAACACACTGGCTGTATTTTAAAAGACCGCAAATTAGCCAGGCGTGGTGGCACACACCTATAGTGCTTGGAAGGCTGCGTTTGGAGGATGGCTTGAGCCTGGGAAGTCAAGGCTGCAGTGAGCCATGATCTCCCCACTGCATTCTAGCCTGGGTGATCATGTACTGGGCCATGAAGAAATAACAACGCAAGGTGCTGGCACTGACCCTGGGTTATCATGGATTCTCACCATAAAGACCCAGAAGACCAAAGAAAAGTAGGATTGCTTCAAAACCAAGGTGTAGAGCAGGAGCTCTGAGAATTGAGAATTAGACCGGATACATTTGGGTCATGTTATTTAGTCTCTCCTAGCCCCAGTTTCTTCACCTGTCATATGAAGGTAATATAACATCTAATGCTCAAGGTTGTTGCAGCTAACCCTTGCAACAACCTAGAGCAGATTTTTCAATAAACAGTAGCTATTATTTTTATGTGATAGGTATTAGTAACTGAGTGTCAATACGTTAATATGGCACCTCATCAGAACATGACCTGTTTAACACAATTGAGAACAGATTAAGATACACTGCACCAAAAAGTAGGATCATAAAATTCTGGTAAAGAAGACGGAGCTTGTTTTTAAAACTGATAAACTTTTATTTGATTTGATTTTATCTGGTTCAATTATTTATATTTGCCAAGTGAGTTACAACTATGCTTTGTTATAAATGATAAACTTTGATGTGTCTTAAGAGGAATCCTGGATTTCTGGGCCTGAAGTTCATACCTATATGGTTATAGAAATGATAGATAAATAAATAAATAGAGATAAACATAAATAAAAATATATGTATGAGGAAACATAAGAACACCTAACAATCACCACTTTGTGGGTGTGCCTAGAGATAACACCAGAGTCCAAAGACCACTTTTCTCATGTTTCATTAAAATAATGACAAGCAAATCATAAAATGAATGAACTACATTTCTTTAAAAAAAAAAAAAGACAATATCATCACCACACACGTACTATTTACAAAGACTTCAAAACAGAATCCCTGATTTCTATCAGATTATACTATAGAAATAAATTATATATATTCAGTGATATTATATATATTCAGTGATATTTCTCATGCAGAAATAAGCTTTCGGAATTAATTTGGGGAGCTAGAAACATGAATCTGGATCACCTGATTTTGAGTGAGAATTACCGGCAAAACAGGTAGGTGTGTGTAACACACCCACCTCATCACAAAGAAGATGTATATCCTAAACAGTACAGTAACTGGGAAAACAACCTTAAACTTCAGTAAGTTAGTATACTAGGTTCTTTCAATATCAAATTACCTAGCAAAATTAATCTTTTTCAGCAGCAATAGATTGTTGTTTCCTAAAACTGACAGTCAAATAACCATATTTGTCAGAGAAACTTCATAAAGGCCTAAAGACACCAAATCAGAAGCACATACTTGTAAACATTAGTCTTATTCCAAGTTGAATGTAATATTCCTAAGAAAACCACAAAATTCCATCACTTGATAATTCTGATCATTTCAAAAGTGAGAGAACACACAAACGTTGATTCCCAGGAACAGAGTAACTAGAAATATTATCAAAATGTACACAGATAGTTCAAAGAGCAAAGTTCATAATTGGAATTCTCAAACAAATCAGAAAAACAAGCAGTATTATAGTCATTAATTTAAAAAATATCTGAGTGGCTAATATTTGGACAATAAACTCTTACCAGCATAGGCTAGTCTAACGATAGTAGCATCATCTTGGGCTAAGTGGGCTATGCCTGGCAGAATGTATTCCGGATAAATATTGATATCATTACGAGGAACCTCTTTGACGAGAGCAAGAACTTTGGTCAACGTCCTCAAGGCTTCGGCCCTCACCCTAGGAACAGAGTCATTGCTGAAATGCAAAAGATATGGAGTAATACGATCCAAAAGGATTTCAACACTTAATCTTGGAGCCAAATGAAGAATAAGTTCCAAAGCAGCTAGTTTGGAATCACAGTATTTAAGGGTCTGTAGGCAGGATGTTATAACAGATACCAAGATAACCAGCCCACTTTCCTTAGGCTCTCCTTCAGCTTTTTCTGGCAGATCATGTCCACAGAGATTATGAATAATGTTGCCCAAATCCTTCCGTATAACCAGAATACGCTCATCTGCAGAAAGAAACGTTTCCTTGGCAAACTGGGCCATGTAGGGCTGAAGAAAAGTGTAAAATATTTCAGGAAAGGCGTTGCCACGCTGCTGTTTTAAGTAATCTTCTGCCTCTAAACGTTTATCTGGCTCACGGTGAATCATCTGAGTTACCTATACCAAGGGAAGAAAAGGAATTAAAATAGATCTGACAATAGAAAAGTAAACCAGATGAAAGCTACAAAGGCAATTTATATACAATTTAAAGGATCTTTCAGAACCTGACTGCTAAGTGATTTGTGACTCCATCATCCTAGAAAGCAGTAAAAAATTATATACAAATACATTACAGATGGCCCTGACACATAAAGAGGAGGTTATACCATGGCTGAGTATTCCCCATTGATTAAAATAGGGACTAATATATTGCTGTCTACAACTCAAAGATTCTTATAAACTTTTCTGAGTAGGAGATACCACTAAGAATCTGAGGAAAGCAATGGATCTCTTCCAGAGAAAAATGTATACACACAATTTTTGCATTAAAAAACCCATACAATTCTGGAAGGAATCACAGAACCCCTAAAATCCATTTACATATCCCGGCTTGAGTTACGGTTCAGAACCTTATTGCCACAAGTGCAAAGGAATCTGTGGTTTAAGTATAGCTCTAGGATCTAATCAGTAGGGGAATCAGTGGCTTAAAGTTTTCAAATAGTGTCAAAGAGATGTTAAATTCTGCAAACACTAGAAATAATACACCTAATTTGAATTTATCCTATGTTTTCTAGTATCATAGGGAAATAAATATTTTTCAATGCACAGAACATAGTTTAATCTTTCCTGGACACTCATAGGGTATCAGTCATTATTTAAATACAGTATAACAAAATGTATTGAGTTATCTGAACTTTCTGTTTATACTTGAAATAAGAGCCTAGTAGTGAATGTGGGGGACTCAAATGTACTAAAAGAAAATGTTTACTAGTTAGAATTGCTTTTAGTTTGGACTAGGCCCTAAAAATTAAACAAATTCACTTCTTTCACAGTTAAGAAAATGTATGCCCAAAGACATGAAGTTACATAACCAAAGCAACGTACCAAGTATGTGCCATACTCAAAGACAGAACACTATACCAACTCCTCATCCAGTGCACTGTTCAATAAATATGGCCTCAACTGGCTTCCTCTGAAGCATCTTATTTTTTAATATTTGACATACTTAAGAGAAATTAAAATATATTACGTATCTCCCTACGTAATTAAAGAATATTCTAAACACACCACAATCTTTTCCATGACTCAGAGTCATCACCACAATATCAGTTACCCTATAACTGACTTAGAAAAGATGCCCTCAAACAGTAATGTAGCTATGTGGCTTAGGTGATCCCCCATACAACTCCTCATGCCCATTCTGCTATACTAAGTTGTGCTTCTGTAGCTGCCTTTCCAGAACTGCCCTCAGCTTCATATATTAATACAAAGCTATTTGCTTCTATATGCAATGGCCCTGTATTGCTGTATTATATTCAAGTTGACATTTCCTGTCCCCTTCATTTCAAATGTCTGTCTTCTTCATTTCTTACTAGCAAGCTCTAGCCAGGACAACCTCTCCAACCCCTAGAAACCACCGTACCTCCTTCCAAATCTGTAAAAAGCACACTGAAGATTATAGTGGGAAAATAGATAATAGATTTTTTTTTTTTTTAAGTCAAATGAGCTCTGTGCCTGAAGGGGAAAAAAACAGTACATTCTTCCCTAACAAAGTAATAACAAAAGGCTGTTTATATTAGTCTACGGTGTTTTACTGCTTGACTCCAAATTTACAACATTCCAGAAATCTGATTAAAGCAAAAGTGGGAACAAGATCCTATTAAAAACTTTATGGCGAATATTTGTAGCATAGTTACCAATTCTCTGATACTGCGATCTTCAATTTTATTTAGCACTTGTTCAGGGAAAAAATGTCCATTTCTATAAGCCAAAAGTTGAGAGAGATCAAATAATGGTACACCTTCTGTAAAAAGCTCAGCTATCACACAACCTGAAAAATAGCAGGTATAATTGTTAGAAAAGAGATGAAAAATATCATGCAATATAGATTGAGAACTCAGACAGCTCATAAAACCCAAAATGCAAAACCCCAAAGTAAATGAAATTAAAAATTTTAATGCAACATACAACTACAATCAAGCTGACAGGGAAAATGTCTATTACCCGAACACTGGTTTCTAAAGTATAAAGTCAAAGAAGAGCCATACAATTTTTCTCCCTCTTAAAAAAACTTAAATAATTCCCTTTCTGTAATTTAAAATGAATGTATAGGCCAGACGTGGTGGCTCACACCTGTAATCCCAGCACTTTGGGAGGCCAAGGCCAGCAGATCATCTGATGTGAGGAGTTTGAGACCAGCCTGGTCAACATGATGAAACCGTCTCTACCAAAGATAGAAAAATTAGCTGGGCATGGTGGCACACACCTGTGGTCCCAGCTACTTGGGAGGCTGAGGCACAAGAATCACTTAAACCCAGGAGATGAGGTAGAGAGAGGTAGAGGCTGCAATGAGCCAAGATCGTGCCATTGCACTCCAGCCTGGATGACAGAGTGAGACTCCATCTCAAAAAAAAAAAAAATAAATAAATAAAATAAAATAAAATGAATGTATATATGTAACATATGCAATTTACATACAGAGTGATAAAACAAGAAACTTTTTTTTTAAGTATGGACTTACAGACATTAAATTCATAAGGAACTACCACTACAAAGTCATATCTGACAAATCATTTATTCATAATTAAGCAAAAAGTTATTAGGTGACTACTATGCCCTAGGCACAAGCAGTACATAAAGCAGATAAAATCCTTGCCCTCATGAAGCTTTCATTCTAGGAAGGAAGACAGAAAATAAAGCAGTGAACAAACATAATATGTGAAATGCTAAAAAGTGTAGCTGTAAGATTAGGGAGAGGAAAAGAGAGATAACTCTCGTTTTGCACTTATATAATCTTCAAACCAGAAATTTTTAAAGTATCCACATTTCCAAAAGGACAACACAGTTTAACTGAATCATTACATGACAGGCATTTAACAAGTCTAAAGAGATCCTTAAATAACCTCACCTCACAGCCTGTGCATTTGCTAGTCCCTCTACCTAGAATGCTATTCCTCCAAGTATCCATGTGGCTTATACCTCCACCTCCTTCAGATCTTCAGGTGCTCAAATGTCACTCAGCAGTAAAGCCTTTCTTGACTGCCTGTTTAAAACTGCAGGCCCTACTACCACAACTACCCCCAAACCCCTCACCGGACACATTCCCTTTTCCCTTTCCTTACTGTTTTTCCCCCATAGCACCAACTTCCAGGTTATATTTTATGTACAGATGCTGCTCTATTTACAATGGGGTTAGATCCCAATAAATCAACGAAAAGTTAAAAATATTGAACGGTGGCTCATGCCTGTAATCCCACCACTTTGGGAGGCCAAGGCAGGTAGATCACTTGAGGTCAGGAGTTCGAGACCAGCCTGGCCAACACAGTGAAACCCTATCTCTACTGAAAATACAAAAAATAGCCGGATGTGATGGTGCACGTTTGTAATTCCAGCTACTTGGGAGGCTGAGACAGGAAAATCACTTGAACCTGGGAGGCAGAGTTTGCAGTAAGCAGAGATTGGGCCACTGCACTTCAGCCTGGGCAACAGAGCCAGACTCTGTCTCAAAAAAAGAAAAGAAAAAGAAAAAGAAATGGATTTAATACATCTAACCTGCTGAATTTTCCAGCTTAGCTTACCTTAAACATGATCAGAACACTTACATTAGCCTACATTTGGGTAAACACATCTAACTCAAAGCCTATTTCACAATAAAGTGATTCATCTCACGTAATTTATTGAATACTGAACTGAAAGTGAAAAACAGAATGATTGTATGGGTGCCCCAAATACATTTCAACTGAATGTGTACCACTTTTGCACCATGGTAAAATAAAAAAATCATAAGCTGAACCATTGCAAAGTGGGGACAGTCTGTATGTTTCTTTTTGCCTATATGCCCACTAGAATGCAATTTACATGCGGAAGGGATTTTTCTATTTTCCTCTATTCACTGAAAAATCTCCAGCAACTAAGTTCCTAACACGTAATAAACACTCAATAAATTTGTTAATTTCTCTCTGTATAGTGTCACATTTTAGAATAAAGGACTTCGAAAAACACCATAAGCAACAAGGAAACAGAGGACCTGAAAAATACAATTAAAATTAACCAGCTAATGTAAGTAAGTTTCTGAGCACGTTTAAGGTAGGGTAAGCTATGAAGTTCAACAGGTTAGGTGTATTAAATGCATTTTCTACTTAGGATATTTTCAACTTCTAATCAGTTTATTGGGATGTAACTCCATTGTAAGTTGAGGAACATAAGCACATAAAATATAATCTAAAAGTTGGTGCTGAGGGAAAAAAACAGTAGGGAAAAACACCAACTGGATCTAACATATCAACAGAACACTCCACCCAACAGAAGCAGAGTACAACACACACACACACTACATATATTGCCTGGCTTTGTCAGCTGTAACAGCAAAGTGTCAAAGACAATCTAATGGCAATGAGCACTAGATAGAGGCTTCTAATATCATTCACTACACACTAAAAGAATTAGGATTCCTTAATGGCTGGTTTGAGCACTAAGGCAGGCTAGGTACAATATCTTATATCAAAAAGTAAAGAAATGCTTAAAAAAAAAAAAAAAAAGATGAGGACTGTCACAAGGACACAGGAATCAGCCTGCGAAGGCTCCTACTCCCACTGGCCAAATCTGAGAAAACTGGTGCACCATATAATTAAGAAGGTAATAAATATATACGACTGAAAAAAATTAAGAATTAGTCTATACCAATAATAAATAAATAAATAAATGGGGCAAAAGAGAGGATCCTTGACTATAGCAGAATGTTGAGGTCCTACTGTTGAATGTGGAGGAAGTATTTGAGTGGAAAAATCATTTTTGCAACCATCATAGCAAAAATTCAATCAGGCAAGAATCATCAATGGATGCCAAACGTCAGGGGATAAACTGTGGTGATGGGCAGGATATTAGCATACCTTTTTTTGTTTGTTTTGTTTTGTTTTGAGACAGAGTCTCGCTCTTTCTCCCAGGCCAGACTGCAGTGGCGCTATCTGGGCTCACTGCAAGCTCCGCCTCCCTGGTTCACGCCATTCTCCTGCCTCAGCCTCCCTAGCAGCTGGGACTACCCGCCACCGCGCCCGACTAATTTTTTGTATTTTTAGTACAGACGGGGTTTCACCACATTAGCCAAGATGGTCTTGATCTCCTGACCTCATGATCCGCCCGCCTCGGCCTTCCAAAGTGCTGGGATAACAGGCATGAGCCACTGCGCCTGGCCTTTTGTTTGTTTTTTGATACAAGGTCTCACTCTGTCACCCAGCCTGGAGTGCAATGGTGTGATCACAGTTCACTGTAGCCTGGACCTCCTGAGCTCAGGTGATCCTCCCATCTCAGCTTCCTGGGTAGCTGGGACTACAGGTATGCACCACCACGCCCAACTAACTTTTTACATTTTTTGTAGAGACAGGGTTTCACCATATTGTCCAGGCTGGTCTTGAACTTCCAGGCTCAAGAATCTGCCCATCTCAGCCTCCCAAAGTGCTGGGATTACAAGTGTGAGCCACCACACCAGGCATTTTTGCACATCTTAAAACTTCTTCCCACAGGTTGCTTATTAGTTGCAAGGGATTGAAAAAAATAAAAACTACAGAGGGGAGAAATTTGGGAAGACTTTGACCAGATGATTACAATTAACATCATAAACAACCATCATTTGTTTAAAGATGTGACCCTGTGAAAAATCCATCACCATCTATGCAGTATTCCTACTAAGTTATAACATAAATCTAATCATGAGGAAACATTAGACAAACTCAAAATGAGAAACATCCTATCAAAAAACAAAGGAGTGGGTGACATAGAGAATGCATGTAAAAGCTGGTGAAAACTGAATAAGGTCTATACTCTAGGTAACAGTAATGCACCTATGGCAACTCCTGATTCTGATATGGTACAACAGTCATAAAATGTCATCATTGGGGGAAGCTGGGTGAAGGATACATCACTATTCTTGCAACTTCCTTTGATTCTACAATAATTTCAAACTAAAAAGTATAAAAATGATTTTGAAAAATTAAGTAGGGGGAGGCATTCTTCAAAAAATGGCAATGTGATAATAACAAAAAGAAAAAAAGGCTGTAGAAATACTAAAGGAGGCTAAAGAGATATGACAACTAAATGTAATACCTGAACCCTAAACAAGGTCCTGTCCTGAAGCAGGAAAAATGCTGTAAGAGACATTATTGGGTCAAATAGAAAATTAGAATAAAAAGTGTAATTACTGTATCAATGTTAAAATTACTGCAGCCATTAACTATATTGTGTTTTGTAACAGACTATACCTCATCTTAGAAAACACTGAAGGCTGGGCACAGTGGCTCACACCTCTAATTCCAGCACTCAGGGAGGCCAACGGGGTGCGGATCACTTGAGACCAGAAGTTTAAGACCAGCCCGGCCAACATGGAGAAAACCTGTCTCTACTAAAAATACAAAAAAATTAGCCAGGCATGGTGGCACATGCCTGCAATCTCAGCTACTCAGGAGGCAGCAGCATGATACCCAGGAGGTGGAGGTTGCAATGAGCCAAGATCGCGCCACTGCACTCCAGCCTGGATGACAGAGCAAGACTCTGTCTCAAAAAATAAAAATAAGTAAAAATTTAAAAATACAAACTGAAATGTTTCAGGGTAAAGGGGCATAATATATGTAACTTATTTCATAAGGTTAGGGAAAAAATGGGGCGTGAGGAAGAAGAAACGATACCAATGATACAGCAACCAGGGCAAAATGTTAACAATAGGTGAATCTGGGTAAAGTGTATATGGGTGTTCCTTTGTTCTATTTTTATTTTTGCAAGTTTAAAAGTCTGTAAGTTTTTAAGGCTTTCAAGTTTGAAATTACAGTATTTCCAAATAAAGTCAGAAAAAAACCACAGTGACATATGACTATTTATAACTAAATGGAGGTTTTATGGACTGAATTGTGTGTCAAGTACCCCCTGCCTCTCCTCCTGCAAGTTCATATGTTTAATCTCCATACCTTAGAATCTAAGTGTATTTGTAGGCAGAGCCTTTAAGGAGTTAATTAGGGTTAAAGAGGTAATAAGGGTGTGCCCTTAATCCAATATGACTGGTGTGCTCATAAGAAAGGACACCATGTATGTTCATTCACAGAGAAAAACCCATGAGGACACAGCCAGAAGATGGCTATCTGCAAGCCAAGGAAAGAGGTCTCAGAAGAAACCAACCCTGTTAGCTTGATCTTGGACTTCCAGCCCCTAGAACTGTGAGAAAATAAATCTTGTTTCAGCCACCATCGCTGTGGTATTTTGTTACGGCATCCCTAACAAACTAATGCAGAAGTGAATTCATATTTATTTTCTCAAAACTTTTACAATTTTATTCTGAAAGATGTTATTGGGTGGTATTTCCCTGTGGAACAACTTGTTTAAATCGTCACTATCTTCACTGAGTCTGTATCATTCAAATCTCAGCTCAAATGTTACCTTCATTAGAGAGGCCTTCCATGACCATTTTATCTTAAAGTAGTGCCCTACCAGCCTTTTCAATATCATTCTGCTTGGCTGTAACACATCACTAACCAAAATTAACTTTCTTATTTACTTGTTTATTCTCTCTCCCCACTATAATGAAAGCTCCATAATGGCAAAAGCTTAAAGTCAACTGTATTCCTGGCACCTACATAACAATGGCTTGCACATAATACACTCAAATGTATGTCAAAATGAATGAAAGATCTTCAGCACACAAGGCTATGCCTATGTATTGGACCAGAGGCAGAATATATATGGTAAGTCCTCAATGTTATCAGTGGGTTCTTGGAAACTGCAACTTTAAGTACAACGACGTATAACAAAACCATTTATTTTCTCACCATTTCATTATAATGAAAACAATGACATTATTTGATGGACTTGCTTTACGGTGTTTCGCTTAAAGTAGCAGTTTCCAAGAGCCTATCAAGGACGTCAGGACTTGCTGTACACTTCTCCCAAACCAGCAGCCTGGAGCCATGGAAATCCATCAAGAGGGGAAAGTAGCACTCAAAACCCAAACATTCAAATCTTAAGAGCACTGGGAAGTGGACAGATGCCACCCACCTCTTTTTCAAAGAAATGGAAGGGCCTACTTTCAGCCAAAACCATGTAAGGCTCTTTGGTTTGGAAAAATAAATGCTGAGTGAGAATTTTGTTGACGTTTACAAAACTACAATGCACAAAAAAAGGATAAATATAAGCATATCAACCACTAAAATTTTAAACCTATGAATGATCCCCTGAAGCTTGAAAGTGATGCGATTCCTAAGCTAAAGGATTACACAACAATTAGTGAGTTTAAAATATAAAAATGGGCCGGGCGCGGTGGCTCACGCCTGTAATCCCAGCACTTTGGGAGGCCGAGGCGGGCGGATCACGAGGTCAGGAGATCGAGACCACGGTGAAACCCCGTCTCTACTAAAAATACAAAAAAATTAGCCAGGCGTGGTGGCGGGCGCCTGTAGTCCCAGCTACTCGGAGAGGCTGAGGCAGGAGAATGGCGTGAACCCGGGAGGCGGAGCTTGCAGTGAGCCGAGACTGCGCCGCTGCACTCCAGCCTGGGTGACAGAGCGAGACTCCGTCTCAAAAAAAAAAAAAAAAAAAAAAAAAATGTAAAAATGGTTCAAGAAAATTGTATTACACTGATCAACAAAACTGGAACTTTGATGGATTACATTTCTAACCATGTTATACTGTATTTACAGCCCTGAGGCTAACCCTATCTTATCAAAACATCTCTCAGTATTATCTTGGGACACAGATTAGTCAGCTGAATAGACCAACATAGGTGCAACCCTGAATAACATTATTCATTCCGGTAGATGAAATACATTTATTCATCAATTACTTTTCCTAAATAATCTAAAATTTGGCTCAATTTATGTTTTTTTGTGTAATAAACTTACAAGCAAGAAAAAAATTAAGCCAAACCATCACAAAATTTACCAAAAATGGCACTGATGCCAGATTTCTTTTGAAGTTCATCAGGGTACCACCCTCAACACACTTCTCCTTCCTCTCTATCCCACACATTCTTAAATAATCTGGAATCCACAGCTCAGCTTCATGTGGTCTATGTATGTGAAATAATACATAGGAATGAATGCATGGTACATTTTTCTGGGGAAGGAGTCCAGTGAAACAAACTACGAAAGTTAACTCCCAATCAACTTCAGGTTTCAATGTAAATATCACCTTTCTATTAAAGAGGCCTTTCTTGATCCCACCTCTTGACTCATCACCACCATGAGGACTAATTTAAGTATCTATGTGTTCCTATAGCAGCACCCTATGCTTATCACCACCACAGCAAACAACACCGCATTGAAATGTCCTTTTGCAATATCCACGGTCACTTTAAAATGGAAGCATTATGAAAATATATTATCCATCAATACCCCTAGCACTTAGGACAGTGCCTGACACATACAATAAAAGTAGGCAAGCAAATATGTTTATATGTTTGTGTAAATAAACTGCTGTTTGCATTTCCTAGGCACTTAAACATACCCAATGTAGGAATGCTGCTTCTAACTGAAATAGCGTCTGAGGACAAACCAAGACATTAACTTTTCAATATCTGGTGACTAAAAAAAGCTACATTTCTGTTTAACAGTTAAAAGATAAACACATGCTCCCTTAGCAAATATGACCCACTCAAATACCTGCTGAAAAGATGTCCATTGCTCTCTTCAACTCTCCTCTTGTTCTCTGATTGCTATTTAAGTCTACAAGTGGAGTTGAGGGATCTCTCATATATTCTAACTCAGTGGCAAACATCCCACCGTCAACAAAACGTTCGGGAGCAATATAGCAAGTTCTCCTCCGTGATGTGTCAAAGAAATAATTGAAATCTGCCGGGTTGTCTTCTGGAAGATAAGTGGGCTTAAAACTGGCAAAGTCAGTTAGAAGAACCCAATTCCAACTGGTGACCATCACATTCTCAGTCTTGATGTCCCCATGACGAACTCCAGATTTGTGTGCTTGGTCCACAGCTGTCAGGATCTGGAAAGCAATCCAGCGCTTCTCAATGTTATTCAAGAATGGACGGGTACTGATACGATCATAGAGATTGTCTCGCACATACTGCCTAAAGAGCATAGCTGCTTTCTCAGATGCTTTTTCTGATGCTTTCTGGAAAGGTAGACAATTCTGTGCAGAATTAAGCCTGATTTTCAGTTCCTCCAGCTCTTGTTTATAGCTGGTTAAAGGCAATGTGGGATCCTGAATTGCAAAAACCTTCACAACAACTAGGCCTTCTCGGTGCTTGGCTCGAGCAACTTTAAAAAACCGAGTACTCCCCAGGCTTTTATCATATTCAAAGTCATGAATATCTGAAAAATAACTCTCTACGGAAAGGATCTGGGACGGAGCAATGCCAGCAAGCTGATTTCCCATAATGGCAAGCACCTCTGGGGTCAGTACGGTTAGGATACAATACCTATTTAAAAGAAAAAACAAATGAAGAAAAGACAAGAAACAAAGAAGTAGTGAAACACCATTATTCTATTATTTGGTCTCTTCCAAAAAGACAGATGCAGTGTATTTCTTTTCCACTAAGAGCACTGTACCTAGCCTTCTGGGCAGCCTCTAAATTTCATACACATTTACCTAAAAAGACCATGTTATTTTCTCTAAGAAGACCTTGTTATTTTACCTAAAAAGATCCTGCTATTGTGCATCGCCAGTTCCAGGAGCTGAACTATACTGAGACAGGCCTCTTCAACTTTAAGCCAAAAAATGTTAGTATGTCTTATTTTCTGATATTTAAATTTAAAATATTAATGAGCCTTTACTATGTGTTCTGTGCTGTGCTTGGGGCTATGGGAATCACAAAATTACTACATGACATAGTTCTTGTCCAAGAATCTGTTTCTTGGAAGTAAGTTTCTTGGAAATAAGAAACAGACACATTAAAAGCTTAAAACTGGCCGGGAGCGGTGGCTCACGCCTATAATCCCAGCACTTCGGCAGGCCGAGGCGGGCGATCACGAGGTCAGGAGTTCAAGAAGAGCCTGGCCAACATGGTTAAACCCCGTCTCTACTAAAAATACAAAAATTAGCCGGGCGTGGTAGTGGGCGCCTGTAATCCCAGCTACTCGTGAGGCTGAGGCAGGAGAATTGCTTGAATCCAGGACGCGGAGGTTGCAGTTAGTGGAGATCCCGCCACTGCACTCCAGCCTGGGTGACAGAGCGAGACTCCGTTCGTCTCAAAAAGAAAAAGAAAAAAGAAGAAAAGAAAAACTTAAAACTGAAAAGGTCAAACTAAGATCTAAAAATTCGGTTAACTCCTGGACACTTCCTGCCTAATTCCAGCGTGCCCTGTCACCCAGCTAAAAGAAGGTGCAAACTTCGCTGTTCTGCAACAAGAAACCTTGCCACAAATGTTAAAGAAAAATAGACCAAGGTATACACTTGCTAAACGTAGCCCAGGGTTCTGCTAACTCAGGTTTTGCAGGAAATAAGTGCCACACAAATACACATACGACCTTGAGCACACATAAACATTTACCCTAGGCCTCGGGAAAGTGGCAAAAATCGTTCAGAGGCTCACAACGAGGTCATAGTAGACTACTTCGGGGACGGGACGGGAAAACGCGTCAGCAGCGGGGAAGTTGTTTCTACGAAGGGTCTTTCTTCATAGGCAGGAGGTGGGCTGTTGGGGGAGGGGCGCAGAAAAGTCCCGATCTTCAGGAACCCCGGTGGTCCTGGGAGGAGAACTGGGAAAGCTCTCGGGGTCTCAGCAGACAGAAGAAGCCACGCTAAAGAGTCTCCACAGGTACCCTGGGATTTGCCCCCTCCAGCCCCCTAACCTGCCCTGGGGGCCATGCGTTCCCGGGCCTCGTCTTCGTCTAGCGCGGATCGCTACTCCCTTCCAAGCCCTCCTCGAGGGCCTCACCACCGGGCGGGGAGGAGATGGAACCCGGGAGAGAAGTGGAGACCGCCAATCCCAGGAAAACACTATACTTCAGCTGCTACAGCTGCAGCAAACGCCGAACTCCCGGGAAAGCAACAGGCCTGACCTCACTTCCTGTCGCCGAGCGGAAGTGACGAAAGAGTGAGCCTTGAGGAATTGCCCGGGTAGGAAACTGGTTGCTAGGAAATTAGGGAAGGCGTGGTCTTTCTCCGGGCGAGACTACAGGGAGAGAATGATGCTCCGACAACGATCTGTTCCCCGTCCTGTTCTTCTACCTTTCATTCTCGAACGCTGAGGTTTCTGACACCCTCTAGAATCTGCTCAGACACCCCTTCACTCCCAGGACAGCAGAATAGAGTTAAGAGAACTCAAGAATATTAAACTAATATATCCCAAACTGGATTTTTAGAGTTCTAGTGAGATATAACTTACATACCATAAAGTTCACCTGCTTAAAATGTACAAAGCAGTAGTTTTTAATACATCTATCGAGTTGTGCAATCATCCCTATAATCTGATTTTAATTTTTTTTTTTTTTTTTTTAGACTGAGTCTCGTTCTGTCGCCCAGGCTGGAGTGCAGTAGCGCGATCTCGGCTTACTGCAACCTCCACCTCCCGGGTTCACGCCAATTTCCCT